>NC_045778.1:61012323-61324407 GCF_008692025.1 Phocoena sinus | reverse complement strand
AAAAAGACCTCAACTGCATAAATGACCGATATGTAAAACAGTTAGAACACAGTGCAAAAATAAAGGTGACAATGCCATTTCACCATGATCCAGCAATTCCATTTTTAGGTATGCAGCTCTAAGAACTTCTGTGTATGCATTTGGAGGCATATACAAAGATAGGACAATACTGTTTGTAATAGTGCAAAACTGGAAACAGGCTAGATGTCCATCGACAGGAGAATGGAGAAATAAGTTGTGCATATTCATGTCACGACATTATGCCACAGCATTATGTGTCTGGATCAGATGGATTTGCCCCAAGACAGATAATACTGAGTGACAGAAGCATGTAGAGGAATGACGGCATTTAGATAATTACACATTTAAAAATACACGAAGCAATACCACATATATTTCTATGGATAATTAAATATATCTGTGATCCAAACACTGAAGCTTAAGATAGGAATTTAATGAAAGAAAATAAGTAAGAGCTGGAGGAATTGTGGAGGGCTTCCTGAAGAGGTGTGACTTGTCTGTATGGTTAAAATAAGAAATGAGGAAACTTCCTAACTATTTCACATGATTTGTCTATTCAATATAGTCAGCACTCCATATCTGCCAGTTCCACATCCACAAATTCAATCAACCATGGAACAAAAACATTAAAAAAAAAATCCAGAAAGTTCCAGAAAGCAAAATTGAATTCGGCACACACTGGCGATCATTTACATAGCCTTTACACTGTTAAGTATTGTAAGTAATCTAGAGATGATTTAAAGTATGTGGAAGGATGTTCAAAGTTTATATACAAATACTATGCAATTTTATATAAATGACTTGAGCATCCATGAATTTTGGTATCCACAGGGGAGCAGGGCGTTTCCTGGAACCAATCCCCAGCGGATACCAAGGACATCTATAAGACAGTGCAACTGAAGTAGTTGACGGTTATGGATAAGTAGTACGGACAGCAGTTCGTGGAGAGTTTCTAAGTTTGTAGACATTGTGTCAACAATTCAAATGGTATTTATAACACAGCCACAAAAGATTAAACTCCATGTACCCTCTTGTTCAGAGTCAACAAACTATAGCCAGTGGGACAAATCTGGCCCAAGGCCTCTTTTGGATGGCCTACAAGCTAACGATGGTGTTTACATTTTCAATGGTTGGGGGGAAGTGAATGAAGGAACATATTTTATACCATGTGAAGATTGTATGAAATTCACATTTCCGTGTCCATAAGTGAAGTTTTATTGGAACACACTAATGTCCACTCATTACATGTTGTCTATGGCTGCTTTCACACTAGATCAGGAGGGGCAAGTAGCTGCAGCAAAAACCCTGCAGCCAGCAAAGTCTAAAAATCTTTACAGAGACAGTCTGCTGACCCCTGCCCTAGCCGGTCAAAATTCTTCCCTGAAGGTGGCCCGTTTCTTGATCATTAGACTCTGGAGACTGCAAACATCTCGAATGTCACTCAGTGGAGGTTATTTCACTTAATTCTCACATTCACACGAGGAACCCCAAGCTCAGCGGGAAGGTAAGACCTCTAAGGTCACAGGGATACTAAGTGGCAGTCTGAGCACTGTCCCTGGAGTGTGGACCTCCAAGACCTATGTTCTCAGCCATCACCCCATCCCACACAGCAATCCATGGGTCAAAATAAGCCTTTTCTTCCCAGCCTACTGCCAGCTGCCAGTACCTCCCAATATCATCGAAGCCCCCTATGTAGGCATGCATTCTGCTTTTGTGTTCCTTGGCCCCAACTCAGTGGGCCTCTGAATGGATGGCAAGTCTGGTGACAACCTGAAGGACGTGAATCCAGCAGCCAGCCTGAGAGGCGATGATTTGGGAGTTTCACTGGATTTGCTGATTACTCGAATGACTTACTTTGGGCAAAGTAAAATCAGACTCTTCTGGCAAACAACAGAAAATTGAAAAACAGATCAATGGAAGCAGCACTGCTTCATTTCCACTGACTTTATCGGATGTAGTTACTAGAGGCTAAACAATGTATTTAAGCTCAGGGCTAGGTCTCTGTGTTGCTCCAGGGCTGTATTTGAGAGCATGTCCATAGCTAAGCATGAGGTCACGGTCTCTTAAGTAGAAAGAAGGTCTTCACTTTTTTCAAACCTCCGCAGCTTTGGGGTTTGTATAATTTTCTAGGCAAAATGTGATCTCTCCCCCTTCCCTTTGGCTATTAGTTCTGCTGGCGGAACAATGGATCAGAGATTTATGCCAATTAGAATTGGATTTATACAGGGACTCAGCGAGGCAACTGGCCCTAGACAATTTGCTGAGAGCATCTCCGGCCCTTCTCATCTCTCACTCTCCCCTGTACAGGCCAGGCAAGTTCATATTCCTACCGTTCCATGTTTGCTCACACTGTTCCCCCACCTAGAATACCTTTGCTCTTCCCTCTCTGCACAGACACAAAGCCCTACCTAGCTACTCTATTTTTAATCGCTTCTTTGATATCCATTGGCAACTACAGTTTGTCCTACCCCCTTACCATTTACTTGTTTTGTAGTTCTTTCATGTGTTGGTCATATTTTTTCAGATAGATTGTGTTTGAATGGGTCTGCTGTGACTTCGTGTCTGGTAGCACAGCGGGTACCCATCAATACTTAGTGAATAACATCCCCGCCCCTCTTGCCCCAAATGCCACAGTCCTTTATTGAACAAACCTTGGAGAATTCTAGTATCTTTCTTCAAATTTCAGCTCTGAGCCTAAGGTTTGCAACTCACATTCCTTGCTCTCAGTTTTCCTCTTACTGAGTGTGTGAGCTGAGCACTTAATTTCTCTGAGCCTCAGTGCTCTCCTCTGCCCAAGGACAATAATCTGATCTACCTGATGGGGTTACTGCAAAATGTCAATGAAATCAAGTTTGAGAGACAGCTCAGCAAGATACCTGACACAAAGGAAGGTATGGAACAGACACAGGTTGGCTGCTGCCCACTCCTGGTAAGAATTTATCTATTCTCTTCCAGGGAAGCTGCACCCCTCCCTTTGGGGATTTGTTTCCCCCCTGGGAGGCTGCCGGGTTCTCCCTGGCCCCCGTGAAAGATCAGCTAAATCACAACCAATTGGTTAAAACACTTCATATCAAGAAAGAATTTCAAATGTGGCTTTGAGGCTGTAGGAAAGCAGTGTTTTTCCATCTGATGCCACATCTGAGCCAAGCAAAAAAGAGCTCTCCTAAAAGTGCTAATTTGGGGGCTAACAGTGGACCAAAGAGTCCCAAGGGCTCTAACAGCCACAGGCACCTTGTCAGCTGGAGAGCCACTGCCTGAGACAGCAATAGGCCCTCCGGCTTGTCAATCATCCAGCCCTGTTCTCAGCCTTAAGTAATAAGAACGGTCACATTTCACTGTGAATTAGACTAGACTAGATGGTTCCTGTCAAGGTTACCAGGGAGATGCTGAAATAATAACATTTGAAAAGACAGTGGAAAACAGAGGAATAAAAGCAAGCAAATCCCATGCCTGCAAGCTGGGAACTGTCTCTCCCACACAGATTCCCCTATAAAGCCACGGCGTTAGAAGTTTCCATGCTCCTGAGCTTTGGCCTCCGGGAGAACTGCACACTGGAGAGATTCTGCAGAAGGTGGAAGAAATAAGAAATCATTCCCAGGACGGTCCTCATTCTCTAGCTGCCCTTCTGCACCCACTGCCATTCCACCCCTGCTTCATCATCCCCTATACACACGTCTGCACACAGACACAGGCTGCTCTGATTCCTACCCAACTCCAGGCTCCCGTAACTTGCAACTATTGGATTCTGATCAGAGCACTTCAGCATCTCTGGGGATCTATAAGCAACTCCCTAAAATGCTAGAGCCATGGGCCAGAGAAGTCACTATACTCACAATGGTGGTAAGATTACTGGGGACTGTAAGAGTCATGTGTTCATTCATTCATTTCTTCATTCAATCACTTAATATTAATACATATATATGGTTAAATCCTCGGTGCTAGCACAAAACTGATGCACATGGCAGTCAAAAAACAAAATACACAAAGATCCTCCCTCATGGGAACTTAAAGTCAGTGTGTGTGTGTGTGTGTGTGTGTGTGCGCGCGCGTGTGTGTGTTGTTTATGTGCAAACACGTGTGTCTGCGTCTTAAGGTTAGACGAAGGGGGAGGGGAACCTACTGAACCAACGGCCATTTTCATTAATATTTACCGCCTAAAGTGTTGTGAAGGAAAAAATACGTAGGGCTAAGGCTACATAGAGAGTGGGGCCGCAACTTGGTCTGGTGGGCTAAAGGAGGGTGTGCCAGAAAACCGATACTTAGGCTGACACTTGAAAGATACTTAATTAGAAGCTTGGTTGTTCAAGTGGGGAGGGCAAGCACATTCCAGATGGATACACAGACAAAGACCCTGGGGCAGAAAGGCACCAGTAGATCAGAGAAGGGTGGTCAGAGCATGGGAGCCAGAAATGAGGTCCCAGACATGGACTCAGTGTAGATATTTATAGACCATTCAATGAGTTTGGACTTCATCCTAAAGTCAACGGAAAGCCCTCCACGCATTTTGAGAAGAGGAGTGGCGTTTCCATATTTCCAATTTCAAGAACCTCACTGTGGAAGTGAGTCAAATTCCTAAACATAACCTAAGACCCTTCATAGGCTCAACCCCTTAACCCCAGTCATGCTCTCTCATGGTTCTTTCCTTTGCTTTGAAGTCATTCATTCTTTCAACTAATGAGAAGTGATTTCCGACTACATGCCAACCCTCTTTTAAGCCCTGAGGTTATAGTGTTCAACAAAACTGTTTAAAATGTGTGCTTTCTTTGAGCTTACATTCTATTACCTACTAATTGGCTGTCCATTGGTGAACTGCTATTGAAACTTCCAGACTGACTCAGTTGTCACATTTCGTACATGTGAAGTTTTCATTTCCCTCTACTTGTATCCTGGTTATATAATAGGGATTCTTGATGATTGTGTATCTCGTTCCACGCACCCCCCAACACACCAGACTGAGAGCTCCTTAAAGCTAGATATAATTGTATTTACCTCTTTGATATTCCTTAAGAGGGTCTAAAACATATCAGAAGCTCATGAAATGTTTCTGAATGAATGTGTAGTAGTCAGGGCTCTCTAGAGAAACATAATGAATAGGAGATAGAGACAAATAGGGAGAGAGACTGACTATATGGAATTGGCTCACACAATTATGGGGGCTGACATGTCCCAAGACCTGCAGGGTGAGTCAACAAGCTGGAGATGCAGGAGGGCCAATGGTATAGTTCCAAGCTTGAGACCCAGGAAAAGTGGAAGTTCCAGTTGGAGTCAAAGGCAAGAAAAAGCCATGTCCCAGTTCAAATGCAGCCAGGCAAGAAGCATTCTCTCTTGCTCAGGGAAGAGTTAGCCTTTTAGTTCTAACCAGGCCTTCAACTGATTGGATGAGTTCCATCCACATTACGGAGAACAATCTGCTTTACTGGGTCTACTGATTTAAATGCTAATCTTGTCCAAAAACACCTTCACAGAGGCATCCAGAATAACGTTTGACCAAGTATCTAGGCACGCCATGACCCAGTCAAGTTGACCCATAACATTAGCCATCACAATCTTATATATATTATATTCTCCAAATGAAGGTAACAAGGCAATAAAACCTTAGTGTGAATGAGCTACTAGCCCTTCTTTCTCCCTGACTTCAGTTGAACTACAGAGTCAGGGTTAACAGAAAGAGGCAGGATACAGAAATCAACTAGCCTACATCATAAATAAGTTTTTGGCTAAATGGCAACGTTAAGCAATCTTGTCCCCAAATGGACCTCCTGTCCTCGAAGTTCCTACAGCATATATAAAATTATTTGAACTCCTGCTTTAGTCTTTGTCATTGCTATTCCATGTGAGAAAAGCAGTGGTCATCCTTAGTGGGCCACTTGGTTTTAACGTCCTTTTTAAACCGAAGACAGAGCCAGACATTGCCTCTCGGCAATCATTCCAGGCCCTACACTTCTGGCTGTCTAAGGAGCCCTGGATCATTTTCAGCCTAGAGAAACTCTGAATTAATAAAAAGTTAAAAATAGGGAGCTTGAATTGTTTACACTTGGTTGGATGATTGCTTCCAAATTCATCTTAATTCCATGAAGGACAAATACCTGTCTGCCTCAAATCCCATATAAGAAAATTATGCACTATTCTAGTTCCTGTTCTACTTACTAGCATTTAAAGAATCTTGATAAGCAAGGGAGAAGGGAGACAAAAACTCTGCCACACTCCTTGGAGTCTTACTGGGGAGGAAAGAAAAACAGAAGCAGTAGCTCATCTTTTCAGTAAATGGTTTAGCCCTGAGGTCAATCTCCCTCATATCCATGTGACCAGCTAAACCCCATGCAAAGCTGAGAAAAAAATATATATATATTACCACTTACGATTAGATGAATACAGAATTTAAACTGTCGCCTTAAATTTGCTGGGGAACGCCAGGTCATGCAGAGATTGGTGTACATGTACTATTGTTCAAAGTAATGCCCAAGAGAAGCATGAAATGAGTTCAGAGAGGCCTCATACAAGAGAACACAGGATAAAGCACAGTATGAGATAAGGAGAACACAGAATAAAAGGAGGACCAGTATGTCCCTTTGCTAAAACAACAGGGAAGACCTGACTTTAGGACCAAACATATCTTCACTGCCCAACCTTCTAGGGCCATGTCAGATTTGATTGTGATGAGCAGACACATTTGGCTTGATCCATTCAAGCAGATTGCACAACCTTCTTGAATGTGTGAACCTTCGCCTTACAGAACTTAGAACTCAATACTTGAAACTTCCTAGTGGCCGTATTGGAGGAAGTCCCAGAAAGGAGGAAGGTTTTCTTTTCATATCTAGTGATTAAGCGAAGGATGGGAAATCATTTGGAAAGGTCAGCTCATGGTCAGAGATCCTTATGAAAAAAGATGGCAGTATTCCTAGTATTCTGGGGTACGCTTCCTGGAATTCCTAAGAAAATATTTTAATCGCTTGGCAGAGGATTCTGGGTAACATGACAGAGTCATTTGTGTGTCACATTTATTTAATGTATGCAGTCCACGAGGACAGGGGTTTCTTCTTGATTTGTTCATCTAGAATAGTAACTGGCACATAGGTACCACTAGTTTTGTTTAATAATATAACTTTTCGAAGGTCTTGCTGGGACCCTAGATCCTTGGGATTTCTCTCTCATTGTACCTCTGTTGTCTAAATCTCTCCATATATACATGTATATCTATGTGTACATATACACCTGTACATATGTCTATACACACAAACACTTGAATATATATTCACTATGCATATATATCTACATATTTATCAAATCATTTCTATTTTAGAAATGAAGTTTATGTTATGATACTGCCTTTGAACATCCAGAATTTGTATTTATACAACATATTGTTGCTGTGTCTCTACCAAACGATGAGGCTTTAGACTCTAAGCATTACTAACATACTATATCTTAAATACTGTCCATGGCTCAAACAGCTAAACTTGAATACAACAGTGTTAAGTCTTAATTAATAAAGTGACTTGACGGCAACGACAGAGTCCATTTAATTAGAAATTTAGATGGTGAGACAATTCTGTTTTGGAGGATATTTTAGGAGAACAAAAAGAAATTGCTGGAAAAACTCAAATTAAAGCTGTACTTCCTGAGGAACAAATTCTACAAGAAACCCTTGTTTACACTGTACAACAGGACTGTCCAGAGAAGGTACGAATACAATATAGCCCTTGGGAAGACTGTAGCAGCGCCTCATAGGGTTTGACATCATGTCTTTAAATTTCCAACGATAGAGCCTACGTGCCTAACACATGGATCATGCTCAAAAATGAGCGTTAAGTCTGTAAAAGACACAGTTCACACCCTTGAAGTTAGAGAGAAGGTTGTACAGGCAATTTGGAAAATTCTGAAAGAACTGGTGAAGATAATTTAAAATCACTCTTCGTTGCACTTGTTCCAACTAATTTTAAAGACATTTTGTGAAGCCACCCAAATTTTCTGTTATGAACATTCTTTAAATAATGAGGATACTGGGAATCCTATAGACTCTTTTTACAGACATTTCCTATAGACATGGAACCCCTGTGTAGAGCTTCTGCTGAATTTCCTAGGACTGGACTTTTGTCCATTTGTTCTGTTTGTTTTCTCCAATTTGTGCACCATTTTCCATCATGGCTGGGTTCTTTCTGTCATTCTGAAAGCTCAGAGGAGTGGCTGGTCAGCCCTCTGGTTGTGAGGATGGAAGTGGAGGGAAGGAGCATGGCAAAGTGGTCTGGGGCTAGATTACAACATTTGATCAAAACTGCGGAGCTGCAATTATAAAAGCTTTTTCAACTGATCACTCTGGGAAAAAAAAGTAAAGCATAGGAATTAGCCATTTGCCCTTGTATTTGCCTCCTCCGCAAAGTTCATCAGTCTCCTATCAGGAAAAAATTGATTCAAACTATAAAGAAATTAATGAACGCAAAGGTTAAGAGAAGAGCAGTGTCCCCTAGAGTAAGAAGATGACAGCGTTCCCCCAAGCTAGCCCAGGAGCATTCTATAAGCCTTTCTGTGACAAGTCCACAGTATAGCAAATTCCCCTTAATCTTGCCCAGCAGACTCCCTTCACTCTGTCCAGCAAATAATTAAAGTGTAAGATATTCCAGTCTCTTGGGAGTAGGGGAGGTGGAGAGCGGTGGGGCTTCGTATTGCTGGTGAAGGGTTCCCACAACTATTCCTCCTCACCCCCCTACCTACAGTAGTGCACACAAACACGCATAGTCAACTTTTTAAGAATTAAACTATGATATAATTTTAGAAAACATCAAATTATTATCTTCTTTAATATTCAGAAAGTACTTTGGAGCTCTTCACAGCTTTAAGACCTCTATCTCTACCATCTATTCTCATCGTAAAGGAGCGTAGAAAATTTTCACAGCAAATTAATCTGAAATGGAACAACAGCAAATCTCTGTGTGTGTGTGTATATCACAGACGCTAGGAGGTTCCCTTAAAACATTCCCTGTTTTCAGTAAGTTGGCTGTTTTGTTCCCTCTGTCCCCATCCCTTGTTCCTTACTAGACTGTTTTGGAAAGAGAGAAAACACATCGAAAGACTTAAGCTTTCTGTTTGCTTGGGTTTTGGATAAACGGAAATTTGTTACAATACTTTAATTTTATGAGAAACCTTAACTTTTCAATTGGAAGCCCAGCTTCTCTAATCCTGTCAGTAGCCTCTTGAATTGGTGGGTGTTGCATAAATATGTCCATCTTACAGATGAGGAAACTTTGGTCCAGAGACTGAAATCCTTTCATGTAAGCCTCCCTGGAGAAAGTCCATGGCCTCCATGGAAATAGAACCCAGGTCTCCAGGCTCCTTTTGACCACAGACAAAGAAGTACTCACGTCATAATTTGGGTCTCCACGCCTGCCTCCACCAGAGCTCCGTCCACAAAAAGAGGAACAGAAGTGAAACCGTACTTGTTCCAGGAGTGGCCCTCGTCAAAACTCACCCTGGGTTGGAAACAAGTAGATGGAAGAGACAGCTGAAAATAAAACCACACTATTTTGCAACCAGTTTTCAGGTGATTAAATTCTCCTCTGTATCTCCCTTTCTGGCAGTTTGGATTATCAATAGGTATTAATCTTCCACATCTCCCTATATTATTATGAGATTTGATCAAAACTGCATTTCCTGGCCCAGGTACAGACAACACCAAGAGCTGCAGAAATAGTTCAACATCTCAGAACTGAAGAAAAAAAACCACCCAGGCGGGAGGGCTTAGCGGCTGGAGTGTCATTTTCCAAGTACTCAGAATGGAACCCGAGGTTCAATTTACAGCACAGTCAATTCAGCCTCTGGAGTCTCTGACACAGATAAATTCAGTAGTGCGGGGTTTGCCCTGTGGGAGGGGAGGTGTGTGTCTTCCAGATCAAACCTTAAAAACAGCCATTTCCTATTTGCTCAGAATGGATGAAGTATCATTTTCCCTCCCCGATGCCACTTTAAGGGGCTTTTAGGGACGATTACTGAGTGTCTGATGTTCTGGGCAACACTGTTCCATCTTTCGACCAACAGTAAGAGGAAGGTCTGGCTCTTTGTGGACACAGCATCTGAAACTCTTTAAAGGGATGCTGCTAGTGGAGAGGATTTGAGCAATCTTGAGCAGTTGCTTCCTTCCCTTTCTTGATATTATCGAGTTCCCTACTGCCCCTTGATTTAACCGGAGGACAAAGCCCAAAGACCATCTCCTCTGAGAAGCTTTTCCCAACACTCCTCCTTCCCCAAGGCAGCTTTATTTGCTTCATTTTATGTTATTCTTTTTTTTTTTTTTTTTTTTTTTTGCGGTACGCAGGCCTCACACTGTTGTGGCCTTTCCCATTGCGGAGCACAGGCTCCGGACGCGCAGGCTCAGCGGCCATGGCTCACGGGCCTAGCCGCTCCGCGGCATGTGGGATCTTCCCGGACTGGGCACGAACCCGCGTCCCCTGCATCGGCAGGTGGACTCTCAACCACTGCGCCACCAGGGAAGCCCTGTGATTCTTTTGGCCTGGTTAATTCTTAATTTCTCTCTGACTCCACAACACAGGATACTGAGTTCAACTGTAGAAACTCTATTTTCCTACAACACCCAGGCCTTCACCTATCATAGTGCTGAGTGATGACTTCTTAACTCATCTTGAATCCCTCCATTCAACATTATAATCTTGGGAATTCAGGGGTCACATATGTCTTGTGCATTGTCTGACCACCCCCCCATATCGCCTACATATCTTTATTACAATGCTTCTTACCTGATATTACATACATAGTTTCAAAAGATATGTCTGACTCTCCCACTGAACTGTGGACCTTTTTGAGGTCAAAGACCATACTGTTCACTTCTTGCATTCCTAAAATTAGCAGAAACACTGGCACATGGTGCTATATAATGTTAAATGAATATATGAATAAAAAAATAAGAAGTGATTAAGGAAACTCTTTTAATCCATCCAATAATTTTTCAAGCATTACTTACACTAGCATCCATGAATTGGATGTGAATCCCTGTCCCCATTACTAGTCAACCTACTCAGTCCATTCTCTGGATATTACTTGTCTCTCTATCTTATCCTCTCTTCCCAAATAAACCGATCTTAAAAATTAGAAAGTCAGGGCTTCCCTGGTGGCGCAGTGGTTGAGAGTCTGCCTGCCGATGCAGGGGACGCGGGTTCGTGCCCCGGTCTGGGAAGATCCCATGTGCCGTGGAGCGGCTGGGCCTGTGAGCCATGGCCGCCGCAATGAGAGAGGCCACAGCAGTGAGAGGCCCGCATACTGCAAAAAAAAAAAAAAAATTACAAAGTCAATCTCTTTACACAGCTAGAAAAACTAGTCTCATGCAATAAGAAGTTTTGTATTTCTGGTATACTGAGGCCTACTTCTACAAACAAAAAGCAGGCAGAGGTTATAAAAGTTTTTATGAGTTCCTAAATTATCAGTATCTGTCTTGACTTTTTATGAACAACTTTACTGAGATAACTTTGACATACAAAAACTGTATATATTTAAAGTGTATAACTTGATGCTTTGATATAGATAGATAGATAGATAGATAGGGATATAGTGAAACATTGGCCACAATGAAGCTGGTTTCTGTGGGGGTGGGAGTGGAGGGTGGGCAGGAGGAAGAAATGAGGAGATGTTGGTCAAGGGGTACAAAGTTTCAGTTATGCAAGATGAATGAGTTCTTGGAGATCTAACGTATAGCCCGATGATCTAATGTATAGACAAGTCAATATTGTCTTGACTTTTAAGGACTTGGCCATTTCAGCCTTTTCTTTTTTTTTTTTTTTTTTTTAATAGGCTGAAGGCTAAATAATCACTGAAGCTGAACCAGAGGAAGTCGGGCAGATCTGAACTGCTTCTCTTGGAAGTGAGTTCCTCATTCAAAAGTGAAAACAAGAGCATAACTGGGGATGGACTTACCTTTCACGCAATGTACCCTCCTGGTTCCTAAAATAATTGTAGGTATTTCAAAGTATGTCATGGCCACTAACTAGTTAAGTCTGTCTGATAAGTCCAGAGGGTACAAAAAGATATTTGTTTAGTTTTTGGTTTGTTTATTTTGATGACTTTGGATTGATTATGTGTCTGATAGGAAGAAGCCAAAGGTGTTGAAGACCTCCGTTCCTTATCCTTCTCAGAGTTTCCTTACTGATGAAGGTCAGTGATTAACATTAGCAGAAAAACTTGCAGTTGAGTGCCAACCATACATCCCAGGGAAGGAGGAGCCTTCATACCAGTGCCATTAACAGGGCAGAGGACAATCATCTTTACTTTATACATGAAGACAAGACAACCACAAAGTAATAGAAACAGAGGGGGGCCATCACAGCCTTCTGAGCTCTGAGTTCTAAGACGTAAGCTCCAAAGAAAAACTGAGTCCAGGTGGAGAGATAGGGTGTGGAAAGATACAAGCATGTTGTATGAACTGAATCCCTATGGAAGGAGCAAAAAGCATGGATTAGATGGAAGAATGGGATCAGCAAAAGCACTAGGAAATGCCAACATCCAGGTGGAAAGGCCAGCATATACAATAACCAAAGTCTAAGGATGACAGAAAATTAAGCATAGGGCCAGGGGAACAGTTCTCAGAGCCAGGGTGAGGAATGATGCTGTGACTATAGATTATGGTCAACGTACCACTAGGAAGCCCAGGTTCGTGCTATTCAGGTGACTTTCTGAGAACAGTAATTTCTAACACCCGAATATTTCATGCTGAGATAATTATTAAAACCAAAACAAACTCCCAAAGAAACTCCAAAAAAATACATTATAAAATTTAATCTCTTGAGTATCAGAAACTTGGGTCTGTCATTTGTGAGAGCTATTCTTTCAGATGACTAGGAGTTTTTAGGTGTTCTGAAGTAACTGTATTGAATGCTAACCCCACGGGACCCACCTTCTCCTCCTCTATTCAAGAGCTTATTAATGGCCAAGACAAAGGAATAGGGAAGCCCTTATTAGGCTGACAGGTGAAATTGAAATTGATAAGACTGCCAGTACTCAGGGAGACAGGGGTAGAGTTACAATTGACTTCTAACTAGTGACAAGACAGGACTATAGAACGAAAAGAAAATAGAATTCACCTAGCAAATATTTATTGACATCTACCATGTGCCTGGTTGGCAGTGGCCACTGTTCTGGGGATATAGCAATGAACAAGAAAGGGAAGGCCCTCGCTTCAGTGGAACTTACATTCTAGTTTGAGGAGACAAACAATATGGAGATAAATGGATACAAAAAAATGTTAAAAATAAGTGTCATGAAGACAGTTCAAATAGAGGGACATGATAGAGAGTGAGTGAAGCTACTTTGTATTGAAAATTTAAGAAAGTTCTCCTCTCTGAGGAGGTGACATTTAAACTGAGATCTGAATGATAGTAAGGAAGTTGCTATGCAAAGATCAAGGTGAGAGCCATTCTGGAGGGCAAACCTGGTGTGAAATGAAGTTGCTGTATGGGAAGGACAGAAAGATGGTTGGTGGTTGTAGATTAGTGGGAAAGGGATTAACAGGAGGAAATGGAGTCAAGAAAGTAAGGCTGGGTCAGATTACAAAGGACCTTGTCCCCAGCTGAAATGGGAGAGAGATGATTTGATTTAACCTTTACAAGATGGTTTCTTTGTGGTGAATGGATTGTCAGGCCCCAAAGTTGATGCAAGGAGATGAATCGGTGGGGGACGCATGGCAATTATAAGAGACCAAGTAAGAGAAGGGGCTTGGATAATGGTTTTAATAGTGGACATAGAACGGGATGAAAGGTTGAGGATATTTTTACACGTAAAGTCAATAAGATTTTTAGGCTATTTTTCCAGATGAAGTCAATAGGATTTTGCTTGAACAAAAGAGAGAAGTCACAGACAACATGGTTTTGGGGGGTTAAGCAACTGGGAAGGGGAAATGTAAAGAACAGGAGAAGCAAAGCTTTTTGTTTGTTTGTTTCTGTTTGGTCCACGTCAAGGTTGAGATGCTTTTTGGATTTCTGTGTTGTAACACTGTCAAGAGGACCTTTGGATGGATGGATCCGGATTTCTGGAGACAGATCAAAGCCAGGGAGTAGATCTGGCAGTCACTTATAGGAGAGGACCAACTTAAAGCAGAATGCTTCATTAAAATGAAAAAACAAAGAGCCCCACAGCCAGAGAAAGGAAAAAGAGTAACTAATGAGAAGCTCAAGCTGAAAAAAAAAAAAAACAAAACAAAAAACCGAGGTGATTGTCAATCACAAGGTAAATATATTCCAGCAGTGTCCCTATTGTGATAATCAAAGGCAGTGCGAGTCTAGCATGTGTTCACAGACGGGTAGCATGAATAATAAAAGAAATTATCCTTCCACCAGGTCCTCAATACTGTGTTCAGTTTCAATCATCGTAGAAAACTGACAATCAATGTGATTAAAAGTAAGAAAAGTTGTTCTAGAAACAGGTTATATGATCTGAAGATAGCTTAGGGGAAAGAAGAATAAGAGCTGAATCATTTACCATCACCTTTTAACTTTTTTAGTAAGAAAGCTTCCAAATAGTTCAACACACAAAAAGAATTCTATTGCTGCCTACTGAAAAGGGGTAACATCTGTGAATGAAATCAGAGAGAATGTGGATAGACGCGTGAAAATATCAATTAAACAATACGGATAGAATAAGGTAAAAAAGATTCCTATTCTCATAATTGTTCTAAAAAGGAAAGTCAAATATTTGAACAAGAATGTAAGCTCCCAAGTACTTTGTCTTGTCCTTTGGTATATCCCAGCCCCTCTACTAGTGCTGGATAAATAGTATAGGCTCAATGAATATGTGAGAAATAAATGAACAAATGCATGCAATCTGTCTTGAATTGTGTATCTGATCATTTCCCAGAACTTAGAAAGCCTAGACAGAGCCATCTCTTGAGGTCCTTTATAGGTACAGGGCTCTAAAAATCGCATGCATTTCTGGAGCTGACTTACTCTGCATAGGTCTGGGCAGCAGAACAAGGACTGATGGACAGAAATTACAAGTAGATTCGTTATTGCTCAGCACAAAACAATCTTCCTAACAACTAAAGCCAACAACATACAGGGTGGAAACTCATTCAAATTGGTCAGCTCTGTGCCGTCCTGGTGAAGTGGGGTGTCACTCTTAGGTGTCACAGAGGTATCTGCTGTAGTATGTGTGAAACTGGACTACTTGCCCCCCAAGACCCTTCCTTACTCCATGAATTGATGACTTTACAATACTGAGGTAAGAGCCACTAAAAGGAATAGAATCTTCCAAGAACAATCAGAGTCCTCCCCGGAACACTCTAGCACAGAAATAGAGTTATAATGGCCAACGAGGATCAATGTTCCTCCTTTTGGTGAGGTGCACTGCTCTATTTTTTATTATCCCAACCGCATGAGGTGATGGCATTGTAGCCACACAGAAGTCCTTCAGAGTAGCACATGCACTTTTGCCTCTCAGAGGCACATATTGGCTGGAACTATTGTTTTCGTGTGAATGTTTCTATGAACAGAATGCCAGTGTTCACCACCATTTACAGAAGAGCAAAGGAACAAGAACGGCCAGGTGATGCTGGTTTTAGTTTCCAAGAACCTCCCTTTGAAAGGAGACACTGACAGCTTGTCAGGGCTAAGCAAACAGTAGGACCCCAGTTTACTCTCCCATGAGTAGCTCCGTCTATTGTGAGTTTTCATTACAGCACTGCATTCCATGGGGCGCCATTGTTCATTTCACTCTAATGCTTCTCAGGTACAAAGGGTAATACTGGTAATACTGGATGGAGGGCTTCCCTGAAATAGCACTTAGGTTCTAATCTCAATGCATCTAAATGTACACGGTCACAAATGGATGGGTTCATTTGTATGCTGTTTTGTCTTCATGCATATCTAGCTACCTATCACTTCAATTTATAGGAAACAGCATGCCTTGTTAGCCTAGCTAATGTTTCCCCAGCTTTTCAATTGTGATTCTCATTTTCTCTGAAAGGCGATGTAGCTATTATTTAAATTCGAGAGCCACTATACCCTTGTGGGAGAGTGGGGAGGCCAGTATCTTTTTGCTATGCAAATATATATACATGTGTATATGCTGCCAAAATAAGTTGGTGAGTCTGAGACCTACTACAGAAAAGAACAATGAACTGATCACTTAACCTTTCTTCCACTTCAAATGAGCTCTGTGTTTACCCGGAGGGTTGTAACTTAATTAGAAGCTACTGGTGATGAAGAAACTGCATTTGAGTTTCACAAGCTTGCAATTCATAAGCCAGCCAGAGACAAAATCAGTCAAGAAGTTTATAAGGAAACATTGATGATAATGATAAGGTCAGGCCCCTACAGAACACTTACGTAGCCTCGAAAGATGAGTACAAAATGCACAGGGAGATCAGCTCGGTGCTTTGTGACCACCTAGAGGGGTGGGATAGGGAGGGTGGGAGGGAGATGCAAGAGGGAGGGGATATGGGGATATATGTATACGTATAGCTGATCCACTCTGTTATACAGCAGCAACTAACACAACAATGTAAAGCAATTATACTCCAATAAAGATGTTTAAAAAATAATAAAATTTAAAAAAAAAAGAATTCCTGAACGAGTTAAGTGCCACCGTTGTTTGCTAGCACACACAGTAGCTGGCACGTAACGGTCACAGGGACTATTTCGGAGAAGGGCATTCATAGACAGGCAAGTAAGTAGAAGTCATGGGTGGTATCTAAGTTCAGGGAAGAATTTGTAGCATTTATGATAAATGACAGCATCAACATCCTTTAAATGGAGAAAATTCTATTTCCAAAGCTTAGTTTGAAAAATCATCTCGAATCCTTTGTAAATTCAAGTAGGTGAACAAATGGAGGGTAGTATTATCATGACTATTATAAGAGGAAATTCAATGGGAGGCAGCTATTTTTCTGAGCTCAATAAATATTTTTTACCAACAAAAGAGATATTTCATGGAATAAGGGGAAACTCAAACTTTGTATTAATGCCTTTGAAAGGCAGGATTTGATCCTACTTACATATCCCTGAGTGAATATTGATTTTCCCAACTTGGATGGTTTCCTTCCAGAAATTCCTAGACAAGTACTCCTTCTAGAAGTGATCAGGCCTCTGGAGAGAAACCACTGCAGAACAGACTGAATGGTCAAGATGTAAGGATGCTAAGATTCGCCAAAGCCAAAACTTTCTCTACTCCTCTGCTCCATGCCAAATGTACTCTCCTCTCCTGTCACCAAAAAGAAATAACAACAATAGCAAACTCCTGTTTTCCTTAGGACAAGGCAACTTTTGTGTAAAAGTCTCTAAAATTCAACCATGAAGTGAGCGCTAAGTCCCTACCACATGAAGGAGAGAGAGGAGGAGGGTGACAGTCAAGGGTAAGATGGGATTGCCACCCTCTTCTCCCAGGACTTAAGGGGAGGAAATCCGCCAGCTGTATCTGTCTGCAGGGCATTTATCAATTATGTCATTGAGATTTAGATAGAGGTGCGGAGAACACAATGATAACGACTAAGGAATGTTACTTTTCTTGGTTAAAAAACAACAAACTTGTCTTAAGAGTCAAGCTGCCCTCCCTGACTGTATAAGTCCTACTCAGTCCTCAATAGAGAGAACTCTTCTCACCACAGAGAGAGGTCTCCGTAGTAGAAGGAATTACCTACATAAAGGGAGGGTGGGAGGGAGGGAGACGCAAGAGGGAAGAGATATGGGAACATATGTATATGTATAACTGATTCACTTTGTTATAAAGCAGAAACTAACACACCATTGTAAAGCAATTATACTCGAATAAAGATGTAAAAAAAAAAAAAAAAAAAAGGAATTATCTACAGATTCAACCTGAACCCCTTAAACTGGCGTTTAAGTTCTTCTGAGGCCTACCCACCACTACTTACTCACATGCTTGATTTCAACCACATACAGTCTTCTGAGTACTCCCTACATCTCCTGAATTCCAGGCTTGGTCAGAGTTTTCCCTTCCCTTGGCTTTCCTCCCATCACTTCTCCTACTCCTGGAATCCTTTTATCAAGGCTCAGCCCTCACATCACCTGCTGCACAAAGACCCCCCTCACACACCAGCGGTGGGGGGCTCTATCCGGCCTCAGGATTCCAGCAATGCACACAGTCAGCATCCTTTCGTAGACACTGCTTGGACTGTCTAAGTTCCTTATCTTGACTATGATCTCCCAGAGGACAGAGACCATGTGATAAGCCTCTGTGTACTCATTAAAGTATCTGGAAAATTGGCAGGTAAAAGAGAAGAGCATCCATGATAGAAACCCAACTTGGTGCTGCAAGGTACTAGCTGTGTAGCTCTGAGCAAAGTATTTAGCATGTCTGCATTTTAATGCTATGATAAAAAGAGTACCCACAGGAAAATGCATAGGGTAGTTTCAAGAAGTAACTTAGGTAATTCATGGAAAGGGCCTAGAACAGTGCCTAGAATTTAATAATCCCTGAGTAAATGCTGACTATCATTACTATCAAGTAATTCCACTCTTCTGATACTACCCCAAAATTATAAAAGCAGTAGTAAAAGGATGATAAACAATTACATTAGGAACTTCTTCAAGCTCATGCTTGAGTTGGCAGGGCACTGTGTGTGTGTGTGTGTGTGTGTGTGTGTGTGTGTGTCTGTGTGTTTTGTTTTGGTTTTTTTTCTACAAACGGCTTTAACTTAATAATCGGCCAAACTAAGAGAAACTTTAAATCATTGCCAAGGTGGCTGAAGCTTGAATTTGGTACCTGGGGATCCTAAGCTGATTTTTTCTTTTCCTGATTACAAACTGATGCTTCTAAGTAAAACTCTTACTCTAAAAGGGTTAGTCTCCCAAAATCAAGGGCCTGGGAGTTATGCCAGCATCCATCTTCCAGCCCATGGTGAATCCCAACGACTATGTTCTAGATAGCATTCCCTCTACTACCAAACATTCACTCTTTCAGATGTTCATTCTGCTGAATTTGAAGCCTGAAATTCTTTCCCTTCAGGATATAAACACACACGCTGCTTATCCATCCTCTGCCAAAAACAAAGACGTCATCATCCTCGTTATAATCATCATGATAATAATATATTCTCACTCAACTCTTTGTCTTCCCTGGAGGGTCTCACATATATGCACTCAACTGCATTCCGTAATCTACTTTCTTGGGAAGGATTATCTACGTCGTCTCTACTTGAGTTCATTCTTTATCATTCATTCATCTATTCATTCATCTATTGCACTCTACCTTTCAACCCCACCTCTCTTGTGAATCTACCCTAACAAAGATCACCAATGACCTCTGACATTGCTTAATTCTAGATTGTTTTTCACTCCGTAAAATCTATTCTGATTATAGAATTTGGTGCTATTGATCACCCCTTCCTTCAGCATCCTGTGTTTTTATCTTTTTTGGCTATTTCTCCTTAGCCTCGCCTATAATTTCTTCCTCTGCTCTGCATGTTGGTATTCAACAGTATTCCACAGGAGTCCCTGTTTTCTCCTTTTTGTACCCACTTTCACGAGGCATGCAGCCTACTGACATGGCTTTAACTACCACCTAACGGCTAGTGACTCCAAATCTAAAGTGTGATCCCAGACCTCTCTCCTGACCTTCAGATGAATGTATCTGACAACTAATCTTCATCTCTGCTTGAATGTTCCTAGATATCTCAACTTCAACTGGTCTAGAACTGAACGTAGGATTGCTACACGCACCTAACCCTCTTCTTACAGCAATGTCCAGCTCCTGTATTTTGGATTGTTAATCTCGGCTGCTTGAATCTGAAGGCCCTTCCTGCTCATTTCTGGCTCATCTGAGCACCCATTCCTACCACCCCCCTGTATTCATTATACTTCCCCATCTAAATCATCTGGTCTGCTACTGTTACCAAAGAGCTGTATGATGTAATGTACATCAAATGGATGGACGGACAAAGAAATGGATGAAGAAATGGGTACAATGGGTAGAAAATCATGCAGAATAACTTGTCCCAACCTTTTCCACTAAAACGTTGCTCATTAATAGGGTAGGGAGCTGTCCTTACCACAAATGCCTGACTGGTAGAGGTGTGTGTTTCATGGCCACGAGGGCGCCACCCCAGTCTAGGAACCAGACATTGTACTCTTCATCAAAGATCTGGAACAACAACAACAATGACAATCATAGCAACGCCTTACATTTGCACAGTGCTTGACAGTTTACAAAGTTTTTCACATATATTGCTTCATCTAGATTCCGCCCCTGCCAACAACCCTATCAGGAAGTTTGGCAAGTAATGTCATCCCCATTTAATAGGTGAGGAAATGGGCTTGTAGAGAACAAATAATTGTCCCTCGGCTACTCAAATGGCATTTCCAGGGCTCTTTCCCCTCAGGCTGTGAGCCAGTGTGCCACAAGAGGTTCAGGCAACAAGACGCATGTTCAACTAGATAACTCAATGGAAAATATGACTTCAAAAACTTCCCCTCTTTTCATCTGAGTAACAGACTACTCGGCTTTCTCTTTCTCATCTTTTCAAATGAGACGTTTGCTAGTTTATAAATGGTGTCTTATAAACATTTATAATGTTTATAAATTATCTATGAATTTAAAGGACAATTCCTTTTAGACCTGTAGACATTACGATCTACGTGATGACTGAGTTCTCAGACTTAGCCACCACCTCCTAAGTTCCCATGCAAGTTGGATGAAGACTTAAGTTTAGTGCTAGGGGATCCTCACTCTAAGTGCTCACTGGGACACCATGCTTTCTCGGACCCAGAGTTACTGATTCTTTGGTTTATTTGTCCATTACCTATTCACCCATCCACTCACTCATTCACTCATTCAGTGATCCATCCATCCATCTACACAGGCATTTACTAGGCACCTACCAGGATGCAAGTCTCAGAGCCTTAGTTTAGACCTAACCCCACATATAGCAACACTTCTACAGTTTATGACTTTTAAGTCTCCAACCTAAGACAGGAAGAATATTTCTCCACCGGAGAACCAGTTCTCTCCTCTAGATCAGCTAGATGAAAGTGGAATTGGAGACTTCCTCGAGCTCTTAACCACTAATGGTGGCTCTTACAGCCTGGATGGAGAGGTTGGGGTGGTGGGTTAAGTGAGAAGTACTAGAAGGGGTAAGAAAGTATAAGTAGACTTAAAAGGGAGAGAATAGGAGTGGTGTCTCCTATAAACATGCCCTAACGAACACCACAGAGGAAAGTAAATGGACTCTCAGCAGGCCTAAACCTTTCAATTGGTTTTATTTCTCATATTTGCCTTTAAATGCCCACACTAATGGTGAGCCTTAATGCACAAAAGACTTAAGGGATATTCATTTATATGTCAGATATAAACATAGACTCTGAGCCTGTAATGCTAGCTTTTCTCTCCAGAGCTCAAAGCCACGTAACAGAAACACTGGACTGAAGTCTGAAGGTAAGGACTACAAGAAGATTCTTGGCACTGAGGAGGAGAGAGAAGTTATTTTCTTCACACTTTCCTCTCTGTTGTATCATTCTGGCCATGGCTAACTCTTGCCCTGTCCAGCAATGTAGTGGAAGCTGGAATCCTAAGTTGTTTGGGAAAAGAGAAAAGAAAACCAAAGTGGTGACAACATAAGGAAAGAACGTAACCGTGGCCACCTGGCCAGGTGAGCTATTTCTTGTGTTGGAGGGACAATGGTTTGTCTGTTGGGAGCTTCTAGACCAGAAGAGTTTACATTCCAGTTGCTACCCCATTCAGCACTTGTAAGAGAGTATCTTATATTTTTAAGGTATGTTCTTATTTTATGTGTCTTTTTCTCATCTACTTGATTCCCTTGTGGGCAGGAATCTTAACTTATTCTTCGTTGTAGGCCTTACAGTAGTTAATATAGGACTTGTGTCTAGTAGGTCCTGGGTAATTTTTTTTCGACGGTGGTAGTAGTGACAGTGGTGGCAAGGGGGGTGGCGATGATAATGTTGGTGATGGAGATGATAATCTTCACTAAGGGACCCAAACAGAAGCTTGTGCAAGTAGATTTCAGATGGTGGCTTCACCTTCATCGCTAAGACATTTAGTGCTCTTCGTCCTCCTCAGATAGAAACCTTCTCACCTTTAAGACTTAGTAAAATGTCACCTCTTCTTGTGAAGCCTTTCCCAGTTTCCCCAAGGAGAATCAATTCCTCCCTCTTCTGCGCAAGCAAATAATGCCACTAAAATAATGCAATCGCTTTAAACTACAGTTAGTTATTTATGAACCTGTCTCCTCTGCTTAATTCTGAGCTCCACGAGGCAAGGGACTCCAAAGTATTCAACTGCCTCCTCAGGCTTATACTTGACACCCAGTTGACATTGTATAAATCTGTGTTGTCCAATATAGTAGCCCCATGAGACAATTTAAATTTAAATTGATTAAAATAAAACGTTCAGTTCCCCTGTCACACTAGCCACATTGCAAGTGTTCACTAGCCACGTGGGACGGTATAGATGCAGAACATTTCCATCACTGTTCAAAGTTCTATTGGACAGTGCTGCAAGAAAAAGTTTGTAAAACTGAATTAATTTTTCATGTGGTCATGTAACTATTAAGCTGTCTCATACTTAATAAAACATGGGCCTACATAATACTGAAGCCATCACAGACTTCCACGGCTTTGCTGGTCTTAGCATTCTACCGCCTTCCTCTTGTAGATAAAGAAACAGACCCAGAAACGTAAAGACACCTACTTGCCAAGACCCCGTGGCACATTAATGATAGAAACTGTTTTACTGGCTGCATCTACTCACACCGGCACGGTAATTCGCATCTGGTGACTGTTCCATACATGTTGCTGAATGAAAGAATGAACAAATTGGGAAAATCCCAGTTTTTCTTATGCCCTGCCCAGCTCTTCCCATGTTACTCCATTGCCCATCTAATCTGCCAGCTACATTGACCAAACAGAGGAGCTGCTTCAGTTTTTTTGCACCCAAAAAGTCCTAACAAGCCTGAGAATCTATAAGAGAGATGTTGGCAGAACTTGCCCTAAATGGCTCCTCCCTGCCCCCGAATCTCCCAGTTACCTGTCTCCATGTGTTGCCCCCATCGGAAGAGATGAACACGCTGATATCAGTATATGAGAGCTCTGGACCAATGTTGCCTGAAACAGAAGCAGATCATTTGAAATTGTCAGGCGGTTTACAGATGACGTGTGCTTGGGGTTGGGTGAGGGGGTAGCAGAGAGTAAAGATTTTCCAAGTTATTTTTAGAATAGATTCGTACAGTCAGTCTTTGATGCCATATCAAAAACCCAGCAGGAAGATAACCTAACATGGGAAAAAAATGAATAAATAAATAATATGACAGGGATGCATCTTTAAATGGTAACACTCAAAGACCAAATATGGATAAGCTTGGACCTCTTGAACTACTCATTCATACCATTAATCTCTTGAAAATTAATCCTGATGGTGGCAAAGAGAAGAGTAAACTATCACGCTGCCTCTAGGAACACCTTCCTCCTCATGTATAACTTTAGCCTATGAAAAACTGGTGTGTGTATGAGTGTGTGAGTGTGTGTGTGTGTGTGTGTGTTTCCAAGTTAAACTTGCCAATATGTTTCTTGAGTGCCAGGCAGTTGAGTAATCCATTAGTATAGACTATGTAACGAAAATTATCCAGTGCCCAAAAGAATATGACAATATTCAGCAGACCATGGCCATCCAGCATGGCAGGAGAAGTCACCTGGTGTATGCCCAGCCTGACTACACTTTATCCCTTCACACTGTTTCTTCCTCTCCCCTTCTTTTTCTTCCCCTTGTATTAATACTTCATCACCTTGTGGTTACGTTTATTAAAAACAAGAAAGTGGTCGGGCTTCCCTGGTGGCGCAGTGGTTGAGAGTCTGCCTGCCGATGCAGGGGACGCGGGTTCGTGCCCCGGTCCGGGAAGATCCCACGTGCCGCAGAGCGGCCGGGCCCGTGAGCCATGGCCGCTAAGCCTGCGCGTCCGGAGCCTGTGCTCCACAGCGGGAGAGGCCACAACAGTGAGAGGCCCACGTACCGCAAAAAAAAAGAAAGAAAGAAAGTGGTTAAGATTTCCTAGTCTATCTATATTGCCCAAGTTTGCCCACAGAGCCCCTGAGCCCAGAACAGTGCCCCAAACTCAGGAGTGAGTTGCTCAATAAATAACTGTGCAACAAATGAATGAGTAAAAAAATGAATGAATCATGTTCTGATGTTGATGTGCATTTGGGGGGGTCTTGAGAAGCAGGAAAAGTACCCTAAACATGTAAGAATTTACCACTGAGGCTGATATGTTTTTTTTAAAAATAGCACGAAGGGGAATGTTAGCTCCCTTCACATCAGTAGCCTAAATAAGAGCACAATAAAAATGCAATAATGAAAATGTTAATTGAGCTGCTGACATTTAATGCTTCAAGATGAGAATTTCAAGGCAGGCTACAGCTTGTCAAGCTCCCATCGGCATCAGGGAGCACACAGCTAGCCAACTTGTTTTGACACTCAGGCTTCCAAAAATACCTCTGGGGCTCAGGGCTCAGGCAGTCAGTATCAGTGGGGTGGGGACAGGCATGGTGAGCGGCTCTGAGGAGATGTGTCTGGAATTTGGAATTCAACTCTTCAGATCCAGGTTTTAGAAGACACAGATGAAGAAAGAAAAGAGGGACGGGGCAGAAAATGTCAACTTGAGTCTTTTAATGATGGCTGCCTGGGACATTGTGCTAAGAAGGATCCTGAAGCCATATTTGGTTTCAACAGAATAGAGTTCGGTGATCTATTAGTAACGTCTACCAAGGGTGGTAGAGAGAGGGGGAAGCAGGTGTAAAGTCCCCTAGAGCTGGAATCTGCCAGCCCTGTCATGGCTTCTTAGGCTCTGTCTCATCACCTCTTACCCTCTTCAGGAGTCGGTTCTGCCTACATCTTAAGCCTCTCTTTCAAAGCTTGACCCAGATTGATTTTGGAGGTGTGGTGGTGGTGAGAATCCAAGGCTCCCAGTGAAGACTGTTTTGGAAGTATCTTGGGTCAATTGAAAGGATCCCTGAAACAAATGCTGCTGATCACAGGAACTAGAAAAGTTCCCAGAGGAAAGGACAGAGAAGAGGTGTCCAGGATGATTTGATCTTTGAACATGTTCAGTCCCTAAGTGGACCTGTGGGAAGGAAATCTCCGATAAGGGAGAGTCAGGGTTATGGCGTCAGAGAAGAAAGATCTGAAAAATGTGCCTCACTGGCTAAAGCAGAACTGGAGGGGGGCTTCCCAAGGTGGCCTCTAGCCAGATTGGAGGGAGAGGTAGCTGGTCCCCGCTGAAGTGATGTGATAGGAGGGAGAAATGGGGAGAGGGATGGAAAATGGGGAGCTCCTCTCAGCAACAGCTTAGCTTGGAAATCACAGAGGTGCCGCTGCCCTTTTGGGCATGTGTAAACAACACACTTTTAAGCCCTACGTCCTCCCAGGGCTACCTTTCTCTGCTCCTTAGTTAGATACGTGTAAAGGAAAGAAAGAAAGAGAGAGACAGACTGAGAGAGAGAGAGAGAGAGAGAGAGAGAGAGAGAGAGAGAAGCTTTTAACATCCTCTGGGGTTAGAGATGCTTCTCTCACCACCACTGATGCCCACTCAGGGTGATTAAGTGCAGGGGGAAGCAGACAGTGCGCAAGCCACTGCAGGAAAGGAAAGCGCCTCCGTGGAGGGGACAACACAAGGGTACGAGCATTCAGAATGTATAGGAAGCATGGCAGGGAGCCTGGGGTAGCTGTGGAGCGGGCATGTGAAGAGGCTCAGGGCTAGGTCTGGCTGAATGGCTACTGGACAGACTAGACTTGGAGCCAGAGGGAGTGTGAGTGAGGGCACAACACCTGCCCCCTGCCCTCCATCCTTCAGCTGTAAATCGAGGACAAGAGTAATCGCCTTTTCCACATCATAGGGCCATTGTGCAATCAAGGCTAGGAAAGCGCTTTGCACACCTTAAGGCCCTGGGAGGATGTGAGGCCTCGACTACTACCACAGTGGTAAGGATAGTAAGAACCCTAGTGCTTTTTTTTTTTTTTTTTTTTTTTGCGGTACGCGGGCCTCTCACTGCTGTGGCCTCTCCCGTTGCGGAGCACAGGCTCCGGACGCGCAGGCTCAGCGGCCATGGCTCACGGGCCCAGCCGCTCCGCGGTATGTGGGATCTTCCCGGACCGAGGCACGAACCCGTGTCCCCTGCGTCGGCAGGCGGACTCTCAACCACCGCGCCACCAGGGAAGCCCAACCCTAGCGCTTCTCATGGCTAAAAGCAATTGGCAGTCTCTCCAGACTGGAATTCCATCTGCCTCGTGAGATGGGCTCAACAGGGGCCTCAAACAGGGACAGGACAGGGGACGTCCTGTCATCCCCACAGCTTCCGGGAGCCCTCATCTCAGTGAGAGGTGGGAGGACGCAGTGAGGAGTGGAGAGGAGAGAGGCCAGGATCACTGACACCTGAAGGCAGGTGAAATGCATGGATGTGGAAAAGGATCCTGGAGAGACAGGCTCCATTCAGGCCAATGAAGCCATCCTAGGATAACGTCATAATTATTCTCCCGATAGCAAACAGCCTTCCAGGGAGAGCTGGCAAGCAGGGTAAGGAGAAGCTGGGAATGAGAAGGCATGTGCCGGTGACCTAGCACTGGCTTTTCATCAGGATCTCGTCAGCTGTGTTATGGTCCTCTCAATGCAAAGCACCATACAAAGTTACAAGAGTGACAAAGGGAGAGAAAAGGAATTAGTAAATTCTCACGTATATGGACAAAAAAGTTTCCGAATCCAATCCTTAATGTCTATGTGTCTGTTAGTTTACAAAGACTTAGCACCAGAGTAATTTAGAGGCACGTGATGGTCTCAGGTAATAACGACCACAACTAACCTACCTGACTATGCTCTGAGCCCTCAGCGGGATCTTCCCTCTCTAATTCTTACAACACACTCACAAGGCAGGGAACAAAAAAAAAAACAAAAAACAACTTCATTTGCAGATGAGGAAAATGAAGCTCTGAGGTTAAAGAGCTAACCCAAATTCATAAGGCTCGTAAGTGTCAGAGGTCAGCTTGGCAAGCAGGACTACAGGGTTCCTGAGTGCATTCATTCATTCCGTGGATGCAGAGTGAATGCGTATTATTTATGGATTCTCTTGAAGGAGATGTGCAAACCATATTCTCCTGGTGTAAGAAGAGCGGTTCTAAATTTCTGTAACATTAACAAGGATAATAGGTGACATGTATTGAGTATTCGATATGTCCTAGGCACTGTTCTGAACACTTGAAATCCATCGCTTCATTTGATACTCCAATTCCGTTATGTTGGTATTATTATTCCCACTTTGGCAACGAAAACACCAACGTTCAGAGTGGTTAAGGCACATAGAACAATGCCTGACTATATAGCTAGCATTTATATTTATAATTGATTACGATTTTTCAGTGTTCCTTCCACTCCAGTCCAGGGTCTCCTATAGGCCTTGAGGAGGGGCAGAGAGCACAGCAGTCCCAGAGCTGGGAGGTCCAATGAGCATGGATGATGGTGTGTGGGGTTCACTGCCCCCCAGCCAGGAGAACACCAATAGAGCCTGCCCTCATCTCTCACTGTCCTGGGCTCCCTGAAGCCAGTGGTGTTAAATATGGTGGCTCCAGTTCCTACCGGGTGGAGGGGAGTAGTCTGAGGTGTCAGAAGGCTATGCTAGCTGTCAGCCCGATTCGAGTGGATGGTCGCTGGTGGTGTTCAAAAGTTCATACAGTTGGAGGCTTGGAGAAGGAAGTCACGTCTACGAGAGCAGTAACGCCAGCGGCTGGAGCTTCAGGTTGATGAGCGAAAACAGACTAAACCATCTCAGCAAGTTGCTGTGAATTTATCTGCTTTCATTAGAAAAATAGCTGCCTCATAGCAGAGCTCTAACTTCGAAGATTAGAGGCCTGCCTTGCTTTATGCCATCAACGTATTCCTGCAAAGGTGTGTGGAAATCAAATGCGTGCAAAGCAGAGCACTTTCCCCCAGAGACTTTCATTTTCATCTCGGAGTCGTTTTATCTTCTTTTCTCATAGACGTTCAGTGGACAATGCTTCCAACAATACAAACTGGAGTTTTTCTGCCCTTTCCCCCAGGCTCTCAGCCAGGCGGTTACTCATGTGTAAACAAACCTTTACATGCACCAGAGACCTCCTGATTAAAAACAGCTCTGGGGTGAAACCCTTGGTAAAGAATCCTCTGTGTGAAAAGAAAACTTACACTTGGTGAGCTAGGAAGTTCATATACCACGTTTTCTTAAAGTGAGAATTCCCTATTACAAACAACCTTTCTGATCTATCAGTTCACTTGGAGAGGAACTCTGGCCTCTTGCTAAGCACGGGGTACTGCCCTGTGACCATGTGAGATGTTGCATTTACCAAAAGTTGCAAGTGTCTGGAGCTCTTTTACTGGGTGATTAGATTGGCCTTGGAGTCCCACAGATCTTGCCTATTTTCTGGGAAGAGTGCCCATAGCTTTTATCTGATGCTCAAATGATTCCACAGAGGTCGTAACGTATTCCAGAAGCCCTCAGTGAGGAACAAGCCCAGGGAATGTCTTCCTTACCTGTGGCCACCACGAGCCCTGGAGCCGTCTCCTTGCTGGAGATTCTCCCTGAGGAATACGGATTTTCAGAGATCTGCAAGTGTAGATGTAGGGAGCAGAAGGGCTAAAACAGAGGAGGAGAAAGTGGCTTCATTCCAGGAAGCTCCTGACATGCACCCCTGCCCCACAAGATATGGGGCTCCCAGGTGTTCGGCTTCCAGAAACAGCGAGGACTGGACGTGAGCCACTCACTTAGTTTGGGGCACAAGTCATCTCTCCCTGAACAGCTGATATGTTCACATCAGAAGCTGCCCTGAGCACCATTCATAGTCCCCATGCCGTCCCTGTTCCTGTCACAACTGTAGGCGTCCCCTCTCTTCCTCACCCCTATCCCATCCATCAAGGTCCAGTTCACGGTCAGCCTTATGAAGCCTCCCAGACCATTCCTTCCCACAGGATGACACTGATCTCCCGTCACTGACCTTGGCCATCATGCTCTGCTTCTTGGAGCCCTAACGGGCCACTGGGAGCAGTGAAGTGGGGAAGTTAAGTGAGAGTCTCAGGCCCTCTACCCTCTTCTTCAACCAGATGGTCCCTGTTTCTGCTTTATGTATTTGGTTCCTGTTTATAATTTTACTTTGAATTTTACTTAAAATGTTTGAAGCCATTATTTGAAACTCGCAAGTTTGTGTTCTTTATTCATTTACCTATTTACCCCTTTTTGAGTTTCTTTAAAAGGATTAGGGGTTTATAGACACCATATAATAAATAAAAATAAACAAATTGTGAAATCAGGGAAAGGAGAAAATTAGGCTAATAAGATGAATCCATGGGTAAGGTTTGTGGAAAAAAAATTCTTGCTGTGACCAGCTCTTGCATATAGGCAGGCATCTGTCTCTGACCTTCCTAGGACCCCAAATCAGAAGCATGGAGCTGGACTGAAAACTACAAAAGAGGAAAGGCCCTGTTAATCCTATTTACCACTATATTCCCAGTTTTTAACATAACGTCTAGAATATTCAGTAAGTGGCAAAAGGCAACTTTTTTTGCAAAGGGGAAACATAACCATTTCTGGGACCTCAGAAAATTTTTTAAATAGGTCCTCTTTAAGAGGGCACTGAGAGTTGTGAATTTCACTGTTAATTATCTGTCTTCCCTCCTCACATGGAGTTGTACCTCCATGGTGCCTACCCTAATATTCCATACAGCTGGAACCCTGGGAATGCTGAGAGATTAACTCTGTCCCATGTGGACATACCAGCCTGACATTCCTTGGGCTCCCAAGGCAAACTTTGCTTACCTTGCCCACCATCAAGCACTTATCCTCAAGCACTGTATCATACCAGCATCAGCTAATAGGTGTTTACCACCGCTGAGCTCTGTCTGGGACCCTTGGGTACAGGCTCTTTCTCTTATGGTTCTTTATCTTCCTAGGAGTTGGAGCACATAGTATATTCTCAGTAAAGGTTTGTGGAATTCATCTGAACTTTCCATCCAAGTGATACGGCAGTCTGAGTCCACAGGTCAATGCCCTGGGACCTGTAGGACATCCCTGCTCAGCACCAGCCAAGATCCTAAGCCCTCCCTGATGGAAGAAAGCCCCCGTTGAAGCATCCGCAAGCAACCAGCCTGCCCTGTGGTCTCACATGCGACTGGGGGACTGACCAGCAGGCAGTGTACTGGGCTTCCTCTCAGGTCCACGTCTGGAGCTTGCAGGAGGCGCCAATCCCTGCCCTTGTTGTAAGTGATGTATGTCTTCACTTGGTCATCCACCTTCTTGTTTGCCAGGAATATCCCTTTGATACCTGCTACCTAGGAAAAAGGGCGAGAGATGGAGAACAATGTTGGGCCAAAATGCCTATAGTTTTGGAGAGGCCCTGGGAGAAGCCCCAGCATTTTCCACAGCATGTGGGGGTACAACAGAGGAAAAGAGGAGGAACGTGGTGAGAAATGTCACGTGCCACGTGGTCTCCAAAAGAAGTTTAAGTTCACCTCTGCTCCTTCCACCCCCACAAACCAGATGTCCCATCCCCCTATTATTCATCTGCTTTGCCCTACTCTACAGGTCTCTGGACTTTGTTCGGAGGGCTTTATCCTTAATTAACTATCAACATTCCCTCTGGGTGTGGGAGTGGTTGGTAACAACTGAAGGAGTTACTCCTTCTAGAGAACATTTGGGATTAACAGATACAGGCTACTATATATAAAATAGATAAACAACAAAGACCTGCTGTGTAGCACAGGGAACTATATTCAGTATCTTGTAATAACCTATAATGGAAAAGAACCTGAAAAAGAACATATATATGTATATATACATACATATATATGTATAACTGAATCACTTTGCTGTACACTTAAAACATTGGAAATCAACTATACGTCAATAAAAATTTAAAATAAATAAATAAAAACAGAGAACATGGGATTTTGCTCAGGAGGGGCTTGTTGACAGGTTTTCAAGGCATCAAGGTATAATCTGTAACGGGAGAAGTCCAGGTGCCCTGATTAATAGTGAGGTGGACATTTGGGGGCAGGTGACCCTGCTTGGCGACCTGGCCCCTGTCACTGGCTGTGCCACCAGCTCACTGGGTGACTTTGGATAATTCCCATATTATCTTGGGTCTCAGCCAATGGTCATTTTGAAAGAGCCCTTCCCTTCCTTTCTTTCCTCAGTCAGCTGGCAAAGGATACAACAGATAATGGAGAGCGCTCTTGCCAGAGTTCCGATGTATTGGGATTTGCACGCCCTTGATATTCTGAAGGAAGATGAGTATCGCCACAAAACAAGTAGCCAGACAATGAGGATATTTATGATCCAGAAGCGTTCGAGAGTAAGTACAGATCTGACTCACTTTTATTTCTTCTATGCCTACATCTGGGCAATCAGAAGAGATATTTAGAATGACAGCAATCTATGTCAAGGAAACATTCCTTTGACTTCTGGTTCAAGTGCCAGGATTTTCCAAAGGAAAGGTAATTCAGATTGTTTAAATATATATAAATAAGAGGTAGAATGGCAGATTTTCTGGATTACACTCAGATATCTCAAAATTTTAACGGTACTTATCCCCATTATTTGAGGGCCATCATGAATTGAGGTTTACTGCAGTTCTGAGAGGATGCCAGTGGGAACAAAAGGAAGGAATTTCACAGAGGTGAGTTCTTTTAACGACATAATTTACCTGATGAAATGAGATGTGCTTTTCTTTTTTTTTAAGTAACCTGACTGGCCTTGAAAGAGAATAGAGAATGCCAACCCAAATACAAAACAACAAAGAACTACAAAAATGGACAGAGGATGTCAGGAGGAGAACAGTGTTATCTGGGAAGGACACCACCAGGGGAATTTGACAAAAGGCCAGTGATGGAACTGATTAGCTTCCTAATGTGAACAGAGGGTGGGTAAGGACAGAAGCCAAGGTGGGGAGAGGGGCAGTGTTGTCAGAGTCATGCCCTTCCCCAGACGTACCCTCCCTGCCCTAGCTGCTTAAAGTCAGTGCCATTTCAGGAAGGCCGGCACCTTACACACTCAGCCAAGGGCTGTGAGGCCCTCAGATCACCTCGGTCTTTAAAACCAACTGCAAAGTTGTTTCTCTCCAACCCGATTACCAATAATTCCTCACAGAAAATGGAATCTGTGTTTCCTTAGAACCTTCTGCCTGATGGAGGTCCTTTGCTATTCTCCTTAGACACAGAGCTGGTGTCTTTTCTGGTGGAGCACCAGATAATAATTCCATAGAACTCTTTCCCCTAAGCCAGCCGCCTGCCCCCAACATGTACCCAGGGCCTTGATATCGAATTTCTAGAACATATACGGGTCAGAATCAGACTTCTGTCTGTCACCATCATCCCCTGCCTCCTAGCTCGATACATTCTAGCATGAATTACTAGCCACTTAGCTGCTTCTTGTGTTCTCTGGATGAGCACGTTTGGAAAATATAATATGCCAATATTATATTACCATATTCCCACTAAGAACTCCACCACTCAGATGGCTATTTTCTGTGTGCCTCACATAGTGTGAGAGCAAAATCAGGAGAATGGAGACTGAAAATATATAGAAGGAGAGATTCTGAAGGAACCCATCTGCACCTCTGAAGGTGTTTCTCCTGTAGTTGCACCTAATGCCAAAGCAATCTCAGTCCTGTCTGCCTGTCTGGGGAAAAAAAAAAAAAAAGATAAAACACGTCCCACTTGTATTTGGATTGTTCAAAGCCCTTACGTTATTGCTGAATTGCTTCTTGGCTCCATCTCTTGTGTAAATGGACTATAAGTGTGGAGGGCACTTTGTTTTTTCTATATCTTAGGCCAGTAGCTTTCAAACTTTTCGATTGCAATCCAAGTATGAAATACATTTCTGTTGGCGCCTAGTAGACTCTTACCCATATATGCATGTATGTGTACACACACAGCTACATAGATATCTGACCCAAAAGTTCCATGAAACACTGCTTACCCTCACTACATGCAGTGGAAAGGAACTGGGGAATGAAACACACATTTTAACTCTTCTCCATCCAAGGAGGTATTTGGAATCTGATCAACTTAAAAACATGCTTCTTCCCACTGTGGTTTGAAATCAGCAGCATAGCTGCTGCTGTTAGCCCCAAGAGTTCAAGGAGAAAGGTACCAGCTTGTAAGGTGGTCCCCAGAGAAGAGGGTAGTACAAGGCCCCAGGCCTGCGTGGCCCACTTTCCCTCTGGGAATCAATTTGAGGTGCAAAGGGACACTGACAGAGGCCCCTTGGCAGAGCACTGAGTCCAGGTGGCATAATCATCTGTCGCTCACCCCCATGCCCTCAGGACAAGGAAGCCAGGGCTCTGCTGAGAAAAGCAATTATCATGGTTTGCCTTGGGCTGTCCCTAGAGTTGGACCTGTTGTGAGGGGCTGATGAAGGTCAGTTGGGGAAAACGTCCCCACGGGGTCTATAAGTAGCCGTCCATCTGTCCAAAGAAGGGTAATGTAAGGTCATGATAAAGCAGTGGGTGGAGGGCAGGCACTAGAGACACAGAAAGCAATAAAACAACAATAAGATGAGCAGAGAGGCCAGAACCCTAAGGATGGCTCAGAGTTTCATCGTATGCATCCAGGTATAGGGAGCTCACGATAATTAGTCATTAGGAAATTTAAACGAAACTAATGAGGTGCCACTAGGACCCTAAAAGAATGTCTAAACACACGTGTGTGCACACACACACTCACACACACACACAAAACTGATAATACCAACTGTTGCTAAAGATGTGAAGCAACTAGAACTCGCATACATCTCTGGTGGGGATACAAAATGATACTGCCACTTAAGAAATGGTTTGGTGGCTTTTCATAAACATACACTGAGATTCAATCTAGCAATTCTACTCCTATGTATTTACCCACGAGAAAGAAACACCTATGCTCACATAAATGTTTACAGAAATTTGAAACATGATCACACAGAACTGGAAACACCTCGGATGACCTTCAACTGGTGAATGAATAAACAAACGAGGATACACCCAGGCAATACAGTATTACTCCAGTAGAAAGAAAGGAACATCTCCTGATATTCAACAACATGCGTGAATCTCAATGTACTATGTGAAAGAAGCTAGACTCAAAAGACTCCCTTTTTTGCATTCATATGAAAATGTAGAAAAAATAAAACTGGAGAGACAGAGCGAAATCAGATTGGTTTGCCAGTGACTTTTGGTGGGAGGAAGATGACTACAAAAGGGCCATAAGGGGCTTCCCTGGTGGCGCAGTGGTTGAGAGTCCGCCTGCCGATGCAGGGGACACGGGTTCGTGCCCCGGTCGGGGAAGATCCCACATGCCGCGGAGCGGCTGGGCCCGTGAGCCGTGGCCGCTGAGCCTGCGCGTCCGGAGCCTGTGCTCCGCAACGCGAGAGGCCACGACAGTGAGGGGCCCGCGTACCGCAAAAAAAAAAAAAAAAAAAAAAAAGGGCCATAAGAGGGAATGTCGTGAGACAATACCTTATATGTTCAATGTTCTATATCTCGATTATGGTGGTAGATGCACATACCTCTGTCAAAACTCATAGAACCAAAAAGAGTATAACCAAAAAGGGTAAATTTTACTGTACATAAATTATACCTCAATAAAAAAAATGAATGTGAAAAAAGTGTATAATAGTAAGAGCCTGGGCTTTTTGGTCAAATTGACATGGGTTGGTTCAAACACAGCGTCACCCTTCACTAGCTGTGTGATCTGAGCCAAGTTACCAAACTCTCTGTACTCTCATAGGCACAATAGGGAATGGTATCTCCCACAAGGAGTTATTGTAATAGATAAATAAGAAAGAGTATATATATCATTAAGGGTTGTGCTGTCCAATACCATAGCCACTAGCCACATAGGGCTACTGAGAACTTGAAATGGGGTCAGTGGGACTAAGAAACTGACTTTTAATTTTATTTAATTTTAACCAATTTAAACTGAAATTTAAAAAAAACTGATACCTGATCCAGTTATTGGCAAACTTTTAAGTATGCTTGGAATAACTTGGATATGTGAATCTACCTTTTCTACTGTAAATTTTATGAAATATAAATGCTGATTAAGTATTTCTGGTGAAAATTTAGCATATGAATCGAGATGCTTGAGAAGTGTAAAATATACCCAGGATACGGTAGACTTAGTATGACAAAAATTATAAAATGTCTCATTAGTAATTTTTCATACTGAGCATATACTTAAATGACAGTATTTTGGATATTTTGGTTAAATAAAATATAATATTACAATTAATTTCACCTGTTTCTTTTTACTTTTTTCTCTTGATTTTAAAGTGCTCGTGTAGCTTGTTATATATTTACTCGACAAGGTCAGTTTAAGGCATTACCTGGTATGCTGTTGTTAGTATTATACAGAGTTACAAGTTGGATGCTTAATCCGGGAAAATATTGAAGAAAATGCAGCAGCTCAGAGAATGTTTCTACAATATAACTGAAAGTGTTGCAAAGAACATTTGTTACCTGATTTACCAGTGGAGAACATCTAGGAAGAAATGCAGTTTATAGTTAGAGATGTGAAAAAACCACAATAGAGCTCTGTATGAAGAGTGTCATAAGAATAATGGTGAACACACATAATGAACTGCATTCATTGTCAACACCAGCCTTGTTTTGATGGAATGGCTCTGTTACCTTAAAGAAGAGATCATTATTTGGCCTTCAAGAATTATTTTCTCCCCGATTATGTAATTACAGCCATGACAAGACTGCACTCTGATGAAGGGACTGGACAGAGCACAACAGACTCCCTCTTCAGCAGGAAACTGCTCCAACAGACCAGGAAATGAACAATGCCTCGCCTCAGATTTTAGGGAGTTGGGTGGGGTTGATCCCGTTGGTCTCCAAGGTCTCTCAGTGCCAAGACCTACAAGGTGTACTTCTCAAATAAATTCTCACTTTCTTTGTCCCCTTTCCAGTGTCAAGAAGAGGCTTGAGAGGTCCATGTGGAAGACAGAATGACACAGTAGTAGCTTTCATCAGTTGTGGTCAGCTCAAGCCACCTGACATCTGTGTTAACTAAAGGCATCTCAGACATTTCAGACAAGGGCAAACAGATGTAACACCCTGTCACATTGTAATATAAAGCTTTACATTAACTTGGCATAGGCACTACCTCGCGCATACAATTATCATTTGCTAGATGTAAGGGAAAACATAGAGAAGTACCAGCCCAGAGAATAAATGCCCGACTCTTCAGTCAAGCTCTTTACTAGCATCTTCATAGCCTTTACCCCCGCTATTCTCCAGGGTCATTCGACATTCTAGGAAAATGGACCTCTACTCATCAGACTCTGGTTCTCTTCTTATGCTGGACTTTACCAGGCATGCCTTTCTCCCATGCTCTAGCAGTTCATCATTTAAACCTACTCATCGGCAAGTCTCCCCAAATTCATCAAGTTAGAATTAATTTTCCTCTTAGTGAACATGCAGGAATCGCACCTCTAATACAAGTCAGACTGTGATCACTACCCTACTAGAGTCACTCACGTCTTTCCAGGAGATGTTGCGTCTCATGTACCAGCCTCATCAGGCAAAATACATTTCATGAAAGTGTGTTACTTCAGCTGAATGGAACACGAAAGCTCACTGTTTCTTCCGGCTGTATTACTCAAGGGCATTCAGAGTCCACAAAAATTCTAGTCTCTTTGCTAACTGGCCATATGGCACACAATCTCAGTTTCTGTGAGAATCTCCAGTGAAGAAGGTTAAAGTCTAATGACCCCTAGAGACCAATTAGATTGGGCTTAATCTCCAAATCACAGAATGTATGCCCAGGTGCAAAGCAGCATCACCCTCTAAAAACCTGCAATATGGTCATGGTCTAGATAGTGTCAGGATATAATTTATTCCCTTGGTATTAAATGCCTTCTAGAATCTGAACCCCAACTACTTATGCGGCACTCATTCTTGTCCCTGACAACCATCTATTCTACGCAATTAGACTGGCTAGCTCACGGACTTACAAATCTACACTGCCTGTCCAACTCTGGGCTTATGCCATTCTTGACATTTGGAATGCCTTCCACTTCTTCACCTCTTCCTCCCCAGGGCAAAAGTACTGATAACCGGATTGGTAACATTGAGAAAAAGAACTGGTCTTTTACAGCACACCCCTAACTCAACTATTTTGGGGATCTGTCTGCAAAGATCACATCCTCTGCACCGCAATGCTGCGGTGTTACAGAGACAGGCTTCCACGGGAGAGCTTTTTGGTTTTTTTTAACATCTTTATTGGAGTATAATTGCTTTACAATGGTGTGTTAGTTTCTGTTTTTATAACGAAGTGGATCAGCTATACATATACATATATCCCCATATCCCCTCCCTCATGCCTCTCCCTCCCACCCTCCCTATCCCACCCCCCCTAGGTGGTCACAAAGCACCCAGCTGATCTCCCTGTGCTATGCAGCCGCTTCCCACTAGCTATCGGTTTTACATTTGGTAGTGTATATATGTCCATGCCACTCTCTTATTTTGTCCCAGCTTACCCTTCCCTCTCCCCGTGTCCCATGGGAGAGCTTTTGATTCACTACTTCTGCCTGTGACTGGACGGATGAGTTCAATTCTGGGGAGCAGTATTAGCAAGACCATTTCCTCCTACATGCTTTTCAAAGCAATAAAGCTGACATTTGATCTCCTTTCGTCTCACCCTTTGTTTCTGTCTCAAATGGTTTCATTCTTCGGCAGGTAAAAGAGGAACTTTGTTTATCGACCCCTTCAAAGCCCAACAAACTAGACCGCAAGCTCCCTGAGGGTAAGAACCCTTATCTTTCCTGCTTTCCTCATGGTCTGGAACACAACGCAGGGGCATGATCAACCTTGATAAAAATGAATGGAGAACAAGGTCAACAGAATTGGTTTTAGGGAAGTTGCCTTGCCTAGTGTATCTTGCTTCTCTGTAGGTGCGATGACACCATGTATGTTTTTCCCCAAAAAAGACTGACTTCAGAAAGACAAAAAAAATTCTATGTATCTCGGCACATTCTTCATTCTGATTCATGCGTCACTTCAGATCAGAATGTCTCACTGCTCTAAATGGCCAAGGAGTTTCAGGCACCCTGTCTTAGGAAAGGAACTGCACAGTGCCAAACTCACCCACCATATCAACAGAGTCAGAGAAACAGGAATTTCTCGGCTGAAAGGTCATCTGCGGCAATGTCCACCTCTCCTACTGGGCTCTGACCACAGGAGCATGAATAATCCTCTTACCTCTACAGGCTTACTTGTGCAAACAGGAATGGCCTCACTCCTGGGAACATTCATACAAACCTTCCCACAGATGTGACCTACTGCCCAATAACAAAGGTATATTTCTGCCTCCTGGTGTGATTAGAGGCATGAAAATGTAAGCTTCCCAAAGCCATTTACACTCCTAGTCATCTCTACTGGTCTTTACAACTTTAGGAAGAAATCTAGGTCATTTCCGAAGCTGGGACCTTGTTGCTAAGGGAATTATTTCAGCACTTGTCTACGTCCTAGAAAATCAGGGTATTTCTACCCTGACATTCACTTCTCTCCTTCTTTTTAATGTACCTGCATTCACCCCATGCCTTCTACCTAATAAAATAACTGGAATGGTATATGTTTCCACCACTCTTAGTAACTGAGCAGCCAACTTAGATACCAGAGTAGGGATGCGGGCACTCTGACATGCACTGCTCAGAAGAGACCACTGTCAAGCAGAAGGCCATGTGTTGATCTCTCTGCTCTGACAGCCACTCCCGCCCCTCGAAGAGGAAACCTCACGATGGAGTAGCTCAGCCATACCATCTGAGGCTACCGCCCACAACAGGCAACTTGTCCTGCTGTGAATGAATGACCTCCACCAGCACAGCCTGTGGGGTCTGACCACAAGTCACTAGTAAATGTTGGATAATGAGACACTCCTCCTTTGCTCAAATCAATCCATCTAGTTGAAGTGGTCAGTCAAGTTCTTTCACTGCGAAAGACCACACACTAGAGGTATAAACAAGCAGTGTATCATTAGGGTCACTGAAACAATTAGTTTTTTTTTTTAAATCTAGTCCCTAAATGGAATCACTTGGTTTCCTAGATAAATTATTCTTTAATTGGTGGTCACACTAAAAAAAATCAATATAAGTGGAAACTCAATAAAGGTGATCATATTAAAAAAAAGATGTGGGCTTCCCTGGTGGCGCAGTGGTTGAGAGTCCGCCTGCCAATGCAGGGGACATGGGTTCGTGCCCCGGTCCGGGAAGATCCCACATGCCGTGGAGCGGCTCGGCCTGTGAGCCATGGCCACTGAGCCTGCGCATCCGGAGCCTGTGCTCCGGGAGAGGGAGAGGCCACAACAGTGAGAGGCCCGTGTACCGCAAAAAAAAAAAAAAAAAAAAAAAAAGATGTAAGTCACGGCCAGTTCTTCTCTATGCACAGGTGTTGGCATCTGGCAGCATTTCAGGGAAACCCTCACTCCTATCACTGATATTTGCTTTCCTCTCCTATAAAGTTGTTCATAAAACATGATTTTCCAAATAATTTAAGGTATATAAATAGCACTAATCCCTCCACCCAGATCTCATAAAAAGAAGCACAGACTTGAAAAAAGTACTTAAGAGATCGCTGAAGTCAAGAACCTTCACTTCTGGGCTGTAATCCTGCTCATACACATGAGACATTGACTTTAGCTCCCATTGGTTGAAGGCTTATTGAGTCAACCACCACACTAGATGCTTTACAAACATTATCCCTCATTCTCACAACAATCTCATTAGATCAATATTTTACCCCCATTTTACAGGTGAGGGAATTGAGAAGGTAAGTCCCTTTCCCAAAGTTACAACTGCTAAGTGTACAGCTGAGATCTGAATTCAGGACTACCTGACTCCAATGCTTGTGTTCATACTGTCAAAACTCATGAAATCTTGGCTACATACCTCATACAATTCAATAATGATGTTTCCCATCAGACCTCTGCTGCTCTTGATGTTCTCCATGGCCAGGGTGAAGTAGATCCCACGTGTGTCTGAGATGTAGAGGTTGTACGTGTCATTCTGGTTCCATTCCTGGACAGCTGCGAACACTTGGTTCTCATTGGTACTAATGATGTGCATGTCCTATAAGAAGATGGAAGGCCTGTAAGGCAGCAGATCTTCATACCTCCTTGCCCGTTGAGACCCAGAGTAATTACCATGACTTATGAAACGGCTGAGGAAAAGCTTGAGTTATAGGCAATGTTGAACAATTCTGTGTCAGGCCAAGGCTATAAATTATAAGCTTCATGATTTCTGTTACTTACTAAGTGACAGTAAGATGGGTGTAAGGGGCTTTGGTGGGTATGATTTTCCCTGGCTTCAAGGGATTTATCCACTTTCTTTTTTTTTTTTTTAGATGTTGGGGGTAGGAGTTTATTAATTAATTCATTTATTTTTGCTGGGTTGGGTCTTCGTTTCTGTGCGAGGGCTTTCTCTAGTTGTGGCAAACGGGGGCCACTCTTCATCGCGGCGCGCGGGCCTCTCACTGTCGCGCCCTCTCCCGTTGCGGAGCACAGGCTCCAGACGTACAGGCTCAGTAGTTGTGGCTCATGGGCCTGGTTGCTCCACGGCATGTGGGATCCTCCCAGACCAGGGCTCAAACCCGTGTCCCCTGCATTAACAGGCAGATTCTCAACCACTGCGCCACCAGGGAAGCCCCCACTTTCATTTTTTATTTTTATAACTGAAAGTTGGTCTTTGCTGACGGAGACATACAACCTTGCAAGAGGAAACCCACACGTGCAAAAATGACAGGTCCTATCCCTTCATTAGATCTTCATTCATGAAGGTAACGGTTTTCACGTCTTTCTTTGGAATCTCCAGATGGGGATTGCAAGAAGGGTGGCACAGAGGCATAGCCGATGGGTGGGGCTCTGGGCTTCCAACTCTGCTGGAAACAGAGCAGCACTACTGAGATCTGTTATGTCCTGGAGTTCTGTGTAATATTTTAGGAGTAAAAGGTGAGGGGGGTTCTGCTGCTAATACAGTAATGTTTGAAAACCACAGATATACAGGTAAGGATACTCACTCTAGAATTTAGTGTTCTGGGTCATAATATAAGCTCTGCTATAAATCAGCTGTATGATATTGGATGCGTCAGTTTCCCTGAGCTTCCATTTTCTCACTGAAAGAGTGAAGAGGTTGGGCTACCAATAAAAATAGCTAACATTTGGGCACATTCTAAGTCATCTAAATGTATTATTTCAATTTAAAAAATCCAATAATTCTACAGTGGAGGTCGTATGATTATTCCTGTTTTACTGAGGAGTAAACTAAGGCACGCAGAGGTTTACCAATTTGCTTCAGGTTATGTAACTCGTTAAGTAGCCAAACCATGTTTTGACCTCTGTGATATGACTCTAACCTAATTGTTAGCTTCTAACTATTTGTATATACAGCCCCTAAATCAGAAGTTGCAAACCAATGACCCATGAAATGAATATGAATCACAATTGTTTGGTTTGACCATAACTTCTATCAAATACCTGAAAATGTAGTATTTTAGGTAGAGTCAGCACTCATTGGAGTCTTAGCCCTACATACCTATGATCTGCCCTTATATATTACTGTTAACTTCTCGGTCCCTGAAGCCACTTTAGTTTGTATTCCTGGACTCGGTCATTTCTAAAATTAAATCTAATAGTTCAGAATTCAAAATCGTTTTTAAAAGCCAGTTTGCATATGTGGCTGGGCACTGTACAAAGATTACCACAACCTCAAGTCATTACCTAAGGAACGTACACTGTCAGGAAGAAATGTTAGCCTGGATAGGTATCGGACTAAATCAAAGCAATTTTAAAAATGTATAACTATACAGGTGTATATGCCAAAGAATAATATCATCCCAGGAAAGCAAAAAGAGAGGCACCCTTGTCACTGTGGCCAAAAGCACTGGTAATAGGGACACAGGCAAGTGGAGTGACAGTAAGTAAATAACTAGGGTGGATCTAGCCTTCACCTTATTTGACAACCCTTCCCAGAAATGGTTTCAACAAAAAAAGGAGGCAGCAATGTTTCTAACGTCAGAACCATGCAGAGCTCCTCCATGCCAATTGTACAAAGAAGCAAACTCATCTGGACAGCTGGGAGGGGGCAAAGGTGAGAAAGTGAGCTCTGGATCTTTCATTGGAGATTCTCTGTCAGATCTCAGCCTCTAGCCTTGGACTCCCTAGGTCACCTTGACTGAGACCTCATTTGCTCATTTGTGCTTTCACACCTTGTAGAATTACAGGTTCCTGCTGAGGTGCCTGAAAATGAAAATAAGGCTTACTCTTAAAAACCATGTGATGGGGCTTCCCTGGTGGCGCAGTGGTTGAGAGTCCGCCTGCCGATGCAGGGGACATGGGTTCGTGCCCTGGTATGGGAGGATCCCACATGCCGCGGAGCGGCTGGGCCCGTGAGCCATGGCTGCTGAGCCTGCGCGTCCGGAGCCTGTGCTCCGCAACGGGAGAGGCCACAACAGTGAGAGGCCTGCATACCGCAAAAAACAAAACAAAACAAAACAAACCATGTGAGGAAATCATGTTGTGTAGGGTGGAATGAAAGCCCAAGAACCCAGTAGGCGGGGAAATAGCAGCTGCAGGAAATATGGATTTAATTCACTTTACCTGTTAAAAATGCAACAGAAATGCCTGGCTTTCCCCGGATGTTTTGGTCATAAAAATGAATGAGCTAAGTTATTTTAGACTAAACTAATGTAAAAGAAGTGAGGGGGGAGAAAACCAACTTAAAACGCTGGGGCATGGTCAGCATTAGAGGCAGCCAGATTTGCTGTGAGTACATCTTAGTTTAGACCTGCACTGGGACTATGTTACCTGGTGAGCAGGTATTCCAGGCTCTAGGATGAGAGACTACTCTCTAGTATATAGAATTATGGGATGTCCACTTGAGAAATCCTTAATTTATCAAAGTCACTTAGCTAATAAATTATATTACTAAGATTTGAACCTAAGACTATCTGAATAAAGAGGCTAAACTCCTTACCAGTGGGGGTATAATTCGGTGTGTATCAAAGTGACCTGGAGATCCTAATAGCATGCAGACTCATGGGTCCCAATGCCTGAGACTCTGAGTCATTATGTCTGGTTGTGGAGCCTTAGATTCTGCCACCTGAGCAAGCCCTCCAGGTGATTCTAGTGCATGCAATCTAGGGAATCACTTTTTGAAAAACTCTGAACTACGTGCCCTCTCTCCTAATAGGTCTTAGAGTTGAATAGGGGTCAGCCAATAATGAGAATATTAAGTCTTCCAGAACAAAGAAAAGCATCATTAGTTAAAAATGGTGCTATAGGAATCTGAATGACAATGAAGCTTATTTCTTTCATCTTGCTACCCTAATTTAACTCCAAAGCATGTGTCACTTCCTTATTAAAACAATTATAAATAACACTGCCCCTACATCCTCCCAATACAGTCACTAGGGAGAATCATGGTTGCTTTTTGAAAATCTAAACCTATGACTTCCTAGGTGAACAACAGTAAAAATACTTCCGTGTTATTGAAACATTTTCTTGTAATTCGGGCCTAATGTAACTTCATTCATTACAGAAACACCTATGTTATTACACATTTGCCATGTGCCAAACACCATATATAAATACAGACGGGAACAAAACGTAGAACCTGACCTCAAGAATATGCCCATCTGGTGGTGGAGACATCACAGACTCAGGTGGCCTTTTGTGAACTTGACGAAGGACTACAACAGACGTACCGAAAACGGTGAACAAAGGCTTACAGGTGGGAGACAGGTGGAGTATTCAAGGGAATGTATGGAACTTGGAATAACCTGAAGGCAATATTCCTCTGAGGGAGGTGAGGATAGACAGCGGCCACGTCATAAGGGGTTCTGTATGGCACACCGAAGTTCTACCCTGAAAGGAAGTACAAAGCTGACACAAGATTTGAAGCAGGAGAAAGGGAGGATTAGAGTTGGTTAATTAATGCATAGATTTTGTTGAAGATGATCAAGTTCATTACATGGTAATATCCAATGTGGAAGCATTGTGAAGAGTGGATTTAAACGGGGCAATGCTAGAAGGTAGGGAGAAGGCTTAAAAGGTCATCGCAACCATCTAGGCAGTAATAACACAAGGACCTGAACTGAAGAAGTAGATTCTCTATGAGAACTCTATGAAATGAAATTGTGAGATATTAAGGAGGTAGAATCTACAGAAGGGAGGACATATCTTGAATATCTCAGATACCTGAATAACAAAATTTTCTGCTTTTTATTTAGAGTATTCATTACAATCAAAATTAACAATCACTTCTATAATTATTTGTGTGATATCTGCCTCTCTCATTAGACTATAATGAGTTCTCAGATGGCAGACACTATGTCTCTCTTATTTGTCACTTTATTTTTAGTGCTTACCAGAGTATCTAGCACATGGTAGACATCCAACAATAGTTTACTGAGTAAATAAATGGAGTAAGTAAATAAAAGGAGGAGATATAAGGGCCAAAAGATAGAGACTCTGAGCTCAGTTGTTAAACGGGTTCTTTAAGGGAATGTACCTCGAATAGGCAGTTAACGATATAGTTCAGAGTTTAATGGAGAGATATCTGCTGGGGCTGTGGATACAGGAGTCATCAGTGTGAAGAGAAGGGATGAGGTCACTCAGGAACCATGAAGAATGCAACGGGAATTTAGGAACATCACCACTTCAGGGATGGCAAGGGAAGGGGATCCAGAAAAGGAAACCAGGAGTAAAACACTGCCAAAGGGAAGAGTATCAAGGGTGGATTTTTTTTTTTCCCCAACAGTGTCAGATGCTCCAGAGAGTTTAAAAAAAAAAAAAACCAAAAGATAAAGATGTAGAGACGTCTAATTGGATTTGGCATGCAGGTAGCCACTGGTTACAATGGCTGGCAGATTTTTTGTTGTTGTTGTTGTACGTGGGCCTCTCACTGCTGTGGCCTCTCCCGTTGCGGAGCACAGGCTCCGGACGCGCAGGCCCAGCGGCCATGGCTCACGGGCCCAGCCGCTCCGCGGCATGTGGGATCTCCCCGGACCGGGGCACGAACCCGCGTCCCCTGCATCGGCAGGCGGACTCTCAACCACTGCGCCACCAGGGAAGCCCCCAGCTAGCAGATTTTTAACGGGACAGTGGAGAGATGGATGTGGGAGAGCCGAGGGCAACTAGCAGTAGGTTCAAGAGTGAATAGAAAATGAGAAAAGAGGCTAAAACTACAGATAACTCTTTAAGAAGAGAGGCCACGACACAGCAAGGAAGGATAAATCAGTATTCGGGGAAATGTAAAAATTAAGGACAATTTTCCTAAGGAAAGGTTAACACGACTGTCATTATCATTGTAATAAACTGTCTAAAACATACTTCCCCCTGTTCTCTTTCATTATCCAAAGTGGGATTAACCGTATTCTACTGTCAAAAACAAACCCAGACTCAGGTAAGGAGAGAGCTGATTGGAAAAGACTATTGGAATAGGGGGAACACTCCGATCAAAGTATCTGCAAGCACCTCAGGGTGAAGGCAGAAAAGAATTACTCGTATTGGGAGAAGTAAAGCAAGGCTAGAATGAACTGCGGGGAGTGGGGTAAGGAGTAGTTAAACAGGAAATTGTTTTCCTTAGGGTCAAGCGATTCTCTTAAGGAGAAAACCCAGACTTAAGTCCCGTCCAGTCAAATTAGCAGGCATTTCGTCCAGGTTGGTCAGTGGGGACAAACAGTTCAGTGAATCATTTCTGAGACAAAGAACAGGAATCTGGTCTTGCCAGAGGTAAATACGGGGCACATTTAAGAGAAGGGGAGTTCTTCGCAGTAAGCCATATCCAGGAACACAAAAGGGTGGGGGGATTTCTTAAATGTTGCTGTTTCCAGGAGCTCGGGGCTCAAGTCAAGCTCAACGTCGTTACCGCCAAACTGAGCTCTGTACAGAAACAAACAAACCAACACGAAACAATTTTTTCTCTTTCAGAAATGACAGAGTAGCGAGTTAAGAACAAGTCCAGAATCTAAGAGGCAAGAGGAGGTCTTTGAGACTCAGAGGGGTCCAGTGAGGCAGAGCAAGAGCGGCCTGGGACACGACCCCACCCCACGAGGAACTCGCCCAACAGGCTAAGAGCGTCAGTAGTATTTCCCCTGGAACACAATCACTGCTTAGACTTGCCCAGCACTTTACACTTTACCAACAACGAGCCATTTGCTGCATCCTTACAACTTTGCCAGATGGAATGGTATTAATGATGCCCATTCTACAGATGAGAAGACCTGGGCTCATAGACGAGCAGCAGGCAGAGCTGGAATGAAAGCCCTGGGTTTCTGATCTTGAGCTCCATCTCCTTTTCCCCGAGGCTGCCATGGCTTCTGTCATCTCTCTCCAAGCCCTCCGCAGGTGCGTGCTTTACACGGCCATCGGCCTGAGACTCAGCGCCAGCCCAATGCCCAGGGGCTGGGTTATTGAGGACTCAGCCCAAGGCCGCTGCTCTTCATAATGTTACTCTTTATTAATGGCCTTCATCTCCTTCCCTGCAAAACACTCTGAAGCCATGGAGTGCCCCAGGAGAGTGTATTCTGCACGGTCAGCTGGGAGTAGAGGTGGGAGGGCCGTGATGATGGGCAGATTTGCCGTGTTTCTGTTTCTAAGCAAGATGCCCAGCAGCAACCGCAGCACAACGTGGAACAGCAACAACTTGCTTAAAAGCCATTTCCGGGGCTTCCCTGGTGGCGCAGTGGTTGAGAGTCCGCCTGCCGATGCAGGGGACACGGGTTTGTGCCCCGGTCCGGGAAGAACCCACATGCCGCGGAGCGGCTGGGCCCGTGAGCCATGGCCGCTGGGCCTGCGCGTCCGGAGCCTGTGCTCCGCAACGGGAGAGGCCACAGCAGTGAGAGGCCCGCGTACCACAAAAAAAAAAAAAAAAAAAAAAAGCCATTTCCGTTTCTAAACGATGGAAATCACCAATCTCCCTCCACCCACTCCGTGCTCACCTCCTCGGCCCAGGCTATGAAAACCCGGCCAAGGCCAACGAATAAAGGGGATCGATAACCATCCAGCTATCTTCACGACAGCCCTCATGTTAATGAGAAGCTGTTCCGGATGAAGTTCTATCAGAGGGGCTGCACGGATGGTAGTCTACCACAGTAAACTGCCATGGGGTTGCTAATCAGTGATGGAGTGTTCTAGGGTTGTGATTGATGCCAGGCTTCATTTATCCCCACCTGCAGCCACATTGCCCAGGGCAGCAAACTGTTTGCTTTTCTGAGAAGTTTAAAAATACATGAAACAGGCACACATACAAGAGGCAAAACGGGCCCTACATGGAGAATGTGGTTTGGAAAGTTCCTGAAACTCTTTTCCTGGGTCAATACACGGAAATCACCAGGTTGCTGCTAAGGGTCATTCTCCTTTAGAAAGAACATGGTCACGAACTTCCTCGTCTTCTGCAAGCAGGGATACCTCTTTCCTGCTTGGGTTTAGAATACCTGATGGGTACATCCTGCAAGCGTAGTCCTATACAATGGGCCTAGAAAGCCAATCACAGGGACATTAGAGAAAATGAGAAATTAATGCCCATGGCCCCTGCGGCTACTTCCCATGGTCCCTGCGAACCTCATCAGCCTCTCCACCTCTCTCTGTGCAACCCAGTCTCTCAATATAGTTTTCCAGTTTGTTAAATGAACCATACTCTCTCTCAAAATCGGGCCAGTATATGTATTTTCTACCAGCTTCCCGAACACTTGCTTGCAGGGTTAACTCCTTATCTGTCTTGAATCAACTTAAGCATCACTTTCTTTAGGAAACTCGTCTTCTCTACCCATATTTGGTGAGCTCCAACTATCACGTCACAATGGCCCTTGAACTTCCGTACCTATAATACTCCCTACACCCACAGTTGCTTGTTCAGTGTCTCTTCTCTACCAGAATACAAGCTCCATTAAGGCAGGGAACGTTTGTATCTTATTTACCACTCTAACCACAGAGCTTAGTTCAGTGCCTGGCGCACAGTAAAAACTTAAATGGAAGAAAGAATAGATCGAGGGGTGAATAAATGAAGGAACAAATGAATGAATGGGTACGTGCATGCTTATATGAATAGGTGAATGTATAAAAGCAACCAGGGGTAGGCGGTTACCCACCTTCTTACCCCATAATCCCTACTACCTCTGTACTCATTTCGCCTTTCATGATACGTTTCCTAGCACCAACTGAGAGATCCAAGTCTTTGTACCATTACATTTGATACATGTCCAACCTGAGACTTTGCTTCTTTGCAGCCTTAATAGGTGATGCAACTAAAGCCCTCCCACATTCATACCAAGGTTCTAAGATCTGTCTCCTCCCAGAAGCCATTGTTCACAGGGGATGAGGTCCACAGAGTAAGTTTTATGATTTTCCAATACAGGAGTTAAAATGCCATGATTTGATATTAATTTTATAGTAAATTATTCCTTTTTAATTACTCATAGTGGCAGAAGGGAGTGGAAATACAGGCAGTGCATTTATATTTAGCATTGAAGGGTATAGAAAAGCAAGAAAGCCATGAGACTAACCTGTCCGCATCTATCTATCTATCTATCTACCTATGGTTTCTGCCTGGACCATTCTAAGCCTGGCCCTCTACTTGTCAATAAGGCCCTGGTGAAAGGGAGGGGCCCTCAGAAGAGATTGCAAAGCTAGTGTTCCTTTCACTACCAGTCCTGGGAAATGACCCAAGATTATATCGGATGTTTGAATCATAGGAAATCAAAGCTCTTGCCTGTGTACCCTGCTGAGAGGGGAACACAGAACCCAGATTCAGCGACATCAGCAGAGGCTAAACCCCACAGTGGTTAAGTGCGGCTGAATGCCAGCTGTCTCCCAGGCAGGGATCAAACCTTCTGCAGCCCAACGAGGCAGCCTCTCCCCACCCCTTTATCTGGCGGGACCCAGGGGAGCAGGTGGTGCGTACCTTGGGCAGCGAGTACTTGGGCAGCTTTATCTGAGTGAAGGCTTCTCTTCGGTAAGACACGTAGTAGCTGGCTCTTCCGCCAGTTGTAACCTGTATCGTGGGGAAAACACAAAAGGTCAGATGGGGCTACGGATCACGGCACAAGGTGGAAAGCAGTAGCCTCTCCATCAACAGCCACAGGAGGTTTGTAACAGCCTTTTAGGGAATACTCCCTGTTGGCTTTGATCCTCCAACCCCACAGTGCCCTGAGTCGCTCCTGTGGCAAGCACTTAGACAATAAGTGAGTAATTCCAACGTCTTCCCCTGAGGCTGGCAATGTCTGTGAGAGCAGGGGCTCTGTACTCTGTGACGGTGTTCTGAATACATACACACTTAATAAATATTTTCAACTGAAAACAGAGAAGCTACTGATGTCTGCTGTACCCATGATCTATATATTCTTTTTTTTTTTCAACAGCTTTTCATCCACTGCAATGATGACATGATTGTCAAAGAAAATTTGTTCTGTATCTGAACAATTACCACTGCTCAAAGCCTTATTACTTTGAAATTAATTTCACTTCCTCTCTGAGCACAATTATTTTCCTTCCTATTTACAAATCCACGCACTGAACAGACATTTACTGATTCTTTCCATGTGTTAGTTCATTAAAGGCATCAAAAGTCAGAGAAAGAACTCTGGATTTGAAAGTCAGAAATCTTATATCTGAGTCTCAGTTCTACTAGCTCATGGCAGGGGGAGTCAACATCTGAAACCTCACTTGGCAACAGATGGATTCTTAGAGGAACCTGGAAACCACTCCAAGAAAGGGTCCCCTGGCCTGGGCTTGCTGGAAAGTCTCGCCAACATGGCATAGCTCTGCAGATGGCTGCTCTTGGCCCAATTATCCTAACTCAGGGGAAATTAATATTCACAGGAGAAGACAACATAGGCTGCTCAGAGAAAATAACAGGAGGACAGTAGCAACCAGGCTGCTGTGCTGAGGAAGCAATCACTGGAAGCCCAGGCTCCTGCAGAAGATAGGCCAGTCCCCTGACCCTGGTCCAACCCTAGTGCCCACCCACAGCGGCTGCTGGGAGCAGGGGGCGTATAACTTCTCTACTGAAAGCCACCCATCGCTCCTCACTCTAAGAGATGGCATTTCCCGTGGCTCTCTCTTGACCTGCGCAGACTGCAAGCCCACAAAGCAGGCCCCACAAGCTGCCAGGTAGAACAGATGTTCAAGTCAGTGTGAAGGCAGAACCTTGGAAAAAACTTGGTGCAAAGTCTTAGGCTTTGAACCAAGAGGAGAGACTGGTTCCCCCCTGATGGTCACTGCTATCCTTACATCTCTATTTTCTAATTAGAATCACTCGTATCTTGTATTCCAAGACTTTTTTTTTTTTTTATAAGACATCTGTTCTGAATCTATATTGTTCTGTGTTGGCTTAGAGATGGGGTGTTGACAGATTAAGACCAATGAGTTGATGTAGTCTTTTGTTTTTCTTTTTAAAATACATCTCAACTACATAGAATCAGATTAAAATGTAACCCTTGGTTCTAAGCACAGTCACCATGAGTCCTGGCATGATCCTATATGCTCCTTTAATCTGGCTTTATTTTTAATTATAAAACCAACACATATAAACGTACCTGCAAACCCAAGAACTAGATCAGTAGTTTTTAAACTTCAGCATGCATCAGGATCGCCCAGAAAGCTTGTTAAAACTCAGACTGCTGGGCCCCACCCACAGAGCCTCTGATTCAATCAGTCTGGGATGAGGTCCAAGAATTGTCTTTTCTAATAAGTTCTAGATGATGCTGATGCTGGTCTGGGGACCACACTTGGAGCAGCACAGAACAAGAACTTCAGTGCCAAATGACAAATACCTCTATGCCTCTGTGCTCCTCACCTGTCCTGACCCATGCCTCCCTCTGAGATGTAGCCACTTCCCTGAATTTTGTGTTTACAGTGATAATAAAGTCTTTTTAAAATTAAGGTGAAATTCATACAGCATCAAATTAACCATTTTAAAGTGTACAATTCGGTGGCATTTAGAAACTTCACAATGTTGTATGACCACCACCCCTGACATAGTTCTAAATCATTTGCATCATCCCCACCCAAGAAGACCTTTTACCCAGTGATAAAGTTTTTAAACCCCCAAATATATCCTCTGGTCTCCCATCACGTGCTTGACAATCAGCTCTCCACAGAACATCCCGAAGTTCACCAACCTCACCCTTAGTGAATTAGACCTGTGTCAGAATCCCGTGACTAATGCTGGCCAGAGGTCAGCAATTAAAAGCAGCCTTTCCCCCGAAGACCCAGTCACCTCCACAGGGAACAAGATGACAGCACCACCAGGCTTCTTATCAGCACCACAGAGCAAGGTAGGGCCCCCTGGGGTTTCTAACTTACCAAGGGCCAAAGGAGAACAGAGTGGTCTCCTTGATAGGGTCCTGCTGACCTGACCCTGGAACTCAGCCCAGCCATGCCTGTATGGCCCTGTGCAAGCACAGATTCTCTCTCTCTCTCTCTCACACACATACACACACACACACACGCACGCACACACAGAAGCTCACACACACAACCTGGGAGAGTTTCTGCTTAAATAAAGCATGAAGATGGAATTACACTTCAGAACTACCATGGGATAATCTAAAATATTAATGGGCTGCACGAAGGCCAAGGAGCCCAGAGGTTCCCCAGTACCTCTGATGCCACAGCATCCTGCAGCGACATCAAGCTGGCTCCTGCAGCTCTGCCTCTGTCCTGGCTGTCCACTCTCTGTACTGCAGAAAGCTCAGTGTAAGGCCCCGGAGTTCACGGAAGGGTTGTGGATGCCACCGATTCAATATAACTTCTCCCTCCTCTCATCTCCTGAATTTTGCTATTTCCATTTCTATAGCACTTTCAACATTTACTCTTGTGGTGTACATATACCTATAATGATCCCTCCATGTCTTATTATAAGGGTGTAACTTCTTGATTACTAAGTAATGTTGGTCTCACGGCAGGCAATCAGTGGATGCATGATGATAAAAAAAAATGATAAAACTGTCATCAATTGGGTTCATCTACCACGCTCCAGAACCTCCCTTACATAAATTATCTAGTTTAACCCCACTGACAACGCTGCAGAGTCTATAAGATATGGAATGACTTGCCCAAGATAAGAACCTAGTAGAGATTGGCTCGAAACCTGTTCTCCTCCTCCTGTGACTGAGACAAATCCTCTATTCACCTTACTCATGTCAACAACTGTATCATTTCCTTAATTCCAACATCTTTAAGAAAAATTTTTTTAAATCTCTGTAATTGATTTGTGTGTATATGCTTGTGTTTCCTCATATTCCCAGAGAATCAGCCATGACATTGACACTGCATCTTAAAAATGATGTCTTCTTAGAAGAGAAGTGAGGTAATAAAAACAAGAGGAATAGTAATCACCATGCAGTGAGAAAACACATTACGTGGAAGATGCTACAGTAAGCAGTTTATAAACCATACTTCATTTGCACTTATATATATACATATATATATTCCTGACATGTAGAGAAAAAAAAAAAAATATATATATATATATATATATATATATATATATATGCTCTACAGGTCAGGACATTGAGGCTGAGAGAGGTCACTAATTTGCCCAACATCATACAGCCTTTCATTGTCCCAGCCACTGTACAACTCCAGCCTACGCTTAAAAATTTACCTAGGAATGAGCACACCTCCAAAGCGGCAGGCATAGGGCAGGAAGTCAATACTTACTGACTGAACGATGAATTGTGATCCATTCGCTTAAACAGAGAGCCTCTGAGTTCGATTTTCTCCATTGTTTAGTGACTACACGGTGGCTGTAGAGAAGAACTCCATCCCTGCCCAGTCCCTGCTGGTCACAGGGACTTATCTCCAAATAGAAGTTTTAGCATATTCCCCCTTGGGAGCAGAGTCCTCCCAGTGCTGGAATGATACCAGCCTAGTGCCTTTGCTGCCTCTCCGCTATTATTTGTGTGGTCCTCTGGCAATCACACAAGGAAGGAATAAAGTTTAGCACCTATTAATCTATTTTGATGAACTTTTCTCTTCCTTACAAGCAAATTTGCTGGCACTGCAAATCCCAGAGATTATTACTACTTTCCCTTTCAGTGACACCTTTTATTTTACATTTGATGGATGTCATCCAATTATTTGCTCTGGGACCATCAGTCATGCTAAACACAGAATTAGCTGGGCCTCTTCCTTACAATGACTGGCTCGTTAATCTGATTTTCTGGATTTCCATTTTACAGGTTTAATTGGGCTCCTGGCCCAGTGAAAATGATTCCTTTGGACAAATACATTGGCCGTTAAACACATCTGTCTCCGCTGACTTGTTCCCACGCCTGCCGTAACCAAGTCTGAACTGACATCTCCTATATTGTCACTTCTCCTTGCTTCTAGATGATGACTTGCCCTGCAGGAGAGAGAGAAATCTGCCCCCCAAAATGGAACCAGAGGGCCTTGAGTCATATTGAGCCTGCTTCTTCCACAGATAGAAAGAAGAGAACTTCTAATGTCTCTAGAATTCATAAGTGGGCACAGGTAATCTGAAAAGCAGAAACTAATATTTTCAAATATCTATCATGTGATGAGTGCTTTAGATCCACAATACTATTCAATATCCACAATAATTATTACTGTTATTATTGTTAAAACTATTATTAGTACCCTACAAGGTAAAAGTATCGATAATATAACGTTTTTTTAGCGTTTATTAAATACCAAGCACTATTCTTCTGTATGTACCAGCTTTCTGCTTTATGGTCAGAGGAGAAATTGAGGCATAGAGAACTTATACAACATACTCAAAGACACACAGCAAGCAACTGGTGGAGCTGGAATTTGAACCCAAGTCTATCCGACTGCGAAGTTTACGCTGGTCCCTCAGACTACGTGAGGTTTCCAAACCTCTCTATGGAAGGGAATGGATCCCAGGTCATTCAGTTCTCAATTTCCTGGATAAGATGCCCACCAACAAGGCAGATCTTTCTGGTAGGGTTCATGTCAATTTCCCAGCCCTGAGAAATCAATGCTCTATTGTTGCACAGGAGTGAATAGTACTGCTATTGAAATTGGTGAATAAGAGGGGCTATAATGGAAATAAATTCAGCTTACACCAGAGCTGCTGCCCTCATAGGAAGTGACATTTAGAAGCTTTTCCAGCTAGAGGACCTTGCTGGGTCCAGTACGATGTGAAGAATCTGTCCAGCCAAGAGAAATGAGCATCTTTATAGGCAGACGTTAGTTATTGCTCACACAGCCCTTGCATTGTTTCCTCCTCCTTAAAAACGAGAGGGAACAGCTGAGTGCTATGATGCACAATTAAACTTTTCCAATTTCTTTGCTCATTAATTCTATTCAGATTATTTACAATAAGGCTTGATGTTGTTAGGGCCTTTCTCTTCCTCTCCACCTACATAATTCCTTTAAAGATCATATTTCTTCTTTAAGAACAAAGAAACAGGCTTCTGACTACCGGGCCATCGGAGTCAATAAATAGCCATGGGTCTCATTAGGATGCAGCTTTAAGTGTCAGGATGGCTTCTACGTGCAGGTTATGTCGTCTCTGTCATCTTGAGGTTCATTTTCTGAAAGCGCTCTGCTAAGGCACTACACTATGTGTCTGAATCCAACCTGTGTTCAGCATTTAGAACAAGACACCGATCAGCAAGCCATCTCCTCTGCTAGACTGTTTGATGCTGAAGTTAGTGTTTGTCAAACTGGTGTTTGCTCGTTTTACGTCCTAGAGGCTCTGGGCTATTAATGCAATATGCAGTTTTATCTGCCTGTTTCTAGAAAGAGTGGATCTAATGCCTACCACGACACTCCTGCTGAGGCTGAACCTCTTTGAACAGATCTGCCCATAAAAGTTTTTATCGGGCCCCTAACATAGCCCCAAAATAGCTTTACCAAGAATAGATTTGGGATAAGATAGTTGACGTGAAGCCAATATTGCCCTCTCCCTCTTTGTATGAGGGATGTGTGTGTGTGTGTGTGTGTGTGTGTGTGTGTGTGTGCGCGCGCGCGCGGCGTGTGCTTGTAGGGCCGGTGTTGGACGGAAGACGTGTACTGAGGTTGCCAGCGCACTATTGGCCAAAAAATACTGACAAATCACTTCCACTTTCACCAGTCCTGCCAAGAGACTTCTTGGGGCCTTCACTGCCTATGGGGAATGCTAGTAAGGTAGAGAAAAGGTGATGAGTTAGAAAAGCATGGGACCAAGGCCATGTCTAGATCTAGACCACACAAACAAGAAGAACCAGTAGGCCTGACTCTCTGAGGCTGTTTTTTCAAATATAATAAAGGAGCTGGGCTTGATAAGTTTCCAATTACATATTTTCAAAGAAGACTCTTCCGGTTTTGAAGCACTCTAGCACATTGGTTGGGATCCCAGACTTGTGTTTGAATTCTGCTTCTGCCATTTGCTGGTTTGGTGACCCTGAACAGGTAATTTAGCCTTCCCAATTTTTTCTTCTGGAAAATGGAGACATTAAGGCTACCTAATGACACGTTATCATGAGGAATGAATCTACCATGGCATGTAAAGAGTTTTAGCCCTATACCTGACACGTCCTAAGTACTCAATGCATATTACCTGTCCCTGCTGAACTAGAGGCACAGATGCCTGTATCAGTCTAATATCTTAGAGGACTTAGGGTGACTGACCATAAGAGTTCATATGTAAGCTGGAGGCTGTTCAGGAAGTGTCAGGGTTGCCACATGGGCTACCTGGTCGGAATCAACCAGGGATAGAACACTGAAATTCTTCTTGTTGCCCTCAGCAAGGATGACTTTGTAGAGAAGACCACCTATGGAGACCACAAAGTCAACGTGTTTTGTGCCAGGGATCGGACCATTAAGCAGCTGCAAGTCTTATCTTCATGTTTTAGCTTTTACAATTTAAAAGGAAGGGAAGAAGTTCTTGGGATGCCCACTTGACCCTGCAAAATGGAAGTTCATTGTCTTTCCTCTGCTAGTTTTGTTGGGGGATAAAAAGGCAAAGGAAATAAGTGCAGCAATAAAAAAAGAACTGATATGGATTTGAATTGCCATCCTGGAGTATAAAATTTGGAAGCGTTCGAACACTCCCAGTTAATATAATAACAGATAAAAAGCTAAAACAGAGACAGTCTATGTTGAGCTCTAGATCAGGATGCCAGAGCTTCACAGAAAAAGGAAACACTACCCATGGAAACCTTAAAGACAAATGTTAAAACTTCCTGTCAAAACACCTCCCCTGCTTCTTCTTTCACAAATGTCCCTGTTTCTTGTGCACTGTGAGTTTCATATGGTTTTGTAAAAGATGAACTGAGAAAGGGCTAGAAAAGATATCGCAAGGAGTCAAGCTTATATAGCCTTCCTACACTTATGTAAGTTTTTCTCTTTGAGATATCACATAGCCTTTTTCCTTTATACAGGTAGACATTATGAGGTCAATTAATTGGCTGAAATCTTCCCAAGCCAGGCTCTGTCTTTTCTATAACATCCCAGAATTTCAGAAAACAAAAACTAAAGAGTGGGAAGGAGAAGAAGGAAGAAAGGTAGAAGATCCCAGTATCTGTAACATCTGTGATTCTAGTTTCAGCTTGATCATATACCAGACATGCAGTTTTAGGCATGGTAACTAGTATCTTGGAGTCCCAAGGTTATTTTTCTATGAAAACGGAACAAATAATAATTATCCTTCTCTTACAGAAAAGTAAATGAGATAATAAAATGCTTTCGTGTTAACTATAAATTGCTTTACAAATACAATGAGTAGGGTGTTATGACTGACCTGTACATGTACCCAGGAACCCAAAGATTTTAGAAGTATTCTCACTGACAAATTGCTGTAGAATGAATGTCTGTGTCCCCCCAGCAAAATTCGTATGTTGAAACGTAATCCCCAATACGATGGTATTTGGAGGTGGGGCTTTGGGGAGAGACTAGTATTCTTATAAAAGAGACTCCAGAGAGTTCTCTCTTTTTCTAACATGTAAGGACATGGCAACAAGATAGCCATCTATGAACCAGGAAGTGGACCCTTACCAGATACCAAATCTTCCAGTGCCTTAATCTTGGACTTGCCAGCCTCCAAACCTGTGAGAAATAAGCTTCTGCTTTTATAAACCACTCAGTCTATGGTTTTTATAGCAGCCTTAGTACAGAAATCAAGCTGATGATCCACATATGCCCACTCTATTGATTGTTTGGGGCATTGACATTTGCCATTGGGCCAGTAGCTATAGATAGTCTGTAGGGCTATAGCTATCTACAGACTGAAAGGTTAGAGGCAATACAGAATATGAGAAGAAAAGCAAGAAATGGATGGGCAGAGCTATAGATCAGATGTGTCTTCAGCCACATGGGATGAATGGCAGGTACACATAGCTGCTTTGAGAATGACTAATCTTATTGATATGTGCAAGATATTTTAAAGATCCTAAAAGGGAAAGGAAAACAAAGCCATTAATTTTCTAGAGAAGCAGGGATGCTTCTTCGGGACATGGGATTTCCAGACAGACTTGGAGATACCTGGGCTGCTAGATATAACAGGAGAACTTTGCCAACATGGGATTTGCATGCCTCGTTTTGGGACAGCAGTGCATGGATTTAAACCATCTGTCAAGCTGTTTCTCAGAAAACACTGCCACCTCCCCAAGAGAGCCATGAATATTTGTAAAATGCCAACTGCTACTCTGCTACTTCTTGGGGCTTCCCCATTGTACTCTCTGTGTCGTGCCTGTCCTGTCCTCCACCAGCAGAAGCGTCACTGTTGGAGAGTCAAACTCTGTGCTCACCACTTTGTATGCACTGTCTGCCCTCGTGCACAATGACCTTGGAGGAGAGATACTACGCAGCCCCACTTTACTGATGAGTTAATTTACATGCATAAGGTCACTCAGCTCCAAAGCAGCAGAGCCTGGATTTGAACTTGGGTCTTTAAATTTTGACAATGTCCACTACACCCTGCAACCCTGAAAAACTCTAAAGTGTCTACTGCAGAGCCTTTCCAAAGAATAGCTAGTTTCAGACCAGTTACCTGGAGGGATTCACCCTGACACAAATCCCAGCATTAAGGAATTTCACACCGGCTTACATCAAAAGCTACCTCCTTAAAGAGTCCTCCCCCATCCCAATTTCCCAGCTGGAATTCAGCTTTTCATCCTCTGATTCTCAGGGCTCTTTGTCTGTAGCTCTCTCGTTGCACTTATCCACCGCTGTCCTGAATTACTGGAAGAGGGAACATCTTAGGTCTCTTGTACTGTATTATCTTCGAGGGTAGACAATGTGTCCTGTTCCCAGTTAACCATCTCTTAGTATCCGGCACCCACGTCATAACTCATATTTGTATTCTACTTCATGCCATTAGTTTTCATTATTGGACTGAATCTCATTTGGTTGGAGCGCAAAGGGGGTCTAATGATATCCCCATGCTAGAATTCAGGGGCCGGAGGCCCAGACAGGCCACATTATGTCACCTTGCTACTAAAAGGTAAGGCTCAAAGCCAACCTCAGAACTTCTGACTTGAAGCCCAAGGCTCTTTTCAAATTGCCAGGCTGCTTCGGTCTGTGTTCACCAAGTCAAGATCAGAAAAACACAAAGTGGAGATAATTGCATGGATTTTTACAGGTGGGTCGTGATTTTACATCAAATACTCCTTTGAGTGGTTGGCAACACCACAGCATGGAAAACCAGGTCATGCTTTTCCTGTGGGAAACAAAGAAGCACATTACAAGATGTTCTTCCCCACCCACTGCCGAATCCACATATTAATTAAAGGTCTGGCCGAATTCACATCGTCCCTTGAACATTAATCACGTTTAGACATCTCATTAGGGATACTGGCCCCAATTCGACTATGTGTTACATTTATCAATCAATCAGCAAATACTTAGCCAGCACTTTTGTGCCCAGGCCATGTCAGGTATCATAGGAGTCACGGGGCTGTGACCTCATGGAGTTCACCATTTCCTTGTAAAAACAAGCCAAACGCGTAAGGTGTACAAATGACAATACAAGACGAATGCCAGTGCTATGGTGCCCTGCGCAGGGCAAAGGATAAGAAATATAAAACAGAGAAACGCCCCAGCCCAGAACCACAATACTTGACACAACTTATGATCTTTCTAGACTACAAAAGAATCAGTGCTTGGCACTGTGAAGTCCACACTCATCCTACCTCATTTTATAGATGAAGCGACTGAGACACAGAGATGGCAGAGTGACACAGCTGGCAAAGGGCTGGACTGGGATTTCAGCTCATGAGTGCCTAACTCCACACACACACTCACATAACTGCACACACACCTGGTAATAAGTAGTGAATAAACACTGCCACTGCCTTAGGAGGAGAGGGGATTCTCATACTGAAGGACATCCCCTTTGCCAAATGGGATGATGGATTTGAGGACAGAAGACTGGAGAAACCGGGTCACGGCTGAACTATCTATCCTACACACCAAAGGGACACGTGGAGAGAAAAGGTGGGGATGGAGCTTGAAAGAAGAAAAAGATCACCAGCAGAGATGGAAAGGTAGCAGGATGGGAGATCCAAGTGTGTGGATCACTGGGGGTTGCGTGCTTCCAGAAGAGGCACTTTGGGGGAAGGGCAAGAAACAGTGGGCGTGTGTAGTAGGTTTTATTAAGAGTCTTTGCCATTCAGTATCTGACATAGACACTCTGCTTCATTTTCACTTGACATTTGCAATAAGAAAGCAATACTATACTGCTCAGTAATCTTATTAAAATTTTATTTGTTTATCTCTGCAGAGGTGGTTCACATCAGGAACGGAGTTTTGCTTCAAGAAAACATCCAAGAGTTACAGCTGGGTTATGAGGGATTTTATCTTTCTGTACCTTTTGGGCTTACTGACTTAGTTCTTTGTTGTGAAAATCTGAAAAGAACTTCAGAACAGAAACCCAGACATGGATCCCAACCCCCACCCCCAGCCCTACTGGCAATTACGACCCTGTAGGAAAAGCACTTAACTGCTCTTGCAGCTCAGTTTCATCGAAAAACAGATAAGCACCCTCATATCATAAGGCCCAGCGTGCACCTGACACAAAGTAGGGACTCAAAAACGTCACACCCCTGTGTTCCCCATCCCTTCACTTGCTGGGCCCTAGTCTCCTCGGCCTGAATGTCTTCTTCAAATCCTATCTCCTAAGATTCTGTGCGACCAGTTTCTTTTGTGGTCATTCAATGACTCCACAAACATGTTGTAAGCCCTTACTTTGTGCTAAGCTTTCCACTCACTGCCCCTTACACAGTTCTTGACCCAGTTTGACTCAGGCAAACAAGAAAGTTTAAGTCATGACGCTTTCTCATTTAAAGAGCAGAACAAGAGCAGAGATTGAGAAAGAAGGCTCTGATGTCAGGCTGCCTAGGGCAAACTTCTGCTCCACTCGTTACTGGCTGTGTGATCTTTGGAAAATGACTTCACCGCTCTGTGCCTCTTCTGTGAAATGGTGGTAAGAGTTGGACTTACCTCATAGGCTGTCATAACAATTAAATGCATTAATAATATGCCTAGCTCATACTAGCCACTCAACAAATGTCAGCTGATTCTTTATGTATAACTGATTCTCCAAGAACTACAGATTATTCAATAAGACAGAAGATTAGCTAGGTGGTGAAAATTGTGGAGGAAGGCTGAGGACAACTCTTCAACCAAGAAAATGCCGAGAAACTTCTGTTTCTTACACAGAAGAGGTATGTTCAATCCACTTCATAAGGACTCATATCAGATATTTCAGAGGAAGTAAGAAAGCCACTACTTCTACGCCTTCCCTCCCACATACACGAAGAACACCTAAGAAGCAGTTACACAGCGCCCTGAAATAATTAACACAATCGTATTAAGAGCCCTTGGATGATTTCTCCATACTGCAATCTGGAAGCGGTCGCCGCCTGGGGCAGGCAGTAAAACGGCAAGCATTTATTCTGGAGAACAAGACAGAAGGCCTTGGGTATGGCCCCCTCTCCACCCTAATTGCATTCAGTGGAATCACCACCACACGCTATCACAAGGTGTGCATTCCTTCCGAAAACATTTTTCAGAGGAGAAAGTGGAAGTGATCTTGCCCGGCCTGGAGAAGTTCCAAGGCTAGAGGGAGAGAGGGGAAGTGTCTAATTTCACGCTCCCATTACACACAAGCTGGATTAGAAGGAAACAAGGGAGGAGGAGGAGAGAACGGCGATTAAAGAATCAGACAATTTAAAAGTCCAAGAAACAGAGAGAGAGAAGAACCAATCAATTTCTTTTTTTTTTTTTTTTTTTTTTGCAACAGATGTTTTGCTTGCAGTTCCGAATGTAGGAAGGATGAAATAGGAGGAGGAAGAAAAAGAAAGAGCTTAAAGGGAAGGGAGTCAGGGAAGGAGAGAGAGAGAGTCAGGTTGGTAAACAGGAAGCGAATCCCAATGCTTTCCTCCTTCATGCTTTCCTCCTTCCCAGCGTCACCATGCTCTATTCTACCCACTGGGGACGGCAGGGTGTCCCTCTGCCTTATCCCACACCTGCAGGCATTTGTTCACCAGGAAGGCAGTGGTAATCAGGCCCATCCCTTAAGCATCTTCATCCTATTCCTTTCATAATCAGCTTCTAAAGTTCTGTTTGTTGGATGTGGGGCTAACCAGACCAAGCACTTGAACAGCTGCTCAGGCCATGGAGCTATTCTCTTTGCCATTGATCACAAAGACAAAAATCAATCCCGGCTAAGGAGAAAGAAGTTAAAAACAAATTGCAGGAATTGATTTCTGTTCAGACCCTCTGACTCCCAGTTTAGGAAGAGGGTGCGTGAATCTGCCTGTCACGAACATACTTCACGTGTCGCAGGCTCGTAAGCAAAATCTGGGTATATTACACACACACACACACACACACACACACACACATGCACACACGCACACACGCACACACACAATTTTATCTTAATTTATGCTTTTATATTATTTTATTTTTGCCTCCCAATAACTATCAGAGATGAGAATCCATCTAAATCATGAGCTCCCATGAGAAGAGGACTGGGTCTGTCTTGGGTTCACTATAAAATCTCCAAAGTGGGGCCCTATGCTTTGTGAATAGTACTAACTCCGGAAAAATTTGAGGGACAGATGGAATCAATGAATGAATGAAGTCCCCTCCTTGCTATTATTGGCTCTTTCAGTTATGCTTATTTCTGCATAGATTTCCCACAGTATGCAATTATTTTTCTTCTTTCTTGCTTAGCTTATGTATTATCTCTCTCTCTCTCTCTCACTAGACTATAAACCCTCCCATGGCAGGAACTTTTAGATTTTGCTTTTTAATTTTTGATCTATTGCATTATCTCCATATTGAGCCCTCAGTAAATGGATGTGAAACGAAATAAGGGAAGAATGATTCAGCAACTCTCTTGAGCAATTAGCTACATCCCAAATATCTTTTTATTTTTAAAAATTCTGACATTAGAGAAATGAGTTGGGAAATACTTCCAAACAACAGTCCCCTCTACATGTCTGACTCAATGGACTGCCCCATAGAGTGAGCAGACTTATGGAATTTTAGCATGAGAAGGGAATTTCTGGAGTCATACAGCCCACTGCCTTCCAAACTGGATTCTATTCTAGAATTCTACAGCAATGCTTTGAGAGTGTCCATAAAAAGGTAAAGAGGAGGCTGGGTGGGTGGGGGAGCTGATACAGTCCCTCACCCTTCTTAAACTAGATCCATTCCACCTGCATCTGTTTTACATATTGGAATTCCTTGAACAATGCTGCCTGAAAAGTGGCTCCCACTGTTAAGAGCAGTAACAACAACAAAAAGTTTGAAAGCTCTACTTGGATGCCATCCTTTCCTTTTGTGATAAGAAAACTGAGTTCCAGGGAGGAAAGTTAATCGCCCAAGGTCACAGAGTGAGTTACAGTGATATCAGGCTTAAACGTAGGAATACTTGCCACCCCTCCCCCACCTGCCTACTCCATTCCATGGACACCGTCTCCTGCCATTAAAGGTCTCTCTTCTTTGGAGCACTGGCTAGTCCTGAAGTTGGACTCCTCAAGTTAATTCCCTTCTTTGGGAACTGGCTTGAGCCCTGCCTTCTCCAGGAATTGTCCTGATCATATCATGCCTCATGGGTCTCCCTCACTCTGGAAAGAAGCCTCGCATATCTTAGGTGCTTTGAGCATCACTCATGGAGACTTGTCAGGCCATCCAGTCCTACCTCTACATCTAAACTGAACAAAAAATGAGGACAGACACTTTGTCAGTATTGTCTACCATTATATCCCTTTCATTAAGAACAGTAATAGGAGCATATTAAGTGCTCAATAAATGATTGTTGAATGAATGAATGAATGAATCAACCAATCAACAATTCTGTCTCAGACAGCCCAGGGTATATAGTAGGTGTTCAATCAAATCAACTTGATTGATCAGCCATGGCTCTGCCACTATTAATCTCCAAGAAGACCTTATTCTGGCTGACCATGAGGGCTTTCAGAATGCTAGTCTCAAAAGTTTCTTGCAGAAATCCAAAATGTCTGTTTACCCCATTAGCTAGTGATGCAGTTAAAGGAAGAACAAGTAAAATTTTTAAAAGCTGAACCTCTGAAATGTATATTCTAGTTAGAATGGTAATGGGGAGAGAACTGGACTTAATAGCCTGCTTCTCAGTCAACAGCCCAACTGCCTTCATTATCAGCACTGTTGTTTTTACAACAATACAATTATCTTTAATAGGAGGCCCCAGAAAAGGGATCCTCCTGGGAGCTGCGCTTAGCAGAGTGGGTGTTGGGGACTTGCTGGAACTTGGAAGAGAATGATAACAGGGAGACCTGATCGGGTCATGATGCAAGAGCTCTTCTGCATCCTGGAATGGGACACAAGAGATGCCATGCCCCGAAATACATCATGGAAATTGGATCAAGCACAGAGAGGTGTAAGGCAAGTGCAGAAGACTCGAGAAGAGTGGAGCTGGGGATGGTAATGATGATCAGCCATGCTGCCACTCACCCCCCTTGGCACCTTAGTGATGAGTGTTTGAATAATCCTCTTAGTGTATCTGAGGGACAACTCTCAGAGGTGCAGGCATGATTACATTGTACTGAATTCCATTAAGCCTTTCTTTGGTTAATGACTGAGCAAAAGCTTCTGATCTGAAACAAAACTGAAACAGATCCTGACAAACAGTTCACTGAGCAAGGAGTGGAGTGAGGCTTTCTTGCCCCGAATATCTACCAAGACAGGGAGAGCATCTGCCTTTTTCACTTTTACAGTCATCTGGAAAAGCTCTGGGAACACCAGCTATTCAGTGCTAATGTGAGGGTCTTCAGCTTGGGGAAATGAATGAGAAATGGGTCACTGTCTTCTTTCGTCATCCTTTATGAACCCAGGCAGCCCTGAGGTCAGATCCTCCTCATGCTGACATTTATTGAGCTATACAACAAAGGGTGATTCTCTAAAAGGTCCTGAAATTCAGTTTCCCCCTTTGAAAAATAAAGATGATGCTATGTACCACACTGAGATCCTATGAAGATAAAGTAGAATAAAAAAAATAGTAAGATGCACACATGCCAGATATAAATTTGACACTAAATAAATGTGAGGTCCTTTTCCAACAAAGACAACAATTCTTCCAATTTGCTGATGGGTGGGTAAAGATTGGTGGGGTGGCTAGGTGGAAAGAACATTCTGAAGAATCACTGCTTTGGAAATAGGAACTTGCAGATTTCCAAACAGCGGAAGAGATTTGAAAGTTGTGTGGCTGATCTTATGACTTTGAGCTGAATACAGAAACGTTTGTGGTCCCTGGAAAGCATAACCACCTTCTAGACCAGAACGCCCAAGCTGCATCTAACAATATGAGGCCCCTGGATAACGAAACACTATGAGTGCCACTCTTCCTGTAAGATGCACTGCACAGAAGACATGCCACTACTGCCCACCATGCCCGTGGAGACACTTAATTAACAAAAGCAGCCTTTCCTACCGAACCATGATGACACAGTCTTCTATGCAGCTATTACCAATTACTCAGAGGTGATACACAAAATGAGAAAAAAACAAAAAACAAAACTGACACCCCTAAAGCAGACATACCTATCCATGTACTACCAGAAAGGCAAATACTTAGGTTCCAATACGTAGCTAATTACAGAACAATTCTCTGAGATTAAGGGGAAACACTCCTTGCTATTTTGGCCTAGTAAGCAACAAGCATTATAACTTCCATGGATCCTCAGCAGATCTCTTGGGAAGAAGCAAACAGGAATCATTTATTAGAGATAGACACAGCAAAGTTTTGAATAGAGTGAAGAGATCGCTATGCTGAAAGGATTGATGGACATCCTGTAAATACAGAGCCCCTCCCAGGAGTCACTCTGTCTCAGCAGGAGACACTGGGGAATCATCAGCATCTATCTGGTTTGTAACTGATTCTGCTGTAGGAACAGACAGGAGGGATTGATCAGAGAGAGGGCAGGACGTGAGCAGAGAAAAGGAATGCAGTGAGGGCTCTGAGAGAATATTTTAAACTCTCAGAGAAAATACTTAAAAGGTGGGCAGAGGAAGAGGTACCTCCGTAGAAGAGGAAGAAGAAGAGACTGAAGAGGTAGGGAGAGGAGCTGGACTGCTCATTATCAAGGAGCGAAGGAGAGAGGCTGCTGCAAGGAGGAAGGAGCAGTCAGGAGATTCCAAAGCTGCAGACGAGTCCATGAATATCATTACTGAGTGGTGTTGTCGAGATGCCATTCAAAGATATCTTTGATGAACTTGACAAAGGTAATTTCAAGGAAGTAGCAGAGGCAGAAGTCAGTCTCAAGTGGGTTAAAGAGAGAAGGAAACGAGAAAATGGGATAATGAACGTAGAGTGCTCTCAAGAAATTTGGTTGTGAATGGAAGATGGGTCATTTCTAGAGAGGAGTATGGGGTTCAAAGAAAGTTTTGTTGTTTTGTTTTCATTTAAGGATGGTAGATATTTTAAAATATTTAAACACTGATGGAAAGTCGGAAAGAGGGATGAATAAGCTTAAGGCAGAGGGGACAGAAGGATAAGCAATAAGCCAGGTCCCTGAAAAGTTAGAAGGCCTGGGAATGGGTGTTTGGATTGAGGAATTTTATCCAGGGATGTGAGTGATTCTTTCTATTTGTCTTGTAGAGTCCACCCTATCTACAATCCTGGATGCATAGCAGGGACTCAAAGAGAGAGTCTTTCCAATTTGTCTTGAGTTGGGTTCCCCCCAGAAGGAAGGCCTGAGACAAGGGCTTTTGTGCAGGTAGTTTATTTTTTCAGGGGGGGTTGTTTGGGTTTTGTTTGTTTAATTTTGAGAAATGTTTCTAGGGAACAGGAGTGGTGGAACTAGGAAGCAGGAAGCAAGGAGGAAGGGAAAGCCATCCCAAGGTGCATTACTGAACTGGTCATTATTATAAGCAAGTGGGGCTCAGTTCTACTGGGGACCCTATGAAGGTGATAAGGCTCAGAAGGCCCTCCTGACTCAGGAAGAGAGGAGTCCTTATCCACCGGCCCACGACTCCTATAGCTCAAATTGTCCCAGAGGATCTCAACAGCCTTGAAATTCAAGGTATGCATCCGCACCGGAATGACGGAGGGGTCTATCGTGAGCCTCCCCAAGTCCAGAAGCATGGGAAATGGGACACAGATGTTCAACACAAAGGTCAACTAAATATTATTACTTCATGATCAGATCACTATTCTGTGTTTATTCATGGAAGTAATTCAAATACTAACAACTTTTACATCAAGCCACTAATATCATTACAGGTGTAGAGACACAGCCCAGCTACATGCTATTTAAATACCTCCCACGAATACTGGGGTGCATGTATCTTTTCGAATTATGGTTTTCTCCAGATATATGCCCAGCAGTGGGATTGCCACATCATATGGTAGCTCTATTTTTAGTTTTTTAAGGAACCTCCATACCGTTCTCCATAGTGGCTATACCAATTTATAGTCCCACCAACAGTGTAGGAGAGTTCCCTTTTAGCCACACCCTCTCCAGCATTTATCGTTTGTACATTTTTGATGATGGCCATTCTGACCAGTGTGAGGTGATACCTCACTGTAGTTTTGATTTGTATTTCTCTAATAATTAGTGTTTATTTACAATAGTCAGGACATGGAAACAACCTAAATGTCCATCGACAGAGGAATGGATAAAGAAGATGTGGTACATATATACAATGGAATATTACTCAGCCATAACAAAGGACAAAATAATGCCATTTGCAGTAACATGGATACACCTGGAGATCGTCATACTGAGTGAAGTCAGACACAGAAAGACAAATATCATATGATATTGCTTATATGTGGAATCTAAAAACAAGGGTACAAATGAACTTATTTACAAAACAGAAGTAGAGCCACGAATGTAGAAAACAAATCTATGGTTACCAGGGGATAAGGAGGGAGAGGGATAACTTGGGAGACTAGGACTGACATATACACACTACTATATATAAAATACATAACTAATAAGAACCTGCTGTACAGCAAAGGGAAACTCTTCTCAGGTACTCTGTAATGGCCTATATGGGAAAAGAATCTTAAAGAGTGGATATATGTATATGTATAACTGATTCACTTTGCTGTACAACTGAAACTAACACAACTTATAAATGAACTATACTCTGATGAACATTAAAGATAAATAAAGACCTTCCATTAGTGCTGCCTGTTAAAAACACTTAAGATTTTGAAAGCGCTTCAAGGATATTCACCTGAAGATGTTTTTATTGGATTTCTTTTGAAGATCATCTCTGAAACTCTTTCATTTTTCTTTAATTCCTGTGTTGTAAAATGTGCCCCTAATGATGAAATTGCTATTTAACATTCAAAATCTCTCCCATTAAGGCCAAATTAACATCATTTAAAATATTGCCAAATAGCTTTTCTTCTAATAATTACACTCAATTTCTGCCTCAGGGCTTTTTTCTTTCAGAAAGATAACAATTTATTAGGGATACAGTAGCCACATCATCGAGGCTCTTCTACCTCTCATGTAGGTGCGTAAAACGGGCTCTTAAAGTATCAAAACCCAGGGCTCTGGGGACCAAGATGCTACAAGAAGGCACTCAAGAGTCTTGAAAGATATCTACAGCTATCTATACACAGATATGTGTATTATTAAAAGTTGGTTTCTTTGATAACCAACACTATGGAAGACATGTGGGACGATTTTATTATGCACATATGTCGATAGATGACTTGAAGCCATGAATAATTAAAGAATGAATTTGGGGGAAAGATTTAGTAATCTTTTATGTGATAGGCTTATAAAAACCCTTCAAAGAGAAGGTGCATACACAAAGTACAGTGAGGCTGAGTTTTGCACGTGGATTAGTCTCTTGATTCTTGCATTTTATAGGGCTCCTAATTTTCAAAGCATTCCAAAGCCATTAGTAGTTTCAAAGCATTCCAAAGCCATTAGTAGTATCTCCCTTGATCCTCACAACAACCTTCCAATTTAGGCAGAGCAAGTAGCATGATTCCATTCTACAAAGATCAGGAAATTAAGAATGCAAGTGAATTGCCCAGTGTTCCCTGGCTGGCAGGGGGCAGATTCCTAATTACAGCCCAGGTCTCTGAGTTCAGGGTTCTTTTCCCCACATCAGACCACTAGCTACTCGGATCATAAACTGCTTCAGAGCAGGGACAACGTCTTCCACCTCTAACATGCTCCATTGCACCTGGAGTATTTCTAGTGGCTCAACAAATATCTGTTAATTGGTTACTTGTACTTGCTAATTGCTAATACTTCTAGAACATCTCCCAACGCACAAAAATAGTATAATGGTGCCATTTTTCTATGTTTATACAGACAACTCCTAAAAACGAACAGCAACTTGTATCTAAACTACCCACTGGTTTCATCGTACTACTGGAATCATCTGAGAACCACTCTTATGTATGGCATTGCTCCACCCTCAGATTTCCTTGCTATAGAGGGGGCTTCTCTACACAACTTCACCAGCGGTCAAAAGGGGCATTACATAGCAGATGGTTCTGCACTGTTACTGGTCTCCTTGTGAATATGAAGAAGGATCTGGCAGGGTTCGGATGGCCTCTTCCCTCCTTCAAATTTTCTGCTTTGTCCACCCCTCCAGAGTACTTTATTTGGATCTTAATTATAGATCTGTTTTTTTCTCTTATACTTTAGATATCTGAAGATAGGTCAGTATCATACTTGCTTTTTTTTTTTTAATTCAATTGCATGCACAGTGAAACTGAACCCATACCACATTAAACGTCACCTCCTGTGCCAGAAGAGAGGAAAGGACCGGGCTTCATGTAGCTCAGGAAAGACATACAAATCTCTTGTGATAACTTATTAGGGCTCTGCTCCTACTTCTTCAACACACTCCCTCATAGCCAGGGTATGAATCATATCACTGAAGGGATTTTACTGCTAACCACTGCTGAACTACCTATTCTCCAGGATAATCACTAGAAAAGCTACTCCATAAGGAGAAAAGACAAGATTTCCAACCATCTTGGCTCAGAACACAGAAACCAACTTATCTCTCTCTCCCTCTGCCCCTACAGAGGAAAGCTGATTTCTCTTTTATCCATGTGGAACGGAGGCATTTCAGGCAGACACTTTCCCATTAAAACAAGGGCTCTTTTGGGAAGAATTAGCTCCTTTTGATTTTACTACAAAACCCCAGGACCTGGGCCTCCTGCACAGAAAAGGCATTGACAGATTAACACATTTCACAGTTTTCTGTACATCTCCAGCTCAGCACCCCCAATAGCAGGAGATCAAACACTAGGTTCCCTAAGCAAAACCATCAAGATGGCTACCTTTACCTCTTTGTCAATGAAAAAGTAAAAGGTGAGGCAGAACCTTCAGGATCTGTCTAAATTATAGGAGCTGCATGAATAAGTCTATGGACCCTCCTACCACACAAGATACAGGATAAAAAGTCATAACATCACGCCCAGAAAAAGGAAATTATGACTGGGCCTGGGAAGCTTTCCTTTAGAGGAACAAATGGGAGGGGGTGAATATTTTATGCAAAATTAATATCATGGGAAGCACATTACGAAGAGCTTAGCTAGGTTTTTGGTTATTTAAACTGCACTCTCAAATGCATATACATTTGTACATAATGACTCACTGTGGGTAACTAATTATGCCTTAAATACATGCACCTCATTTATAAATATGCAGAGAGAGGATATAAGCCTGGATGTCACCCAAATTCCTAGTGGTTCAGTTGTCCACACACACAAAAGCCTGACTTTGACCTATGCAGTCAGCAGGGCTATAAAAATGTCAGTGGTTTTCAAACCTTTCTTAGCAGCAGATTCCTTTTGTCAAATAAAAGTATTAAGGACGCTGATATACAGAGCAAACAAAAGCAGAATTATACTTTTTAAGGAGGGCTAAGGGTCCTGAACCCCCGTTCTCTTCCATTTTTCTTAGCATCTGAGACAAGTTCCCTAAGAGCCAATGTAAGAGCCACCAAGAAAAACATTGGGCACAAAAGGGTAGCAAAGAGTGAGGGGATAGACTGGTCTCCTTTTCTGCGAGGTTTTGTCTTTTTCTCCCTTAGAGTTCTATCTCCGGTAGCACTAAAACAAAATATAAGATATCAATACTTTTAAAAGTTAGAAAATTTAAGTGGTAAATCCCTTAAAATTATGAAAAACCAAACACACCAAAGCCCCTTATGCCCATCCTGCTGTTATTTAGCTATTCAAATTGTAGGCATAGAAGTGATTAATCTGCTTTTGCAAGTCTCCCCTTTGAAAGTCAAACTATGGAAAAATGGCAAGACTTTCAGTGGCAGCATAATCCTCGGCGTCCAACTCTCCACAGGGACGTCACCCACAAAGGCTGGGCTGGACCCAAGCCCGGGTGCGCTATAGCTTTTCCCAAAACCGTTCTTTGGCAGACTTCTAGCCAGGGTAGGAAGAAAACAACCTACCCTGATGCCCTAATATCTTGCTCAGATACAAATCTGTGGGTTTAAACAATGGAGGAGAAGCTACTGTTGGTCTGAGGGTTTTCTGCTCTTAGAAAAGTCTTCTTTTTTTTTTTTTTTTTTTGCGGTACGCGGGCCTCACACTGTTGTGGACTCTCCCGTTGCAGAGCACAGGCTCCGGATGCGCAGGCTCAGCGGCCACGGCTCACGGGCCCAGCCGCTTCGCGGCATGTGGGATCCTCCTGGACCCGGGCACGAACCCGTGTCCCCTGCATCGACGTGCGGACTCTCAACCACTGCACCACCAGGGAAGCCCACAAAAGTCTTCTGAAGCAGCTTTATTTCCATGAACAGAATGAAAAATCCTTGCTCTTTCCTTGCTTCAGAGGTAGATATTCATCACTGCGTGCAAATCTTACCTTTTCCATAAAGCCTTTACTGATCCCCACTTCAATTTTCAAAACTCATACTCTCCAAAAAAATAAAATAAAAAAAAGACCCACATTGACTGCAGAAATGTATTTGAGATGGCATCCAATAATTTTTGTTAAAAAAACGCAATTAACGGGCTTCCCCAGTGCCGCAGTGGTTGAGAGTCCACCTGCCGATGCAGGGGACACGAGTTCATGACCAGGTCCGGGAAGATCCCACATGCCGCGGAGCGGCTGGGCCCGTGAGTCATGGCCGCTGAGCCTGCGCATCCGGAGCCTGTGCTCCGCAACGGGAGAGGCCACGGCAGTGAGAGGCCCGTGTACCGCAAAAAAAAAAAAAAAAAAAAAAGGCAATTATCAAGCAAAAATATAAAAAAATATAAGAAAGGTGCCAAGTCATCAAAAATGGCCAGTGGTATAGGAGAAAGGAAGAAGAACAGCATAAAGCTTAATGCAGGGAAACTGCTAAAATTGACCCAAACAATCAGTTGTGAGCTTTTTAGCAACTGCAAAGAGGAAAACACAAAATTATCAGTATTCAGTTAAAGGAAATAGACAAGGTTTACCTCTTCAGGACAATTTTCTAATTTACTTTCCAGCCACTTCACTCCCTCCCATAATTACAGCTGTCCTTAGATAGAGGTTGTGATATATTGGGTTGGCCAAAAAGTTCCTTTGGGCTTTTCCATAACAGAAAACCTGAACGAACTTTTTGGCCAACCCATACCATGGTCTCTCACTTCCCTCACTTTACCTATGTCTTCCCATCTGCCTGCAGTGCCCTTTGTCCTTCACTTGTCTAACTGGTACTCACAGTCCTGCTGCCAGGAAACTTGTACTGACCCTCCTCCCAGGGCAGGATGAAGAGCCCTTCCTCCTCAATCCAAGACCAATGCATGTTTTCCACAAATACAGCTCTCATCACACTCCATTGTAATTGCTTTGTTGTCTGTGTTCCCCACTAGGCTGAATGTATTTGAATACATTTAAATGAATGAATATAAAAAGGACACTGAATAATATAATGGATAATTCCTGGACAGCAGTTCTATAAAAATGCAGAGACATTCTACATATGGTAATTTCTTATACAGTGAGCAATTGCCAATTACCCTAAATTGTCTTATATTGTTAGTTGGAGAAACAAGACTCCCTTGCTTTAAAAAGATAACTAACTACACTCCCTGAGAATAAGGACACATCTTATCTTCTCAGTTCAGTTCAGTTCAACAAACTTTTATTGAGTTCCAGTCATCATGCTAAGTGCAGGAAAAACTATGATGAATAAGACATAGTCCTTCCCCTTAAAGTTTACAGACCTGGCTCGTGAAGCATAATACACATGGATAAGTAACCAGCAAAGGAGTTTGGTCTAATCCTGATTGACTGAGGATGTCAGGGAAGACTTCCCATAGGCGGCATTGTCTAAGTTGAATCTTAAAGGATGAGTTTATTTGATAAAGGAACATTCCAAGCCAGAAAAGAGAGTACAAGAAAGGCATATTAGGCAAGAAATGACATGGTGCAAAAACGACATGGTGTATGCATCGAGACTAAAATCGTTTATTTTTATTGAAGGGTAAAATATAAAAAGGAAGGTATATGGGGAACAGTGGTGGGAAAGGACTTCACACAAGGCTGATGCAGTAGGTAGGATCCAGATAGTAGAAGAGCTTGTAGGCAATGTTAAGGAAATTGGATTTTAACCTATAGGTGACGAGAAGCCACTGAAGGCAAGGACATTGATTTCTATTTTAAATAAATTACTTTGGAGGTAGTGTTGTGAACTGATTGGAGGTATGCTGATCTGGGAGCAAGAAAATCAGTTAGCAAGTTATTGCAACATTTCAGAAAATACATGATAAGGGTTTATAAATGGTTTTAAATAGCCAAGTAATAATGGTGCTTCCCCCCTTTTCCTTTCATAAATCATCCTGGAGCAACAAGAAAAACACGAAAGAAAAATGCACATTCTATACTTAAGGAAAACATAACCCTGAAACACTAAATGTGGAAAGGAAGCCAAAGGCAGTGAAGGACAAACAGGGTACAGACAGGCACCAGAGCAAAAATGCCTACAGCTACAAATCTTAGATCAAGCTAGAGATATAGAGTTCTCTAAAGAGGATATTTCCTAAGGAGTAAAACTAACAGCCTATTATTTGGAACCAAGGGAATGTGGCTCAGGAATTGGCAGTGGGAGCGTTTCCAGAATTCACTGGTGACAAGGAGAAGCTGGAGAGGCATGGCTGCTAGAGCACCGCTCAGGCAGTTTTACCTTAAAAGAAGAATCCACTAACAGACTAATAATCTTTAGTTATATGGAACCTCACCGAGAACAAAGGGGGACTCTTGTTAAGCTGAAAGAGAGCCTTGATCAGAGCCCTGATCCCCAAGATGAACCTCCTCAAATAGTTCAGCCAGACGAGCTCATGTCATTAAAAAATAAGTAATGATGAAAAATATAAAGAGAGAAGAAAACAGCACAAGAGTTACAAAATAATACAACAAAATAAAAGAGAGAAAGGAACAGGAAAAACAAAGAGCAGACATAAAACAAAAAATGTTTCCATGAACTAAATAAAAATTGTGACCACACTGCTACAAATAAAAATAACCCACATGATGCCATCACCTCTATAAAAGAAGAGGTCAAGCAGAAATATAAGAGCTCAGGGGAGATACGTTGAGACAACAGAAAGAGATAAAATATAAGCTGGCAAAGCTCATGAAAAAAGTTAAAAACAACAGCAGCAAAAAAGGCAAAGAGGAGCCTGGACATGGCTACATACTCATTCAAGGACAGTATGAGTAAAACTGTTTTTATAGGGGGACCTTTAAGATGGCGGAAGAGTAAGACGCGGAGATCGCCTTCCTCCCCACGGATACACCAGAAATACATCCACACGTGGAACAACTCCTACAGAACTCCTACTGAAGGCTGGCAGAAGACCTCAGACCTCCCAAAAGGCAAGAAACTCCCCACGTACCTGGGTAGGGCAAAAGAAAAAACAGAGACAAAAGAATAAGGACGGCACCTGCACCAGTGGGAGGGAGCTGTGAAGGAGGAAAAGTTTCCACACACTAGGAAGCCCCTCCGCGGGCGGAGACTGCGGGAGGCGGAGGGGGGAGTTTCGGGACCGCGGAGTGTAGTGCACAGCGACGGGTGCGGAGGGCAAAGCGGCGAGATTCCTGCACAGACGATCGGTGCCGACCGGCACTCACCAACCCGAGAGGCTTGTCTGCTCACCCGCCGGGGCGGGCGGGGCTGCGAGCTGAGGCTCGGGTTTCGGGTTTCGGTCGGAGCGCAGGGAGAGGACTGGGGTTGGCGGCTTGAACATAGCCTGAAGGGGTTAGTGCACCACGGCTAGCCGGGAGGGAGTTCGGGGAAAAGCCTGCACCGGCCGAAGAGGCAAGAGACTTTTTCTTCCCTCTTTGTTTCCTGGTGCGCGAGGAGAGGGGTTTAAGAGCGCTGCTTAAAGGAACTCCAGAGACGGGCGCGAGCCGCGGCTAAAACCGCGGACCCCAGAGACGGGCGGGAGACGCTAAGGCTGCTGCTGCCGCCACCAGGAGGCCTGTGTGCGGGCACAGGTCACTCTCCACACCCCTCTTCCGTGGAGCCTGTGCAGCCCGCCACTGCCAGGGTCCCGGGATCCAGGGACAACTTCCCTAGGGGAACGCACGGCGGGCCTCAGGCTGGAGCAACGTCACGCCAGCCTCTGCCGCCGCAGGCCCGCCCCGCACGCAGTGCCCCTCTCTCCCCCCTCCCCAGCCTGAGTGAGCCGGGGCCCCCCAATCAGCGGCTCCTTTAACCCCGTCCTGTCTGAGCAAAAAACAGACGCCCTCCAGCGACATACGCGCAGAGGCAGGGCCAAATCCAAAGCTGAGCTGCTGGGAGCTGTGAGAACAAAGAAGAGAAAGGGAAATCTCTCCCAGCAGCCACAGAAGCAGCGGATTAAAACTCCACAATCAACTTGATATACCCTGCATCTGTGGAATACCTGAATAGACAAGGAATGATCCCAAATTGAAGAGGTGGACTTTAGGAGCGAGATCTATGATTTTTTTCCCTTTTCCTCTTTTTGTGAATGTGTACGTGTATGCTTCTGTGTGAGATCTTGTCTGTATACTCTTGCTTCCACCATTTGTCCTAGGGCTCTATCCGTCCATGGTTTTTTTAAAAAAATTTTTTTTCTTAATAATTAATTTTAATTGTAATAACTTTATTATACTTTACCTTCGTTCTTTCTTTCTTTCTTTCCTTCCTTCCTTCCTTCCCTCCTTTAGACAACGAATCACCCCAAATTGAGGAGGTGGTCTCTGAGAGCAAGATTTATGATTTTTCCCCCTTTACCTCTTTTTGTGACGGTGTATGTGTATGCTTCTGTGTAAGATTTTCTCTGTATAGCTTTGCTTCCAACATTTGTCCTAAGGTTCTATCCGTCACTTTTTTTTTCTAAATATTTTTTAATTCAATAACTATATTATACTTTATTTTATTTTTACTAGATCTTCTTTCTTTCTTTTTTCCTTCTTTCCCTCCCTCCTTCCTTCCTCCCTCCCTCCCTCCCTCCTTTCTTTCCTTCTTTGCTTCTTTCTTCCTTCCTTCCTTTCCACCTTTCCTTCTTTCTTTACTCATACTTCTACTAATTCTCTCTACATTTTCTCCCTTTTATTCTGAGCCGTGTGGATGAAAGGCTCTTGGTGCTCCAGCCAGGAGTCAGGGCTCTGCCTCTGAGGTAGGAGAGCCAACTTCAGGACACTGGTCAACAAGAGACCTCCCAGCTCCACATAATATTAAATGGCGAAATCTCCCAGAGACCTCCATCTTAACACCAGCACCCAGCTTCACTCAACGACCAGCAAGCCACAGTGCTGGACAACCTATGCCAAACAACTAGCGAAACAGGAACACAACCCCGCCCATTAGCAGAGAGGCTGCCTAAAATCATAAGAAGGCCACAGACACCCCAAAACACACCACCAGACGTGAACCTGCCCACTAGAGAGACAAGATCCAGCCTCATCCACCACAACACAGGCACTAGTCCCCTCCACCAGGAAGCCTACACAACCCACTGAAACAACCTTAGCCACTGGAGACAGACATCAAAAACAACGGGAACTACGAACCTGCAGCCGGCAAAACGGAGACCCCAAACACAGTAAGATAAGCAAAATGAGAAGACAGAAAAACACACAGCAGATGAAGGAGCAAGATAAAAATGCACCAGACCTAACAAATGAAGAGGAAATAGGCAGTCTACCTGAAAAAGAATTCAGAATAATGATAGTAAGGATGATCCGAAATCTTGGAAGTAAAATGGACAAAATGCAAGAAACAGTTAACAAGGACCTACAAGAACTAAAGATGAAACAAGCAACAATGAACAACGCAATAAATGAAATTAAAAGTACTCTAGATGGGATCAATAGCAGAATAACTGAGGCAGAAGAACGGATAAGTGACCTGGAAGATAAAGTAGTGGAAATAACTACTGCAGAGCAGAATAAAGAAAAAAGAATGAAAAGAACTGAGGACAGTCTCAGAGACCTCTGGGACAACATGAAACGCACCAACATTCGAATTATAGGGGTTCCAGAAGAAGAAGAAAGAAAGAAAGGGACTGAGAAAATATTTGAAGAGATTATAGTTGAAAACTTCCCTAATATGGGAAAGGAAATAGTTAATCAAGTCCAGGAAGCACAGAGAGTCCCATATAGGATAAATACAAGGAGAAATACGCCAAGACACATATTAATCAAACTGTCAAAAATTAAATACAAAGAAAGCATATTAAAAGCAGCAAGGGAAAAACAACAAATAACACACAAGGGGATCCCCATAAGGTTAACAGCTGATCTCTCAGCAGAAACCCTACAAGCCAGAAGGGAGTGGCAAGACATACTGAAAGTGATGAAGGAGAAAAACCTGCAACCAAGACTACTCTACCCAGCAAGGATCTCATTCAGATTTGCTGGAGAAATTAAAACCTTTACAGACAAGCAAAAGCTGAGAGAGTTCAGCACCACCAAACCAGCTTTACAACAAATGCTAAAGGAACTTCTCTAGACAAGAAACACAAGAGAAGGAAAAGACCTATAATAACGAACCCAAAACAATTTAGAAAATGGGAATAGGAACATACATATCGATAATTACCTTAAATGTAAGTGGACTAAATGCTCCCACCAAAAGACACAGACTGGCTGAATGGATACAAAAACAAGACCCATATATATGCTGTCTACAAGAGACCCACTTCAGAACTAGAGACACATACAGACTGAAAGTAAGGGGATGGAAAAAGATATTCCATGCAAATGGAAACCAAAAGAAAGCTGGAGTAGCAATTCTCATATCAGACAAAATAGACTTTAAAATAAGGACTATTAAAAGGGACAAAGAAGGACACTACATAATGATCAAGGGATCGATCCAAGAAGAAGATATAACAATTGTAAATATTTATGCACCCAACATAGGAGCACCTCAATACATAAGGCAAATACTAACAGCCATAAAAGGGGAGATCGACAGTAACACATTCATAGTAGGGGACTTTAACACCCCACTTTCACCCATGGACAGATCATCCAAAATGAAAATAAATAAGGAAACACAAGCTTTAAATGATACATTAAACAAGATGGACTTAATTGATATTTATAGGACACTCCATCCAAAAACAACAGAATACACATTTTTCTCAAGTGCTCATGGAACATTCTCCAGGATAGATCATATCTTGGGTCACAAATCAAGCCTTGGTAAATTTAAGAAAACTGAAATTGTATCAAGTATCTTTTCTGACCACAACGCCATGAGACTAGATATCAATTACAGGAAAAGATCTGTAAAAAATACAAACACATGGAGGCTAAACAATACACTACTTAATAATGAAGTGATCACTGAAGAAATCAAAGAGGAAATAAAAAATACCTAGAAACAAATGACAATGGAGACACAACGACCCAAAACCTATGGGATGCAGCAAAAGCAGTTCTAAGGGGGAAGTTTATAGTAATACAAGCCCACCTTAAGAAGCAGGAAACATCTCGAATAAACAACCTAACCTTGCACCTCAAGCAATTAGAGAAAGAAGAACAAAAAAACCCCAAAGCTAGCAGAAAGAAAGAAATCATAAAAATCAGAACAGAAATAAATGAAGAAGAAATGAAGGAAACGATAGCAAAGATCAATAAAAACTAAAAGCTGGCTCTTTGAGATGATAAACAAAATTGATAAACCATTAGCCAGACTCATCAAGAAAAAAAGGGAGAAGACTCAAATCAACAGAATTAGAAATGAAAAAGAGGAAGTAACAATTGACACTGCAGAAATACAAAGGATCATGAGAGATTACTACAAGCAACTCTATGCCAATAAAATGGACAACATGGAAGAAATGGACAAATTCTTAGAAAAGCACAACCTTCCGAGACTGAACCAGGAAGAAATAGAAAATTTAAACACACCAATCACAAACAGTGAAATTGAAACTGTGATTAAAAATCTTCCAACAAACAAAAGCCCAGCACCAGATGGCTTCACAGGCAAATTCTATCAGACATTTAGAGAAAAGCTAACACCTACCCTTCTCAAACTCTTCCAAGATATAGCAGAAGGAGGAGCACTCCCAAACTCATTCTACGAGGCCACCATCACCCTGATACCAAAACCAGACCAAGATGTCACACACAAAAAGAAAACTACAGGCCAATATCACTGATGAACATAGATGCAAAAATCCTCAACAAAATACTAGCAAACAGAATCCAACAGCACATTAAAAGGATCATACACCATGATCAAGTGGGGTTTATTCCAGGAATGCAAGGATTCTTCAATATACGCAAATCCATCAATGTGATATACCATATTAACAAACTGAAGGAGAAAAACCATATGATCATCTCAATAGATGCAAAGAAAGCTTTCGACAAAATTCAACACCCATTTATGATAAAAACCCTCCAGAAAGTAGGCATAGAGGGAACTTTCCTCAACATAATAAAGGCCATATATGACAAGTCCACAGCAAACATCATCCTCAATGGTGAAAAACTGAAAGCATTTCCTCTAAGATCAGGAACAAGACAAGATTGCCCACTCTCACCACTCTTATTCAACATAGTTTTGGAAGTTTTAGCCACAGCAATCAGAGAACAAAAGGAAATAAAAGGAATCCAAATCGGAAAAGAAGAAGCAAAGCTGTCACTGTTTGCAGATGACATGATACTATACATAGAGAATCCTAAAGATGCTACCAGAAAACTACTAGAGCTAATCAATGAATTTGGTAAAGTAGCAGGATACAAAATTAATGCACAGAAATCTCTGGCATTCCTATATACTAATGATGAAAAATCTGAAAGTGAAATCAAGAAAACACTCCCATTTACCATTGCAACAAAAAGAATAAAATATCTAGGAATAAACCTACCTAAGGAGACAGAAGACCTGTATGCAGAAAATTATAAGACACTGATGAAAGAAGTTAAAGATGAAACAAATAGATGGAGAGATATACCATGTTCTTGGATGGGAAGAATCAACATTGTAAAAATGACTCTACTACCCAGAGCAATCTACAGATTCAATGCAATCCCTATCAAACTACCACTGGCATTTTTCACAGAACTAGAACAAAAAATTTCACAATTTGTATGGAAACACAAAAGACCCCGAATAGCCAAAGCAATCTTGAGAACGAAAAAAGGAGCTGGAGGAGTCAGGCTCCCTGACTTCAGACTATACTACAAAGCTACAGTAATCAAGACAGTATGGTACTGGCACAAAAACAGAAAGATAGATCAATGGAACAGGATAGAAAGCCCAGAGATAAACCCACACACATATGGACACCTTATCTTTGATAAAAGTGGCAGGAAAGTACAGTGGAGAAAGGACAGCCTCTTCAATAAATGGTGCTGGGAAAACTGGACAGGTACATGTAAAAGTATGAGATCAGATCACTCCCTAACACCATACACAAAAAAAAGCTCAAAATGGATTAAAGACCTAAATGTAAGGCCAGAAACTATCAAACTCTTAGAGGAAAACATAGGCAGAACACTCTATGACATAAATCACAGCAAGATCCTTTCTGACCCACTGCCTAGAGTAATGGAAATAAAAACAAAAATAAACAAATGGGACCTAATGAAACTTCAAAGCTTTTGCACAGCAAAGGAAACCATAAACAGTACCAAGAGACAACCCTCAGAATGGGAGAAAATATTTGCAAATGAAGCAACTGACAAAGGATTAATCTCCAAAATTTACAAGCAGCTCGTGCAGCTCAATAACAAAAAAAAACCCAATCCAAAAATGGGCAGAAGACCTAAACAGACATTTCTCCAAAGAAGATATACAGAATGCCAACAAACACATGAAAGAATGCTCAGCATCATTAATCATTAGAGAAATGCAAATCAAAACTACAATGAGATATCATCTCACACCAGTCAGAATGGCCATCATCAAAAAATCTAGAAACAATAAATGCTGGAGAGGGTGTGGAGAAAAGGGAACACTCTTGCACTGCTGGTGGGAATGTGAATTGGTTCAGCCACTATGGAGAACAGTATGGAGGTTCCTTAAAAAACTACAAATAGAATTACCATATGACCCAGCAATCCCACTACTGGGCATATACCCTGAGAAAACCAAAATTCAAAAAGAGTCATGTACCAAAATGTTCATTGCAGCTCTATTTACAATAGCCCGGAGATGGAAACAACCTAAGTGCCCATCATCGGATGAATGGATAAAGAAGATGTGGCACATATATACAATGGAATATTACTCAGCCTTAAGAAGAAACGAAATTGAGCTATTTGTAATGAGATGGATAGACCTAGAGTCTGTCATACAGAGTGAAGTAAGTCAGAAAGAAAAAGACAAATACCGTATGCTAACACATATATATGGAATTTAAGGGAAAAAAATGTCATGAAGAACCTAGGGGTAAGACAGGAATAAAGACGCAGACCTACTGGAGAACGGACTTGAGGATATGGGGAGGGGGAAGGGTGAGCTTTGACAGGGCGAGAGAGAGTCATGGACATATACACACTAACAAACGTAGTAAGGTAGATAGCTAGTGGGAAGCAGCCGCATGGCACAGGGATATTAGCTCCGTGCTTTGTGACAGCCTGGAGGGGTGGGATAGGGAGAGTGGGAGGGAGGGAGACGCAAGAGGGAAGACATATGGGAACATATGTATATGTATAACCGATTCACTTTGTTATAAAGCAGAAACTAACACACCATTGTAAAGCAATTATACCCCAATAAAGATGTTAAAAAAATAAAAATAAATAAATAAATAAATAAATAAATAACTGTTTTTATAAATTTCATTTTGCTCAGGGAGTTAAACGTACTACAAGAAAAAAAGATGTCTCCCCTTTGTCTTTCTTGCCTGTTGTACACATCCTAAGTGTCTTGAAGGAAGAGAGCCAAAACAATAAAACTAACGTATATAATAAATAAAATACATATTTCAAAATATATATCACAGAAACTTTTGAGAAATTAAAAAGGAAGAAGAAATTGAACCAATTGAATGAGACATATTCCATGGAAAAGAATCAACATAGTATTAACGACCACAAAACATACACTAATAAAGTAAATAGTATTCAAATATATGTGTGTGTGTGAATATATATATATATATATATATATATATATATATATTTTAAAGGACTTTATGTATCAAGGGCGAAAATATATCAAGACATCTAAAAGGGAAAATATAAGACTAGCCAGACACAGTAACATTCAATAAGTTAAGGGAGCAAAGTTTTTATGGAAAGCAAATGACATCTTTTATACCTTAAAAGATGATATTAGGGCTTCCCTGGTGGCACAGTGGTTGAGAGTCCGCCTGCCGATGCAGGGGACACGGGTTCGTGCCCCGATCCGGGAAGATCCCGCATGCCGCGGAGTGGCTAGGCCCGTGAGCCATGGCCGCTGACCCTGCGCGTCCAGAGCCTGTGCTCCGCAACGGGAGAGGCCACAACAGTGAGAGGCCCGCGTACCGCAAAAAAAAAAAAAAGATGATATTAAAGCATAAAGGGGATAAACAAACATATTTTCAACATTCTGGAATTCACCTTTCTTGAAGACCTTACTAAAGGACAAATTTCAGACAACCAAGAAACAAATGGGAAAACTATAGTAAAAGGACCACTGAATAAATTTACCTAAAACTAAAATCAAAATAAATGCAGGAATGATGGTTCAAGCAGAATGTAAATGCTCCAAATGATTTAATTAACAAAACTGGGGTTGGATAGAAGGGAGAATGAAGGAGGTCCTAAACACACATGCTATTTTTTTTTTCTATTTGTCTTCAGCAGTGCTTAATAAAATATTTAAACTAACAGAATTATAGGAAAGCAAACAGTAAGAGATAACATAACCAACCAAAACTGTGTGGTAGAGGAATTAAAGAGAGAGGGGAAGAAACAGAAAGGCATGGAAATGCACTAATTTTAAAATTGGTCACAAGAGGAAATCAATAGATTACACAAAAGTAGAAGATGTGCTATGTTGTATAAAGTTATATTCATAAAGCTTGGTTAGAACAAATATTCAAAATCCTCAAACAAATACATATGCAGGAAAGCAAGGAAAACAGACCACATAATGATTTTTTTCTTAAAAAGAAGCAATTAAAACTAAAAACTAAGCATACACTGTCAGAACTAAGATATATTTGTCACATCAGTCAGTCAATCCTCAAACTCACCTATGAGAATGAAAAGACTCTGATTCAATATTGATGGGCAACCAACTTATATTTGCACCCGCAGTATGTGTAGCTGTTTACCTGCAACCCACTGACATCCTTTATTTTATTTCTATTGTAGCCAATTGATAGTTGCAAATAACAGCACTTAATCTGTGTTTATTTGATGATTAATGAAATTCAACGTTTTTCTCAAGAGTATTGGCCTTTTGCATTTTTTGGAGCATTGCTATTCAACTGCTTCCCATCTCTTTCATAGTAAAAAAAAAATCCTTAAAACAGTCTTCAAGGTCCTGTAGGATCTACCACCCTGTGCCTTCCTGATGTAATCTCTATATTCTCCAAGTGTCATTTACTACCTCCCTCATCTCCCTGAACTCTATATATTGGAGTGTCCTGTGGCTCAGTCTTTAGATGGTTTCTCTTCTCTAGCTACACTTACTCCCTCGGTGACTTCAGTGCTGCAGTTCAAAAATATCAATATGCAGACACCCTTCCCATTTATATCTCCAGCCCCTACCTTCCCACCATTCCTGCTTCTAAACCCAGCCTCAAATTTCTAGCTGCCTACCCCACATCTGCATAAGGGGCACAAGGAAGTGCAGGGCACAACAGACCTAGCTCCACATTCCCCTCTGACTACGAACTTCTGTCACTCTCTCCCTGGTCATCACCCAACAAGGCCCTCCCAGGTCATCCTAAATAGCAATAACCACAGACACCCAACATTCAAGGCCCCTCATTTATTTTTATCCATAGCACTGCCATCACCTGCTATACTTTGTAGACAGATAAACAGATGATAGTAGAAGACAGATAAAAAGATACAAAGCAACATTTACAGAACATTGTCTTGGTGCTTTACGGGATTACAAATGTAATCCTCCTAGCAACCCATGAAGTAGGTACTATAATTATCCTCTTTTTATAGATGAGTCAAATGAGGCCTAGGTCAAGGTCATGCAGCTAAGTGTGGCAAACCAAGGTTGGAATAAATGCTGGCCATCAGGCTGCAAACTACAGGTCATTGACCACTACCCTTCACAACCTTTCATATCTATGTATGTATGTACGTATACATATCACCTACATATTTTCCTGTCTCCCACTAGCATGTAAATGCCACAAAAGCAAGAACTTTGTTGTGTTCAATATCTTAACCCCAGCACCTAAAACAGGGGGCTGCAATGTAGAAGGGGGTCAATAAAACTGTACTGAATAATGGGAATGCATATCTCTTTCAAACAAAATAAAATTTGATGCTGATTAAAGAGAAAAACTTCTATTGGTTTCCAGCATAATAATTCTTTTAAAAAGGAGTATTTCAGAACAGTTAGAAAAAAATTCTGGACTTCTGCCTGCAGTTATGGAAAACTTTATGCAATACAAAGAAAAAGGAAACAAGAAAATTGAACATTTTAAATTCTAAGTCATGTTGCCCAGAAACAGTTCTGCTATGTTCGTCATTTTATGCAGGATTAGCATTAAGAAAAGGGCAATCAGATTGGTAAATTCATAAGTCATCCCTGTGCTTCTACCTTAAAAACATTAAATAGAGAGAAAGAAACAATAAAGCCTTAAACTGGGGCCATAACAATGGGAATGGAATGAAAGGAAACACTTGAGAAATAAGGTGATATTAGCAGAGGCTGTGGATTCATTTAATTTGATGACATAGACTGGCTTCCAGGTTTCTACCTTGAATGACCTCGTAGAGGGCAGTGCCACCACTGTGTCAAGTTCATGGGGGACATGTCAATTATATTTAACCTGTGGAATATCTAAGTGAAGATATTGAGATGGCTGTTAGATATGTAGGTCTACGTACATGATAGAGGTCACAGCACATTGACTTGAGAGTCATCAGAACATGGAGAAGATGCTCAAAATCATGCGATCTCCCAGAGGGTGAGGGGGCAGGGCAAAGATTAGAAGGTCAAAGGCAGAAAGCTGGGCAACACCAAGTGTAGTGCCTAGTACTGTATATTTTGCATTGTATGTGTTCAATAAATACTTATGAATAAGAAAATGGCAGTACCAATGACCTGCCAAGATTTAGAAAAAAAATCCTGAAATTCTGGCTGAGAAACAGTGGTTATATAAGCACAAAGATCTCTCTTTCACTCCTTCTTTCAAGCTCGTTTTTGCCTGGCTGGCTACTTTTCCTATATCATAGTAGAGCTCAAAAATCCATGAGGCTTCATATATGTATACATATGGCTGATTCACTTTGTTCTACAGCAGAAATTAACACAACATTGTAAAGCAATTATGCTCCAATAATAATAAAAAAAATTCATGCAGCTGATTTGTAAAAAATAGTGACCGCTACATGCATAGTCAATCAATAAAACAAGCAGACATCGAGCACCCTTGATTTGCAAAGGCCAAGGTTCAGGGTAAAATGTGTGTATAAAATATTGCCCCTCTTCTCAGAGAGTGTAAAACACAGTTTGGAAAGAAGGAGAAAAATCCACTAAGACTTAAGTAACAATTCCTAATAGCCTATGGGCTAGAGGAACAGCAGGTAGTAAGAGCTCCAAAGATTCAGAGGAAGAGTCGTACCCAGATTGGAAGTTCAGAGAAGGTCTTATAGGGGAGATGGGGCTGATCTGGACTAAAAGACCAGGAGTGAGGCTGAGAAAGCCCTTTAGGTGTTTTCAGCTCTGAGCAAACTCAGGGAGATTCTGAAGTTCAAGGTTCCTATAGGAAGCAGTCTGGAAAACAACAGACCATAGAAGGGTGGAAAGGCAGAGGACGGGGGGATCAAGGTTGCCCTCAAATGCAAGTATGATTTAGCTCAGTAACATACACACACACACACACACACACACACACACACACACACACACACACACAAAGTCCATCACTCGACGGACCATCTTCTTTTGTTTTCCCTCATTTTTGATCTATCTTGCACCTCCTTTCAGTGAAACTCAAAATCTAAAACGAGGCTTCCATTGCCTGCCTAAAAATATTAGTGCCCCAGTTTCTCTAGGAGTCACAGAGCTCTCGGAGTGAAGGATTTGGGGCTTGGACATTTGAGGGGGTGGTCAGCACTGGAAAGGGAGGGGAAGATTTAGTGAGACCTCAATTTTCACAGAAAGAAGATCCTAGAGATGCTTAATTTCTTGGAGATTCTCATTCCCACATTAGATAAGTCACTTTGGACAGAAATAGAATGTGGCTTTGATAAATTACTTATCTCTAATTACTCATCTCTAATGAGATTTGATTCTAAGTAATCTCAAACTCCAGCCTAAGTCCTGGTCATTTCAAGACCCCTTTGGTATAATAAAAGGACAATTCAACTGAAGGATTCAGTGGGCCACTAAAGTTCCCTGTAAACAATAAGGACCCATAACATCTTCATCTTTCACCAGAAGTCTGGGATCTCCCCAGCGGACCGTGTACCGAAAGCACAGGAGGGACAGCACCCCAGCTCCACATCTTCACAGCCTCTGGAGAGCCATCCTCATCCTCCCAACCAGCAGTTGACTTCCCCCACGCATCCTCCCTCTACCATCGACTGCACATCTGGACTCACCTGAATGAAGATATATTCATCCTGGACGACCAGGGAACTGATGTCAATGGAGCGGGCAAAAGGCCCGCTCCGAGTAGTCTCAGCACATTCCTGGATCCTGCAGGTGAGGTAGTGAGCATCTGAAATGGGATGGCAGAGAGACACTTAGACACAAGGGGCAATGGTCATCAAACCTCTCAGCCCACAAAGCCCTACTTCCTGGGGATCTGTGATGCAATGTAAAACAACCATGAGACTGCATTTTCTTGTCCAAAGAATTTGTAATAATTTTTTTAAGAAAAGGAATATCTAGTTCAGGAAAGGGAGTGAGGAAAGAGTTAATCTTATATCCTACCAGCCAAAGAGTAAATTGGTACAGATTTTTTTAATTTTATTTTTTTTAACATCTTTATTGGAGTATATTTGCTTTACAATGTTGTGTTAGCTTCTGCTATATAACAAAGTGAATCAGCTCTATGTATACATATATCCCTGTGTCCCCTCCCTCTTGCGACTCCCTCCCACCCTCCCTATCCCACTCCTCTAGGTGGTCACAAAGCACCGAGCTTATCTCCCTGTGCTATGCGGCTGCTTCCCACTAGCTATCTATTTCACATCTGGTAGTGTCAATGTCACTCTCTCACTTCGCCTCAGCTTACCCTTCCCCCTCCCCGTGTCCTCAAGTCCATTCTCTACGTCTGTGTCTTTATTCCTGGTACAGATTTTTGAAGGAACAAATTTGAAATATCTATCAGAATTTTAAATGTACATATCTTTTTACCAGCAACTCTAATTCAAGGGACGTTTTCTAGAGAAATACTCATATATTTTCACAAAGAGGCAAGGGCAAAAATGTTCATTGTGGCATTATTCATAGCAGTGAAAAACCAGAAACTGGCTAAGTGTCCATGAATTAAAGAACATTTAGAAAAACAAACGTACACATATAACAAAGCACCATGTTGTGAACAGAAGAATTAGGTAGATACATACGCATCGTGTGCTGATTTCCCCAAGGTGCATTGTTCTGTGACCTTTTAAAAAATTATTTAGCAACACGTATGGCACAACCCAATTTATGAAAAAAACAAAAAAGAACAATGTCTTTATAAATACAGGTTTGTGCCGTAACTGCATAGGAAAAAGAGTTTTAAAGGACATCTCTATAAATTAGCTATGACTACTCTGGGGGAAAGGAATGGACTTAACGAGGGTGGAAGTGGGGCCTTTGCTTTTTATATTATATACGTCTTTCTTGTGTTTACACTAAGAATGTACTTACTTATTGTAAGTAAAACCTGTATAATTAGTTGTAAAATTTTCTAAAGATCTCAGCAGCTGAAGCTTCCTCAACCAACCCCCCAAAATTATGGCAGCAGCTGTAGCTGAATGAGAAATCCTCGAGTCTAAGCATTCTGATGATCATGACGACAGGGTCACCCGAGGAAGACAATCCATTCAGTTATTTGTTCCCCAAGGAAAAACCACAAGTGAATCTCTATAAAGAAACCTCTGTATACACTTGCTTTAAAAATGTATATTGTTTATTTAATGGTGTTTAAAAATAATAAATGGGTCAAAGTGAAAAATAGAGGTCATTTTAGGATTAAAAGCAGAGAAGTCTTTGTTATCATCTAAAATGACATGCATTACTACATACATCTGATGCGCTTGCCCACTTAAATATGTGCACAGGTGTGAGTACGTTTCGGAGGCTACACTGGAAGGGGTGGTAAGCGGCAGAAATAAATAAAGGCAAAAGTTTAAAAAAACAAAAATTTATAACAACTGAGTGTAAAACAAGGGTACTTTAAATTTTCCCTAATTATTGACCTTTAATTAATTTATTGATTGATTGATCCAGAAAGTATTTCTTGTGTGCATATAATGTATTGGGTCTTATTTAAGCACCAGGAGTATGGCAGTGAATGAGACAGATTTTCTATTGTGAAAGGCCCTGCTGTCTAGGAAGGGGTTCACTCATAAAATTTATAGCTAGCTATAACACACATTTATTAATAAACAAAATGCTAATTTAACAAAGAAACGTGTTTTGGTAGGAAATGAATTCATTATGTGCTATAGCCCTACTTTTCAAATGTCTGTATCTGGACAAAGCCAATTTGCTTTGGTGCCCTTCATCCAGACACGTCAAACACTGATCTCATTCTCTCCATCAGCAGTTTCATCATCTGCCCAGTAGCTCAAGCCTCTTCACTTTTCTTTCCTCCACATGCCATGCAATCCAGCTGGTTCCCAGCCTTGAAAAGTCTGCCTCTGAAGTGCTTCCAGCATCTCTCTTCTCTCCACGACCCCTGCCACTTGCCTGGAAAAGGCCTTCCCACCTGCGTTGCCTGCTGTGTCCATTTCACAACTGGTGCTCAGGTGCAGGATGGACTGGAAGCTGGGTGGACCCGAGGCAAGGAGCCAGCATCATCTCTCAAACCTAACCTCAGCTGAGCCTTCTCGGCTTCAAAATCACCCACAGTTCTGAGTGCCCGGGGACAAAGCCCAAATATTCTTCTGTAAAATAGAACGCCTTTTACAACAAGCCTAATGAAGTCAAATGTCTCAGGGGCCAGGCAAATAATGTATAAGAGGAAACTGAGCTGGAGTGAGATGATGAATGGCAGCGGGCACATGGTCTCAGTGTCAGGGATCACTGAGGAACAGCTGGGACTACAGGAAAATGGCCAACACTTGCATCTTTACAGGGAGCTGCTTCTCAGCATCAGTCATCACTGAGATGCAGGAATAAGATGTTCTGAGTTTCTACATAAAGCTAAGTGTCCCAGTTTTTTTAATGTGACATTTCCTAATGTTTATAAATTGACAGCTTATTTAAATTTAAACTATGGTGCAGGCCAAACAGTATTAGGCCAAACAAAACAAGCCTACAGTCCACCAGGAGCCATTCACTTTGTACCTCGACTCCGTAATTTGGTCCCTACCTACCTCTCCAGAGAATAGACTGTGCCCTGTCCCCACATTCCCTGACCTGTTAGCAAGACCACCTTGCTCCCCATTCTGCGAGTACCACCTGCCGACCCCTTCCTCTTTGTCTCTGTCCACAGAGAAAGCCGAGAATGGCCTGGCTTTCCGCTTCTGGCTGAGAGGCCAAGGGAAGGCAAGAAGCCCAGGCTGCGCTTTGGAGCACCAGGCATAGTACTGGTCCCACCCAGCCTGAGTGATTTGCTCCTAGCATAAAGCACTAAAACCCAGTGAAACGCTGCGGTGAAGACATGTAAAGAAACCACAAGGGTTGACTTGACAACCTGCTTCTTTCTCGCCAGAGAGTGTCTTGGAAAGCCCCTTGTACTGGTAATCAAAGGTGTGCACAGGAGGACATCTGCTTATCCCCGACATGGGCTCATTCCTCCCCTGTCTATTTACTATTTACTCCCATACTTGGACACTTTGAAAAAAGAATCAAGTGTATTCGAGGCCACCCCATACAAAACCGAAACCTACCTAAACTGTGGCCCCCGGTAGATGAGCTACTGGGTCACACTCATCCTCCTTCTTGGCTCCCCTGCGGCTTGCCACTGCCCAGCATGGAACAGAAAGTCCACTTTAACAGGAAAGCAGCACTAAAACGCGTTTGGGAAATCCACTTAAAATTCAGGGGCCTTGCAGTCTTTAGCCGGACTCATATATCAGGAGTCTCAACGCTTTTAATTTTCTAAACACAGAGATACCCACTGCCTGGTGAAAACCCCAAATGAGGGTCTGGGGAAAGGTACATGTCAGGCAGGCCAGGCTACCAGGTGGAAGTGACCGAGGGTGTCACAGGGGACTGGGGGTGTCAAAGGTGAGCAGGAATCACCACTTCGCTCAAGCCTCCAACTTGCAAAAGGTCTTAAATTTGGACTTTGGACATTATCTCGAAGCGAGGCTGAATACAGTCATAAGGATTCTATGATGAAACTGAAAGCAGATATTTACCATATAACACGAAATCCCCAAATAGGCTTCTAACAACTGTGGTCTTGTTTGTTTGTGTGTATGTTTGTTTTAATAACACAAGATGCCTGATAAAAAGGAAGCAAAGCGGTCCAGATTTCCCAAGCATGTTGTGGTGTGTGAGAGAAAGGCCTCTGAAGGTAGAAAGTGCTAAGTTCAAATCCTGAACTTGCTGTTTGCCCTGGGCTAAGCAGCAGTTCCACTTTTCATCTGTGAGGTACAAACAAAGTAAGTGTTTGCCTCTCGGGACTGTCGTCAGGATTAAATAAGATTATGTATGAAAAAGGTTAGTACATGGTTGAATACATTTTAAAGGATCAATAAATGCTAGTTCTTTTTTATCATGAAGAGAGAAGGAAGGAGATTTAACACTCAGCATCCTTCTTACGTACAATTAACAAGTAATGTTCTGTTTTATTGTGGAGAATCAAAAGATCATGACAGCACAGGTCCTACTAGTAAAGTCATACACTGGATTGACCTCACTGTTTACTTTCTCTAAATGCTATAGGTGTTCAGACAAGAAAAAGCACATCTGAGCTGGAATAATTAAGGAGGACTTGAAGGAGGAGACAGTGCTTGTGTTTAGCATGGATAGAGAAGTATTCTGTGGGAGAAGGGAATTTCTAAAACAGGGAGTGAAAACTGCGTGTGGACGTTTAGGCAAGGAAAGCCCGCTGAAGGCACTATATAATTACACGATAATGGGTGGACATGGATTAATATTTATTCTAGAACTGCTATTTCCCATCCTTTCCTTCAAAACATGCTCAAATGGAAAACGAGAAAGACCAAACTGAATGAAGATCTCATTAGGATACCCTAATGGGAAAACAAGACAGAGATTCCCCAAATGGTTAAGTCACATCATCCTCATAATTAATATATTTCTTTTTTTTTTTTTTTTTTTTTTTTTTTTGCGGTACGCGGGCCTCTCACTGCTGTGGCCTCTCACTGCTGTGGCCTCTCACTGCTGTGGCCTGTGTTGCGGAGCACAGGCTCCGGACGCGCAGGCTCAGCGGCCATGGCTCACAGGCCCAACCGCTCCGCGGCATGTGGGTTCTTCCCAGACCAGGGCACGAACCCGTGTCCCCTGCATCGGCAGGCAGACTCTCAACCACTGCGCCACCAGGGAAGCCCAGTATATTTCTAAATATCAAATGTCTTCCTAATGTATTTCTGAGAGCTGGTGCGGTCATTTACAAAAACTAAAAGTCAAAAGCTTTGTTCCCTGTGAATAGAGAGATCTGCTCCATAACTTTATCAGGACCAGGCCCTATTTCAACTAGCTGTACTGCTAGCAAGGCTTTAGGGAAGGTGGTACCATTGCACCACTGTGTCCAGCCTCATGCCCCCTCATCTTACAGATGGCGGACCAAGGGTCTCATTTGGTGAGAAAGGGTGACCTTAGACTGACGGATTAATTTCTTCTGTATTGGGTCAAGGTGTATAGAGAAGCTGCATGCATCAGACACTCCCTGAGGTTCCAGAAAGCAGAGAGCATAAGACTGGTTCTTGCCCTCAGAAGAATCCCAGGCCAGTGATAGAGATGGGATATTCACAAGTGAACATGCCTTGGGATCTGTGCTGGATCAGAGAACTGAGGTATGTGGAAAGAGAACAAAGCAGATAACCCAACATCCTTAGTCTTATCTTCCTAAGAGGTTGCTTTTCCACCAGCAGTTTTGTAAGGCAAGCTTCTCATGCATCTATATCAATGAGTTTCACCATGAAGTCCAGCATTTCTCACTCTGTCAAACCTTTCCAAAAGGATCACCTCCTTAGAAACCTGGATAAAGTCTTAGTCATCTTTGTTTCTCTCCTCGCACTGCCTTTATAAAGCTTCAGTAAATGCAAGTTAAGCTGAAATGAATTACATTAAAAGCCGATACATTTGTGCTATATTCTGACCTGCAATTATGTTTTGCCTTTAAGATTATTAAATATTCAAACTATCCTAAATGTCATGCCTCTTTGCCATCTCAGAGAAAAAAAACTTTCCACGATTCGCTCAACTTCCATCCCTTTGGGTAATATTGTCAAAATTGAAAAAGTGAATTAAAATTGTGAACAAAAAGCAAATTCAGCTCTTCAGGTCTTTTCTTAGAGAAATACCCAGGAGCTATTTATTTTAAATAACAACATTGACTGTCAAATGCAAATAAGTGAAATCCAGCAGATTCCAAGAAACTCTGAAAAGTTATTTAGCTTCCAAAAGCCTCCTTTTCCTTGACTGGGGAGTGAGGCTAAACTATTTGTAGGCACAGGGCAAAACAAAGGATACTGACATTGTTCCAAATGCCTAACACAGCACCTGAGACAAGGTAGGTAATAAAAATCAGCAAAGCAAGAAAAGGTAGCGACTATTCCTTCCTATTGTGCTTATGGATTTGCTCACAGGAGAAGTCTAGTGTCTCTTCCTTCTAGAAAAGAAGGGGAACCTGGCAGAGTTACAGACATTTAGAAACCACAGCGACCCTGAATACCTTAGGATCCCTGATACTCCCCAGGGTTCTGGGATTTGAACCCAGGCGACCTGACACCAGAACCAGTGATCCTAATCGTTATGTACTTGAACCATGGAAGGAAAATCAGGCTGAGAATCAGACCAGAATCTACATTCTGGTTCAGTCCCTGTCACTGACTGTCTACGTAACCTTGGGCAAATTGTTACACATTTTGGTGCTTTTTGGAGAGTGATACAGTTTGAAAATTTCTAATCCATCCCAACCCTTTTTTAAAATTCTGAGGTCCTTTATCAAAAACAATCCTATATTCTCACTATATCAAGTAGATTTTAGTGTGCCTTGTCTAAATGAACAGAAGGCTTGCAATCCTGTTGGTTTAGCTTCCCCTTATCCTCTTCTTGGCCTCTGAGTTCTTAGAATACTGCTGGATCTCTGAGCTACACAGTTTACAACCACTGAACTAGTCAGTAACCCAAAGTTTTTTAAGAGCCATTATTCTATGTATCTAGAACCTAGAGTTTAGACTTCAGGGCTAATAGTTTTGCCCATTTGATTACTAATGACTGCCTGGAATGCTCTGTTAAGATGTACTGGGCTTTATCTTGGCTTAGTGAGAAAGTGCAGTAATTGATGAAGAGAGCTGATAATAACAGTACCAGGACAAGGAATGGTAGTATATGTGCTGTGGTTTTGATTCTAGAAATTTCAAGTCTAGATGTCTAAAAACTTATAGCTCATGTCGAGTTTCACTTATTACAGCGTCCTACAAGGCCCCCATTTAGCTTATGCTTGAAAATTTCCAATAAACAGGAATCAACTACTTAACAGAGCAGTCTGCATCATTTTGGGGTCCTCTTAATTGTTCCTCCTTTGTTCATTGAACTGAAATCTGCCTCATTGTAAATTTTACTCTACAATAAGATCTTTGTTATCCAACTGATGAAAAAAATTATAAAAATACCTCTTATATTTGTGTATTCAAACACGTGAAGCACTAGAAGAGTCACAGAAAGTTTTAAAAAAAATTGTCCAGGGTCAAACAGGCTCTAATTGACAGAGTTAATTCTCCAACGTAACTCTTAGGGCACCAAGTTAATACTCTTTCTATTGACACTCAACGGTCTCTTTGATGGAGAAGGTGTGTGTGTGTGTGACTGAGTAAGTGAGTGAAAGAGAGAGAGAGAGAGAGAGAGAGAGAGAGAGAGAGAGAGAGAGAGGGAGAGAGGACATGAATATGAATATAAATATGAATATTCACAGGGGACACTGAGACATTCAGAGAGAGATGATTTCCAGAAGAGAATGGGAGAAAAAGCCATTTGAATCCTGAATCTCATGGCAGAAACAGGTTTCACACTGTTATTAACCAAATTGGTTGGCTCTGCCCTGTTTAAACCATGCCAAGGCAAGAGATAATTCAATGGCTTTAGTTTAAGGAAGACTGACTCCCAAAGGGGAGGACCAGGACTGGGGAAGAGTGGAGATTCTTACACCGCAACAAGAAAAGGGACTTGTTTATGTTGGGTTTGCTCCAGAGTGCGGGAGCCAGGTTTAGAGACAGGACTGTCAATGCCACACCACGCACTGAAGAGCCACACTCCATGCTGCTGCACCTGCAGCCCCTCAGTCTAGGGCAGTCCTGTGCAATGGGAGCTACTAGTGACCTTTTAAATTTCCCAGCAGCCATACCTAAAAGGTGAACAGAAAAGTGTACATTTAACATATTTGATTTAACCCCAAATATTATGATTTCATCATGTAACTAATATAAAAATTACTAATGGGCTATTTTCCATCATTTTATTCATAGTAAGTCTTTGAAATCTGGTGTGTATTCCACACGTACGGCACACATCAATTTGGACATCACATCTCAAGTGCTCAATAACCACGTGTAACTGAATGGCTACCGTATTGGACAGTACAAGTCTAGCATAACTTTCTCACTCTCCTTTTCTACCATCCCCTTGGGAAAATCCAACTCATCTCCCAAGATGAAACTTAACCACGGGCTCTTCAGTGCAGCCTTCAGTCGCTCCTCAGCGACTGGGCTACCCTGCCTTTTGGTTCGCACAGATAGCACTTTCTTCATGAGACAAAACAGAGTCCCCATGGCCTTTGGCACATTATGTTGCAGTAATAATCTGTGTACTTCTCTGCCTCTGCTACTCAATGCTGATTGTGTCCTATTTACCCACACACCCTCCACAGCTTCGTTCAGTGCAGTGCTGATCAAAGCGGGGTCTACTGGCCAGCAGCATCAGCTGGGAGCTTGTCAGAAATACGGAAGGTGTGTTTTAAAAAGCTCTCCAGGGCTTCCCTGGTGGCGCAGTGGTTGAGAGTCCGCCTGCCGATGCAGGGGACATGGGTTCGTGCCCCGGTATGGGAGGATCACACATGCCACGGAGCGGCTGGGCCCGTGAGCCATGGCCGCTGAGCCTGCGCGTCAGGAGCCTGTGCTCCGCAATGGGAGAGACCACAGCAGTGAGAGGCCCGCATACCGCAAAAAAAAAAAAAAAAAAAAAAAAGAAAGCTCTCCAGATGGTTCATTTGTATGTTAATGTTGGAGAAGCTCAGATCTAGTGCAGTGGCTCTCAACCCCACATGTACTTCAAAATCATTAGGACAATTTTATGCAGGGCAATGCCCATGACCTTCCCCTGAAGAATCTTCTTTCATTGGTCTGTGGTGGGACCAGGTGAGTGTGAGTGTGTGAGTGTGTGAGTGTGTGTGTGTGTGTGTGTGTGTGTGTGCGTGTGTGTGGCAATTTTAATGCTAGGTTTTGAGAACCTCTTGTCTTCTACACATGGAAAGGGCTCTGTCACAGTGGAGTGAATTATGAGTGGGTCAATAAATAAAGATAACACAAATTTCTATATTTCTGCCATACTCTGGGAAGTACACAGAGCAACATGTAATTGGTTTTTCATAGGCATATCCTGTTTCCATCCCCGGAAGATCTTTACAAAGCTCTACTATTCCTGCTAATATTTAGGAAGTTCTCTCGTCCATGATTTTAGACATTTGAAAGTTATCTTGATGTGGAGAGCACTTTATAATGAATTATGACTTGCTGATTTTTGTTTCTTAGAAGGGAAAGAAAGACCCATTTGCTCTCTTTATACGTTCTTCTCACTTGCATTCCTGTGACAGCCCAGGTGCTACGGAACAGAGTAATTCCCGACTCCAATACCAAGGCTCCTTGTTCCTGCTTACGGAGGGTATAACTGTCCCCAAGCTGTGACTCCAGCACCACCTGAGGTAAGGGATCCACACAGCAGTGTTCCTGAATAGCACCTGGATCAAAATCACGCTGGGAGTGCGCTTAACAATATGGAGACTCCCAGGTCCTGTACCAGACCACCTAAACCAAAACCTCTGAGGTGGACCCCAGGAATCTGTAGTGGAATCAGCTCACCAGAGGACGATCATGAATGCTACTGGTTGAGCAAAACGGCCATGAGAACTGTGGTGCAGGCAGATGCAGAGAAATGGAATTTCACTGCTCAAGACCCCTTTGATGATAATTTTCAAAATAGCAATTAGCAAAAATTCTATAACACAGGGTAAAGGGTCTGAAATGGGCTGATTAAGGAACAGACTCTTGAACATGCCAGAAAAAGTGGAATAATGAAGGAAAATCTGAGGAAGGAAAAATAATTATCTAAGACCCATTATTTCTCCTGATTTAAGATTCTTAGAGAATTTTGTTATTGTTCTTTTAAACATATGAGTCACAGAACAAAAGGACTCAAAGGATCTAGGTATTACTTACTCCAAATATAGCAAATACTTGTGTTTACTTGTCATCTTTATATTTTCCTTGGTAAATGTTCTGTTCAAATTTTTCCTACTTTTTTTTTTTTAATGGGGTTGTTTCTTATTCCTATGCTTTAAAGGTTCTTTATGGGTTCTGGCTATAAGTCCTCTGTTAGTTATATGATCTGCAAATAGTTTCTCCCACTGTCTTTATTGTATCTTCTGAAGAATAAAATTTTTAAATTTTGATGAAGTCCAATTTATGGATTCTTTATTTTATCAATTTTGCTCTTGGCGTCAATTTGAGGTCATAAAGATTTTCTCCTACAGTTTCTTCCAAAAGTTTTATAATTTTATGTTTTACATTTAGAAATGTGATCCATTTTGAGTTAGAGTTTGTATAACCTGTAAATCATAGGTTGAAGTTCGTTCTCCCCATATGGCTGCCCAATTTTTTCTAACGCCCTTTGTTAAAAATAATCATCCTCTCTCCACTGAATGTTTTGTATCCAACAACCCTGCTCTACTTACATATTTGTTCTAGCAGCTTTTTTTGTATATTCCTTGTGATATTCTACATAGAGAATCACGTCAACGAGAATAATGACAGTTTTATTTTTTTCCTTTGTAATCTATACGAATTGCATTTCATTTTTCTTCCTTTATTGCACTGACTAGGACTTTCAACATCATGTTGAAAAGGTGTGTTAAGAGTAAACATCCCATATATACACTAATATGTATAAAATGGATAACTAATAAGAAGCTGCTGTATAAAAAAATAAATTAAATAAAATTGAAAAATTCAAAAAAAAAAAAAGAAAGAAAGAGTAAACATCCCTGCCTTTTACCTGCCCTTAGGGGGAAAGCGTTCAGTATCTCATCATTAAATATGATGTTAGTTGTGGGTCTTTTATACTTGTTCTTTATCAGAATTCTCCTCTATTTGTAGGGTGTTGAGAGTTTTGTGTTCTAGTTTTTACTCTATCACTAGGCTATCTGTGTGAATTTGGGCAAATTCAAGTCCAAGCTACCACATCAAGGGAAAAAAAAAGAAATAAAATATATGTTGTGCCTTTTTGTGATGATCAGAAAGATAGAGATGTATGCGTATGCGTGAGTGTGTGAGTGTAAGAAAGCATTCACTACATACCAAAGAAGAAAGGAGTCATACATTTCATTAGGGTATGTAAAATAAAACATCCCTGGTTAGTTCAGCCTTGTTACATGCACTTTCTAAATAAAGGGGGGTTAGAGCCAATTCACTAGGTTGAAAGAAGATACTTTGAAGTATTGAAAAACTCATTTTAAAAAACCTAAAAAAAGACATAGAATTAATATATATTATATTTTAACCTAAGTGTGGCATATGACACTTATCCCTGTTATATTTCTGTCTGCTTTCCTCAATTCTTGACAATAGGCCAGGAACTTTTCTATGTGTTTTGCATTTTTAATCTCATAAAATTTCACAGCAGTTCTGTACCACAGACCTTATCCCAATGTGGACCAGAATTCTTGAACTTTCAGAAAGTAGGTTTGAGCTTTATGTAAGAAATTACCTTAAAAAAAAAAAAAAAAAAGGAGCTGTCCAGCAGTAGAAAAGGATATGTCTTAAGCCTGAGCTCATGAAACCTGAGGACACACTATAAGAGATTCTGGGGGAAGGGATTCCTACACTATGTAGGAGGTCAGACAGGCATATAAAGTTTTCTCCAAGTCTAAAATATGACAACCACCACAGATCACATATACAGCTTAAAAATGTTGACATGACAAGCAAAGCCAAGGCAGGGGTTGTCCTGAAAACATGTCTGTGGGTCATCTTCTGAGAGCTGCTGTCTGCTCCCCTCCTGCTTTTCTGCTATGCTCCTTCAAACCCCTCCCTCCATCCCACTAGTCCTCTAAGTTTCCATGTTTTTTTTTCTTAGCACTAAGAGTAATTTCGAATTTAGGCTTCGCCATGCTTGACGATCAGTGAATTTGAATATGTGGCATCACCTCCCTAAAATATAACTCTTCTGTTAAAAAAAGAAAATGTAAAAATAGTGTGGGTCATCCCTCATCCCTGGCTGCATCAGAGAAAGAGAGAAAGAGAGAGAGAAAGAGACAGAGAAAGAGAAGAAAGAGAAGGAAGGAAGGAAGGAAGGAAGGAAGGAAGGAAGGAAGGAAGGAAGGAAGGAAGGAAGGAAGGAAGGAAGGGGGAAGGAAGGAACTCAGCAGAGTGCCAGGCATATAGCAACAAGTGTCATTTGCCTTCTCTTTTAAAAATAAAAATAAAGCAAATAAAATATATTCCCCAAAGTGCACGTTTCTAGCATACATCTGAGTTTGGCCTCAAAAGCAGTAGATTTCCCATGCACAAAGCACAAGCACATCCGATACCTGCATCCAGGTCACAAAGAATCTCCTTCTGTTTGTACATTCAACCCATAACCCTATGAGGCGGGCAGGGCAAGGATGAACATCCTCAGATAGTAGGAAGCCAGAGCACAGAGAGGTTAGGGGGTCTCATGGTCTCATGGCTAGTGGGTGGCAGGACCCAGGACCTCAACTCACAGTCCGGTGCTTTGATCTGCTGCACCCCTAGGTCACTATTATTTCCATGGATTATTTGGCTCTATTTGTGATCTAGTATATGCTAATTATATTTCCATATATTTTTCAGATTTCATATTTATCATCTATTTTCACATATTTAAGTTGATTTTATCTTTCTGGGACAGGGAAGAGCCCTATAGATACTTAAGTTGGTGCAAAATGATACTTTATCAGTCAAATTCTGTTCAAGATGTAGACAGGTGTACGATGTACAAAGGGGTCAATGTTTGAAGTCCTGGATTCCATGGCTGATGTGCGGGGACAGTAGAGGTCTGGCTCACCCCTGTTATCTCCAGGGCTAAGAATCTTGCCTGACACACAGTAGGCCATCCCTCAATATTTGCTGAATGAATGAACAAACAACTCTGGAAATAGTTTGTCCAGTTACCTTTTTTTTGTAATCTTGACTATATAAAGTTTATTTTCTTAAAGCTGGCATCGTCTCATTCACCATGTGAATGCAAAATACCACGATGAGCTACGGCCATCCCTATGTGAATTACACTGAAGATGCCAGGAAGTTACTAACAGGAGCCTCAGAATTGGTCACAGTAACTCCCATCTCCAGCAAATTCATTCCTGAGGGTTTATTTCAATGAAATGTCTCCCTTGGGACTGGAGGCCTCTCCCCGACTCTAGGAAATAAAATGCATATGGCAGTAAGGGAGCTCAGGGCTTTTCTTCTCCCCAAGCCATTAAAATGCAAATTGGGGGAGGAGGGAGACCTGCAGGCAGATCTCCCGGGGCCCAGCCTGGTGGCCTCAGCACTCACATCCATCAGCTGTCCGCACTTCCATGTGCACCAAGTCCGCCTCTTTATCCAATCCGGACACCGACCTGGGGAAGGAAAGGAGAGTCAGAAGCTCAGTGACCATGAGGATGGCAGACAACAAAGTGGGGGACCATTCAGGGTTATTACTCAGAAAGCCACTTTCTCAAGATGGCCTGTCTTGCGCTGTGGGGACCCACAGAATATGGAGACTTGCAGCCCCTGCAGGGTGGCTCTCTCTAGCCGCTGCCACCTATAATGGTCACAACTCATGTGTCTTGGAGCAGTGTCACGGAGTCAGTAACTCTCAAAAAAACGTAAAGGAGCACAGAGTAATGTACTCCATAGTAAAGCTGGTCTAAACCTCTGTCCTCAACCCTTCCCCACCTCATACCTTCCACTTCCCCAGTCTTGTCACACCCGGTTATTTCCACCACTTCCTTCCCCTCTGCCCTCCCACTTGGGGTGTGCTACTCCCACGTTCTGCCCCTGGGGAAGGTGGTTTAGCCTCCGTTCTGGCTATCTGCTTCCAGACACTCCTACCCTCCTGAGTTTGGGCCTATCTGCCCTTCCTTACCTCTGCCTTGTGAACAATAAATGTTTGGTGACAAACATTCAAAACCTGGTCTAACAGGGACACAATTCTGGTGATAGGAGTGGGAAACTTTAAAGGTTGATGGTCAATAGTCAGAAAAAGGAAGGCTGGGAATCCTGACGAACTAATTCCTGTGGGCCTCCAACCTCCCACACATGAAGTCCAGTCAGCTACCTCCTGCATGAGATATCCAGGCCAGAGTAAGACCCAGAAAGTCAGCTAAAAGAGGCAACGCAGACATTAAAACATTCATGCACTAAAGGCATCACATAATCCACCCTCTCCAGCAAGCTTGGACTCACAGTCATTTTACTTTTAAATTTCATTCTAAGATTGGTTTTCTGGTTTTACAGTCCTCAATAGGGAAGAGGCAGCAAGTTAGAAAGAAAAAGGAGAATTTAAAACAATGAGAATCAAGGTACCCGGATAGCAAGACAAATTGAAAACTTATGAAAAACAGACCGAAGAACTCAAAACCCAATCTTCTACATCATAAATCTACTACACTTCTTCTGATGCTGAGGCCATAGCTGTATAGCACGGTTCAGTATCTGACATCTCTGCTGAGGGGCTGAATGCAGAGAACGGGAAGCAGGAGGCTAATGATATCAGTTTACTCTAAGAAAATAGGGTTGCAAATGACCTATGTTAGGAGAAATGAAATGATTTTTATTTGTTAATGATTATTGTCTTGAATGGCTAAATTTCAGTTGCTTTAAAAGTTCATTTATGTAAAATACTTCTTCCCCCCAAAAATACTGAATAAAAGAAGTTTTACTCTAATGCTGTATTTTTTCCCAGTGATCACTGATACACTATCTTTTAATTTTTCCTCACCTCATTTGATGCCTAAGGTAAGGAGAACAGGTATCATTAGTTATATTTGACTGAATGGGAAACTGTGGCACAGAGAAATGGATATGTATCTAAGACGACACGGGGACTTAGGCCCGAACTAGAGAGACTGACTGACTGACTGAGACTTCTCCATCGAGAGCGGCTCCCAGCCTTCTTGGCTCTTCTCCCCTCTGCTTGCAATGTCCTTTAGATGCAACTCTCTCCCTGCCCCTTTCCTTCTCCAGCTACCTCTCCCCTTTCCTTCAATGCTCAGTTGGTCTCATCCCTCCAGCAGCCTATCCATCCCTCATCTCACTGAAGAACCTTTATCTGCGTCCATAGCATCCTAACCTTGGTGGTTCTCAAACTTGGCTGCTCACGAGAGCCACTGGGTGAGCTGTGAAACATCCAGATGCCTGGGCCCCTCCCCAAACCAATGAAATCAAAACTTTTGGGATAATCTCAAGGCATCCGCATTTTTTTTGTTGTTGTTTTGTTTGTTATTTTTTGTTTTTGTGGTACGTGGGCCTCTCACTGCTGTGGCCTCACCCGTTGCGGAGCACAGGCTCCAGACGCGCAGGCTCAGTGGCCATGGCTCACGGGCCCAGCCGCTCCACGGCATGTGGGATCCTCCCGGACCGGGGAACGAACCCGTGTCCCCTGCATCGGCAGGTGGACTCTCAACCACTGCACCAACAGGGAAGCCCCGCATTTTTTTAAATTTAAATTTATTTTATTTATTTATTATTTTGGCTGCATTGGGTCTTTGTTGCTGTGCACGGGCTTTCTCTAGTTGTGGCGAGCGGGAGCTACTCTTCGTTGCGGTGCACGGGCTTCTCTTGTTGCGAAGCATGGACTCTAGGCGCGCAGGCTTCAGGAGTTGTGGCTCACGGGCTGTGGAGTGCAGGCTCAGTAGTTGTGGTGCACGGACTTAGTTGCTCTGTGGCATGTAGGATTTTCCTGGACCAGGGCTCGAACCCGTGTCCCCTGCATTGGCAGGCGGATTCTTAACCACTGCGCCACCAGGGAAGCCCTGGCATCCGTAATTTTGAAAGCTCCCAGGTTATTTCCATGCACAGCCAAGTCTTAGAACCACTGCTTTGCATGACTCAATCACGTCGCATATAATTGCACTTCTGTGAATTCTGTACTTGGATATAAACTTCAAAGAAGTAGGATTCTGTCTATTTATCTTTGAATCCTTGGCACCTAAGTGCCTAGTATATATTAGGTGCTACTGATATATTTACTGAATTAATGAACAATCCAATCTGCCCATGACAATGACAAAATTCCGATGTGAAACTCACTTGAGGTCAGACATGGACACCTGTGTTCCACGGCCTCCCTGCTTCTTTATAAGCAAGTTGGTAGTCTTAGAACTAGAAGCCTCTCAGGTTATTATTCTTCTATCCTCCCCCAAGGTCAATGGCAGGGTAGGATGGTCAGAACTGGAACCATAATGACAGTCTAACTACGGGCATCAAGCACTATGTCCTTTAACAAAAGAAAAGTCCTTGCCTCTTAGGAGCTTGAAACAAGGCAAACAACACCAATAAAACAAGCACAGAAACTGCTCCTTCATCCAGGATCGCTCACTGCTTTCCACCTATCTAAATCTTATACACCTTTAAAGGTTAAAACCAAGAATCAGGTCCTCCTGGAAGTCTTCCTTGATTACTCTAGCTCTCCCACCTTTGAACTGCTGGAGAATTCAGAATCAAGACTGAACATCCTAAAGCACTTGTATTGTTATTAAGTTGTGTGTTTGTTTCTCTGGAGTTGGTCTTGGCTCCTGAGAGCGGACACCTGTGGTCATGGTTGGCTTAGCACCCCTACTACCCTTCCATCCTTTGCAGGACTGTTCTACCCAACTCACGCCATGTGCTTTGTCCAGGGTGGTCAATCAATCACAGGAGCCCATCCCTCTGATGCCCCAGGATGGCACATGATCCAGCGTGATCATGAGACATCTTGGCTGTGGTGGTCAGAACATGCCAGGACAGTTTAGAGGACTTCCTCAGGATTTCTCTAACTGAGCTGGCAGGAAAAAACTGCCTTTCCTCTCTGATCATCAAGTCAGAACTCTTGGGAGAAATGTTCCCTGATAGGAAGAATAGGTCTAAAGGAGCAATGTAGCTACACATAGAAAAAGAAAAGAGAGTTGACATTGGGACAGGTAGTTTAACAGAGAGACGGGGCTACAAAGGGTGATAGGAAGATAGTGGGCAAGACAGAGATGAGACAGACACACAGGAAAGAGAGAGACAGACAGCAGAGATTCAGAAAGAAACGGACAGGGTAGACCAAAATGGCAACACAGGAGACCCCTGAGCTCCCTTCCTCCCATGGATACACCAAATGTACACGTGGATGTAAATTCCCTCTGAAAGAGATCCAGAAACTAGCTGAGTAACTTCTACGCATCGAATGAATGAGAAAATACCCACACCGAAAAGGCTAAGGGTACAAAAGGCTAAGATACACTCTCACCATAAACCCCGCCCCTGGCACACGACCACACAATTGGAAGTGAACCATCAACTCTCATATTCTCCCTGAGGAGCAAAGGGTTTGGAGCCCCCATCTAGCATCCCAAATTTTAAGACTTGCAACAGAGGGACGGCCCCCAAAACACCTGACTCGAAAAGCCAGCGGGGCTTGTGTCCCCAAGACGATAGCAAACAAAGACGCAATTCTTAACGGGTGCACGAGCACTGATGCAGCTGTTGCCCCAGGGCTGAGTGCAGAGGGAGCAGGCAGAATCACCCATCTCCCCGTCTTTCCCTGCAAGTGTTATCTGAATACTATAACAGCTGCTGCCTGAGGGCCCGTCTTCTAATTTAGCAGGCTTCTAGAGACTGCATGTGAATCTCCCCAGACAGAGAAGGCCAACGAATATCCCTCCCACCTTCTGCCTCCGGTCCTCCCCAAGTTGCCAGTATCTCCCTGGAAGGAGCTCATACGTGACTGCACCCCAGCTTTTAGGGCCGCCACCTATGCGATGGGTCCCCAGATTTCCTGGCTTTGACAGCCAGTGGAGCTGCCATTCACGAGTCCCATGGAACTGTAACAAACAAAGAAGCAGTTCTTAACAATCTATCTCCCTGAGGTTCAGCACAGAAGGAGCAGACAAAAAAACGCCCAGCTCCCCATCTTTCCCTGATAAAGGTTTTTATGTGGATACTTTAAAAGCTGCCACCTGGGGCTTCCGTGGTGGCGCAGTGGTTGAGAGTCCGCCGGTCGATGCAGGGGACACGGGTTCGTGCCCCGGGCCGGGAAGATCCCACGTGCTGTGGAGCGGCTGGGCCCGTGAGCCATGGCCGCTGAGCCTGGGCGTCCGGAGCCTGTGCTCCGCAATGGGAGAGGCCACAACGGTGAGAGGCCCACAAAAAAAAAAAAAAAAAGCTGCCACTGCCACCTGAGGCTTCTAATTTAGCAGGCACCTCGGGGCTGTGGTCCTCCTCAAAGACTGAGGAAGGTTGCAGACACTCCTCCCATCTTCTCCTTCCAGGCCACTCCAATAATAAAACCAAGTCACCAGCGTCTCCCTGAAAGGAGGTTGTATACATATCTGGCACCCCAGCTCTTGTGACAACTTCATGAAGGATGAGCCCCTGAAACATCTGGCTCTAATAACCAACGGGCCTTCCATTCATGAGGCACAAGGACTGCAACAAACAAACAGTTATTATGGGAGCACACCCACCCCTGCAGCTATATACCAACAGGAAGCACAGAGGGAGCAGGCAAAAATGCCATTGCCTTGTTTCTCCCTGGAAGGGGCTTAATTACATACTTTCTTAGCTGCTGCCTGAGGGTCCAGCTTCTCATCAGCCGGCATCTAGCTGCTGACTGCACTCCTCCCCCTGGATCACTGATAGGTCTTGGCACACCCTTAACTACCGGGAGCCACTAAGGACAAAGAAGGAGGCTTGAACAATCACAAAAGTTTGAGAGACAACTATGAGTTCGGTCAAGCTGATCAATGAGGTTCATCTCCTACAGGAGATCACTCTGTCAAGACTGGGAGACACATCTTGTGCTGATCTATCTAATGCTCAGAGACCAACACAGACTCAAGAAAAATGAAGGAACAGACAAATATGTTACAAACAAAAGGACGAGATAAATGTCTAGAAACATATCTTAATAAAATGGAGGTAAGTTATTTATCTGGTAGGGTGTTCAAAGCAACTGTCACAAAGATGCCTACCAGGGTCAGGAGAGCAATGCATGAAGACAGTGAGAATTTCAACAAAGAGACAGAACTATGAAAAAAGTACCAAACGGAAATCATAGAACTGAAGAAGAAAATAATTGAACTGAAAATTCAATACAGGGGGTCAACAAAAGATAGATGAATTGAAAGAAAGAATCAGTGAAGTCTAAGACAGGGAAGTGGAATTCATACAACTAGAGGTGCAAAAATGAAAAAAGAAAAAAAAGAGTGAAGATAGCTTAAGGGACTTACGGGACAACATCAAGTAGACTAATGTTCTCATTATAGGGGTCCAAGAAGGAGAAAAGAGAAAGGGATAGAAAACTTATTTGAGGAAATAATGGCTGAAAACTTCCCTCACTGGGGGAACGTAACAGACAGGCAGAACCAGGAAACATAGAAAGTTCCAGATAAGATGAATCTGAAGAGGACTCTACACAGATACACTGTAATTAATGTATATGACCAAACAGTATAATTAATGTATAGGACCAAAAGCTAAATATGAAGAGAGAATCACAAGATCAGAAAGAGAAAAACAATTTGTTACATACGAGGGAACTCCCATAAGACTATCAGCATACTCTTCAGCCAAAACTTAGCAGGCCAGAGGGGAGTGGGATGATATATTAAAAGTACTGGGCTTCCCTGGTGGCGCAGTGGTTGAGAGTCCACCTGCCGGTGCAGGGGACACGGGTTCGTGTCCCGGTCCAGGACTATCCCACATGCCGCGGAGCGGCTGGGCCTGTGGGCCATGGCCGCTGGGCCTGCGCGTCCGGAGCCTGTGCTCCGCAACGGGAGAGGCCACAGCAGTGAGAGGCCCGCGTACCACAAAAAAAAAAAAAAAAAAAAAAGTACTGAAGGAAAAAAACAAAGACAAAAACCCGCCGACCAAGAACATTCTACCCAGCAAATCTGTCTTTCAGAATTGATAGAAAAATAAAGAGTTTTCTAGACAAATAAACACTCTAGGAGGTCATTACCACTAGATCAGTTTTACAAGAAATGTTAAACGGAGTTTTTCCAGCTGAAATTAAATAACACTAATTAATAATAGAAAAATATACAAAAGCATGAAGTTCACTGGTAAAGGTAAAAATACAGTTACTTTCGGAATACGCTATTATTCTAATGGTGGTGGGTAAATCATTGATAAGTCTACTACGAAGGTTAAAAGACAAAACTATTAAAGTTATAACAACATTAAGTTGTTAATGAATACACAATGTAAATGATGCAAATTGTGACATCAAAACATAAAATTCGAAAGGCGGGGTGCTTTTGTATGTGTTTGAAGCTATTAGCACAGACTGTTATAAATAGAAGATGTTTTATCTAAGCCTCACATTAACCACCAACCAAAAGCATACAGTAGGCACGCAAAACAAAAAGAAAAAGGAATCCAAACTTTCCACTACAGAAAATCATCAAATCACAGAGGAAAAGAGCAAGAGATGAAGCAAGGAAAAACGGAATTACAGAACAAGAGAACATTTAACAAAATGGTAATGGTGAGTCTGACTATCAATAATTACTTCAAATGTCAAAAGACTAAATTCCCCAAACGAAAGACAAAGGGTAACCGAATGAATAAAGAAAACAAGACCTAACTATATGTGCCTCCAAAAGACTCACTTCAGCATTAAAACAAACACACAGACTGAAAGCGAAGAAATTGAAAAATATATTGCATGCACATGGAAAGAAAAGCAGAAGCAGCTATTCTTATATCAGATGAAATAGACTTTAAGCCAAGAACTGTAAGCGACGAAGAAGGTCATTATATAATAAGAAAGGGGGCAATTCATCAAGGGGATATATTATTTGAAATATTTATGCCAATAGAGGAGAACCTAAATATATAAAGCAAGTATTAAAAGATCTGAAGGAAGACATAGCAATACAATAATGTCAGGGGACTTCAATACCCCACTTTTACCAGTGGATGGATTGTTCAGACAGAAAGTCAAGAAGGAAACATTGGATTTAAGCTACACTTTAGACCATACGGACCTAACAGACATACAGTGGTCTCCCCTCTTATCCTTTCACTTTCTGTGATTTGAGTTACTGGAGGTCAATGTGCTCCAAAAATATTAAATGAAAAATTCCAGAAATAAACAATTTTTAAGTTTTAAATTGCATGCTGTATGAATTGCATGATGAAACACTGCACTCGCTCCATCCCACCTTGGAAGTGAATCATCCCTTTGTCCAGCACACCTCGCCCATTACTCATTTAGTAGCTGCCTTGGTTACCAAAGTGATTGTCAAGGCATCACAGTACTTGTGTTCAAATAACCCTTTTGTTAGTTAATAATGGCCCTAAAGTGCAAGAGTAGTGATGTTGGCGATTCAAATATGCCAAAGAAAAGCCATAAAATTCTTCCTTTAAGTGAAAAGGTGAAAGGTTTCAATTTAATAAAGGAAAGAAAAAAAATGATATGCTGAGGTTCCTAAGATCTACAGGAAGAATGAACTTTCTATTTATGAAACTTTGAGGAAGGAAAAAAGAAATTCATGCTGGTTTTGCTGTTGCACTTCGAACTGCAAAAGTTATGGCTACAGCACATGGTAAATGCTTAGTTAAGATGGGAAAGGCATTAAATCTGTACCATAAGATCTTTTGAGAGAAAGAAACCACATTCACACAACTTTTATTACAGTATTAGTTACAATTGTTCTGTTTTATTATCAGTTATTGTTGTTAATCTCTTACTGTGCATAATTTATAAATTAAACTTTATCATAGGTATGTATGCATAGGAGCAAAACATATTATAGAGGGGGTTCGGTACTATCCATGGTTTTAGGCATCTACTGGGAGTCTTAAAATGCATCCCCCATGGAAAAGGGGGAGCTACTGTATAGAGAACATTGTATCCAACAGCAGCAAAATCACATTCTTCTCAAGTGCACATGGAACATTCCACAGGATAGATCATATGTTAGGACTCAAAAAAGTCTGAATAAATTGTAAAACGATGAAATCATCTCAAGCATCTTTTTCCAACCACAACGGTATGAAACTAGAAAGCAATTACAAGAAGAAAAGAGGAAATTCACGAATATATGGAGATGAAGCAACGTGCTCCTAAACGGCCAATAAATCAAGGAAGAAATCAAAAGAGGAATCAAAAAATATCTTGAGACAAATGAAAATGGAAGCACAACATAGCAAATCTTACAGGATGCATCAGAGACAGTCTAAGATGCAAATGCATGGCAATAAATGCCCACATTAAGAGAAAAAAGACCTCAAAATAAACAATCTAACTTTACACCTAGAGAAACTAACAAAAAAAGACTAAACTAACCCTAAAATTATTAGAAGGAAGTTAATAACAAAGATCAGAGCAGAAAGGAAAGAAACTGAGGCTAAAAAGACAATAGAAAAGATCAGTGAAACTAAGAGCTGTTTTTAAGTTAACCAAAATAGATTAATCTTTAGCTAGATTTACCAAGAAAAAGAAAGACTCAAATAAATAAAATTATAAATGAAAGAAGAGACATTACAACTGACACCACAAAAATGCAAAGACTTATAAGAGACTACTATGGACGGTTATAAGACAACATATTGGACAACACAGAAAAAATAGATAAATTCCTAGAAACATACAATCTACCAAGACTGAATCATGAAGAAACAGAAAATCTGAACAGACCAGTTACTAGTAAGAAGATTGAATCGATAATCAAAAACCTCCCAACAAAGAAAAGTTCAGGGCCAGATGGCTTCACTAGTGACTTTTAACAATCATTTAAAGAAGAACTAATACCAGTCTTTCACAAACTCTTCCAAAAAGTTAGAAGAGGAAGAAATACTTCCAAACCCATTTTACAAGGCCGGTGTTACCCTAATACCAAAGCCAGTAAAGGATACTACAAGAAAATTACAGATGATGCAAAGCTCCTCAACAAATGATTTAGCAAACTGAATTCAACAGTAGAGATCTTCCTCAACTCACGATGGGTTTATGTTCTGATGGACCCATGGAAAGTTGAAAATATCAAATTGAAATGCATTTAATACACCTAAGCTACTGAATATCACAGCTTAGCCTAGCCTACCTTAAATGTGCTCAGAACACTTACATTAGCCTACAGGTGGTCAAAATCATCTAACACAAAGGCTGTCTTATAATGAAGTGTTTAATATCTCATTTAATTTATTGAATGCTGTACTGAAAATGTAAAACAGAATGGTTAAATGGGTACAGAATGGTTGTAAGTGTATTGGTTGTTTATCCTATTGGTTCTGTTTCTCTGGAGAGCCTTGATTAATACAACTTGCTTCTTAGTCCCGCTCCAACTTTGCAGCCCGTTTATCCACATAAGCCCATAACGCACCTTTGTGAGTGTGTCTGCAATATTTATCTGCTTAGACCATCAACTACAAAAAGAATGGGTCTTATTAATATACAACCCATCAGACAGTGAGCTTCCTACGGACAGAGACTTTAATTATTTTTCTCCAATATTTTCTACCACACACAACTCAGGACTAGGCATACCTTCAGACTAAATGATAAGGATAAGAGATTTGTACTTCAAAGCTACTCTGTCCCTGGATCCAGAGGGAAAGAGATTAAGTTGCTCAGCTGGCCAGAGGTGGAGCAAAAGATGTTGAGGGCTGAGGGTAAGGAGAATACCCGTGCCCTTGTCTAGCTCACAGAGGAATGCCACTGCCCACTTTCTGCAGTACTGCTGGCATTAGCCTAGAGTTTCTCAACAAGGGCACTGTTGACATTTTGGACCAGATAATTCTTTATTGTGGGGGCTGCCCTATGCACTGTGGGATATTCAGCAGCAGCCCTGGGCTCTACTAGATGCAGTAGCATCCCTGCAGTTCTGACAACCAAAACTGTCTCCAGACGTTGCCTACTATCCCCTGGGGGCAAAACTGCCCCCGGTTGAGAACCACTGCCTTACCTGGACACACTTAGCTGATACCTGAACTCTGTGGCTTCCCTGCTAACAAGGCAGCAAATATAAGCAGGCGGAGATTTCACGTCCTCACCTATAGCCCTAACGCTGCTGAGATGCCCACGAACTCCGACTATTCTGGACCACACCATCTCACCAGAAAACTATCTGACACTTGCCAGGTGGAAGCAGTCAGGTCCCTAATCTTAAAGCCTCACGATGTCCCCACTTCTAAAAACCTAATGACTGGAGCGTGCACACAGATACAGCAAGCGAAGAAATACAATAAATATGCAGACATTTAGCGATTTGTTTGTTGTTTTTATGGGGGCGAAGCTGCAGGGCGTAAACTTGTGGAAATGTTTGGAAAAGCGCACGTGGTAATAATGATAAGTGTCAGTGGATACTGGTGCCATTCACATGCCAGGTATTGTGTTTGGTGTTTTAATTCATTATCTTAATTAGTCCTCAAGGTACCATTCATCTAATTTTCATCTTCAGTAAAATGGGGATAATAAGAAAGATTAAGTTACATACCTCAAGTCACACGATAATAACAATTCACAGATATTGAGGGTACTTTATGTCAGGCAGTATTTTAAATGTAAATGCGGATCTCATTTAATCCACATATCAGTCCTATGGGTCTGGAATCATTCTTCTTCCATATTTTAGAAGGGCCCAACTAGGCATTGAAAGCTTAAGCAACTTGCCGAGAAAGTCCACAGCTAGGAAGCAGCAAAACTAGGGCTTGAACCAGACAGGTGGCCTTGAGTCAGGAGCTTAACCTCCCCTGTAAGCTGACTCTTCCAGCTGTTGAGAGGAGACACAGGCTTTAAACCCAGTCATTTCTCCCAGAGTTGAGGATCATAGCCATGGTGCCCCGTTGCCTGCTCTCCCCATACATGTAACTCCATCAGCATTGTAGGAAATATAAATGTGTCGTGTATACGTATTCTACATCTCAGAAAATTTTGGTTCTATTTTACATGAACTGGGAGTCGCTCATACTGGTGATAATCAATAAGAAGAAAATGTTGGGAATAGAAAAAGGATGTTGGGCTGACGGTAGAAGAGTAGCAGATAGAAATTTTTGCAGAGAAACCTTAAGAAAGACAAATACAGTTGAGGAAAGGAAAACTGGGGACTTGGGCTTGACTCCCTTTTAGGTCTCTGAGGATGGAACGAGCCAAGACATGTATAAGAGGGACTGTGAAACTGTCATGAGTCTATGGGAGGGGATGAGAGGCATGTCTGCTCAGATATGCCAAGCAGGTTAGTAAGCGCCCCTGACACCTCTTCCATCTCTAGCAGCCAAGTTCCTTCACATTTCCAGGACCAAAATGGGGCCAGGGTGGACCAGAGGATGAGAAACAATATTTAGTGCAGAACCAGCCATGGCACAGGTCAAGCTCCCTGTGCTTAATGTTTGCAACAAAGGAAAAATGAATTTGCAAGCATCCCACTGAAATCACAGGAAAGGAGCCTCCCTGAAAGTTTCTAGAAAGTATCAGATGGTAAAAAGAAATCGTATCAGTACATGTTATTACTAATGCAAAATGAAAACAAGTCATCGACAGTGCCTTTCCTTGGTAATGTTGTATTCCTGGTTTTAATTAAGTGACTATAAAACAAAATTTAATAGAACAAAACAGAGTGAAGGTGTCAAGAACAGATATGAATCTATGAAAGGCTTTATGAGTATTTTTAAATTCCTCAGTAGTGAATTATTCTACCACAAGTTTCTTCTGAAACCTAACACCCATGACTGGAAAACAACTAATCTTTTCCAGTGGAGAACTAGGATCAAACATTGTGCAAACTCCCCATCACATTTTGCCCACATGCACCAATAAGGACTTTTAGTTTCCACATCTGTAAAATGGGACTATAATAATACCTGCTTCATAGAGTCAGGGGGGTCAAATGAGCTAAGCAGTAAATACTTAGAACAGTGCCTGACACACAGAAAGCATTTTTTGCCTTTTAGCTATTATTATTTTTCATTTAAGGGACAGTATGAACTAGTCTGCTTTCCTGCCTGCCTTCTTCCCTCCCCTGTAACTTCCTTCTACATTTGTTAAGTGCCTAATATAGTCACAGCATTGTTCTATGCACTGGATAAGAAAAGTTCTGCTACCAAGGAGCTCAGTTCAGGCACCTTTCTCACTCTCCAGACTGGTTTATCTCACAAATCCTGGAACCCACCCTTGATAAGGGCTCCTGTAAGGCCCCATTCTCTCCTCTCCAGTGGATAAATCATTACATTGGATTGCAAGTGCTTTTTTTGTGTGTGTGTATGGGACACAATCCTTGACCTCCCCAGCTTTTGCTGGTTCTTTTTTTTTTTTTTTTGATTTATCATCTTTTAATTTAAATTATTTTTAGTTTATTATTATGGTTCTGGAAGTCAGAAGTGCAAAATCAGTCTCACTGGGCTAAAGGTGAGGTGTCAACAGGACTGGGTTGCTTTCTAGAGGTCCCAGGGGAGAATCCATTCTGAATTTGTGCATTCTGAATCCATTCTGAATCCATTCTGAAGCTGTCTTTTTCAGCTTCTAGACATTACCAGCACTCCCTGGCTCATGGCATTTTTCCATCTTCAAAGCCAACAACACTGGGCTGAGATCTTTGTATGTTGCCATCTCACTGGTCCTCTTGCTGGTTCTTATACCAACATTTCTTTCACAGTGAATAACAGACCATCAATAAATAAGTGTCAAATGAATGATTACAACACTTTCATTCAGGCATACAAACTTCCTAAAGCCCTGAGTAAGCCTTCAGCTCACGTCTGGGTCTCCAAGAAAACTTTTTTTATGCTCAAAAGCAGGGGTCCACAACCCCTGGGCCTCGGACCTATACGGTTCGCAGCCTGTGCCTGAACTATGCCCACACCGTCCCCGTCCGTGGAAAAACTGTCTTCCACGAAACCGGTCCCTGGTGCCAAAAACGGTTAGGGACCGCTGCTCAAAAGAGATCTCACTTTCCGGTCTATGTTCCAGATCATTTTTATCATGCAGATTGCTCAACTGGTGAGAAAAGCGGGGGAGGGAAATCTATACAGACCTGAATAACATGTGAAGTGGTTTCCTCCTGGGGATATTTCATTTCTTAACAATTACCAAGCTCAGCACCAGCACACAAGAATCATGTGAAAGTCTGAGAGGAAGGAGAGGGATTATTCTCCAAAACTGAGAGCCTTCCTGAGTTCTGAGCAAGGACCAAGGACACAGGAAACACAAGGACAGAAGGAGCCATGGCCAAGCCTCCAAGGAAGAAACTGAAATTGGCTCTTGGAACAGCGCGCTCACAGATGTTACGATGGAAGTACCTGGAAAAGGTCAAGCAGCTTTCAAACTTATTTTCCAGCAACCGAACCCTCTGTTCAAACACGGTCTCCAAGTCCTAACACGTGTAACAGGTCAAACAGGAACTTATCAGAAACCAGGAACGGCTCACTCAGACACAACAGCGCCCAAGAGAGCTGGACGCGGCAACTGTGGAACACCGTGATCTCTTTCTACCCCTTCACTTAGTAGATCAGAAAATTGAGCTTCACACAACTGTCCAAAGATACACAGCTAGCTTGTGTCTAGAAGCCAGTTCTGAACTTCAGGCCAGCCTCTTCGTAGCACACGTGCCTGCCATGAGGAAGTGGTGGGGCTAAACTGCTGTGTGCTTTTCTCTCCTTGTGGATGTGAATCCCGGAGCAAAACCTTCCCCAGAAATAAGAAAACTGGATGTTGGGGTACGCATGAGAGAGGTAATGAGGGTAAAACACTGCTGACGTCAAAGGACAATTGCTTGACAAACCGATTCGCTAGGCTGTTAAAATTCAAAAGAATTTTATCTCATCATGTTTCTCCAATTCACACCACAAACATTCTCCCCCTTGATGTCTTGGCTCAAACTGCCCCTCCACCTGGAATACTCCTTCTGTCCCAGTCTGCATATTCCCTGCTTATGGCCCAGCTCAATACCACTTTCCATGAAAGCTTCCTGACCCTGGCTGGACATTCTAATCCCGTGGGGACCTTTCTAAAAATACTGAACGCCAATTCACAGATCCCGATTCCATAAATTCTGCTTTCATTGCTCTGGAGCAATAATCCCCTCACATTTTTTTTTTTTTTTTTTGGTGGTATGCGGGCCTCTCACTGTTGTGGCCTCTCCCGTTGCGGAGCACAGGCTCTGGACGCGCAGGCTCAGCGGCCATGGCTCACGGGCCCAGCCGCTCCGCGGCATGTGGGATCCTCCCGGACCGGGCCACGAACCCGTGTCCCCTGCACCCCTCAACCACTGTGCCACCAGGGAAGCGCCCCGCTCACATTTTATTTGCATCAGAATCTTTTTGTTAAAACACAGATGCTGGGCTCTACCCTCAGAGTTTTGGATTTGGGGGGTCTGGGGTGGGGCTCAAGAATTTGCATTCTTAGCAAACACGTAAATGGGATGATGATAATGGTCAGGAATCACACTTTGAGGGCCACTAGCCTGGAGTATAATCCAAGAATCAATAGCTTTTAGATGCTCCTGGGTGATAAGGATGTGCAGTCAGAGTTGAGAATCACTCATTAGAGCTCGGAAAGCAACCTTCACGAATCAAGCTGAAAAGCCTTTCCTTTTTATGTATCAGTCGGGTAGTTAAGAACGTGAACTCTGGAATCAGACGCTCTGAGTCAGTCTCAGCTGCGTCAGTTACTCACCGTGGGATCACAGGCAATTAACTCAACCTCTCCTTGCTGCATTTTTCTAATCTGCACACTGGGGAGATGATAATAGCACCCTTCTCATTGTTTTTATGAGAACTAAATGCATATAAACATTTCCAAATTGCCTAATCATAGGTACAGAGTGAGAGAGATGGAGCCTGGATTCAAACACGTTTGTTTTACTCCACCATCAATTATCTGTGTACCTGAATAGTTTTCTCTTTCTTTATTGTAGTGTCTTTAAAGACAGGTTCTAGATGTGATTAAATTATTTTTCCACTAGTGTCTAGAACTGTGCCTTGCTCTGTATTATTAAATACCTGTTGAATAGATGAATACACAAATGAGAGCAGTGATAACCCCAGCAATATGTTTAAGATAAATGTTGAAAATAGCTCTATAAAATGGTGAAACAGACTTCACTCATTCAATTAATCTCTACACAATTAAATAAAGCCTTCATTTTCCATTATTATGCTGTTATTTTCACCATTTATCCTCAAAGCAATATTAGATCTGCCAAATACAGTCATCTGTGATTTTCTTGACAAATGCACGATCGTCCTGTGAAAATGCTAGGGCAGTGACAACTCAGGGATCTTGTCCAGCTCAAATGAACATGGCTTCCGTGTCCTGGCTATTGTAAATAGAGCTGCAATGAGCACTGGGGTACATGACTCTTTTTGAATTATGATTTTCTCAGGGTATATGCCCAGTAGTAGGGGTGGGATAGTGAGGGTGGGAGGGAGATGCAAAAGGGAAGAGATATGGGGATATATGTAAATGTATAGCTGATTCACTTTGTTATACAGCAGCAACTAGCACACCATTGTAAAGCAATTATACTCCAATAAAGATGTTAAAAAAAAAAATGAACACGGCTCCTCTAGTGGGCATTTTGGGAGCTCTCCTCCTAAATCACAGCAATCCCCACCTCTGTCAACTGCTGGCCCCTCCCGATCCACAGATTTCTACGTGCAGACCCCCACGCCCGTGTCAGTACCATATGTCTCTGTCCCTTGTCTAAAGCTGATCAGACCAGGGCTAGACCCACAAGCCAAGCTGGGTCAAAGATATTTGTTTCCGGGGCTTTCGGATTGCTTTGAGAGACTACAGCATGAGACACGGAGCAACTTGCCTTGGACACCTTTACCTGTTCTACCAGAAAGAAGAGAGAAACAGAGATGGCAGATAGAGAGAAAGCACTCTGTGAGATTCTGGAAGAGGGTCCTTTGTGAGATCTAAATGCATTCCTTTTCAGGGATTCTAATAATTGTTTCTCTCTCTCAATACTCTAGCTTAAGTTAGTTACTGTTTCTCGTACCACAGAATCACTACCAACATGCTCCCTAAAAGTTGCTCAGCATGTGCAGGGCCATTTCCTGACACTTGGATTAGCTGCTATCCCTTCAGCACTCCGGTTCTCCCAGCAAATTCAAAGGGCTACTGACTACTATACCGGTGTTCCTCAAACTATGTTCTATGAGCCACTAGTGGGTCATAAAATACATCTAGTGGATCACAACCCCAATTATTTTTTTATAAAACAATATGGAATGGAATACAAGATATAAGAGAGCATCTCGTGTGGTATACTAAGTATTTTTCATGGAACTTTAAGATATATAAAAAGACATAGGTTTATACAGGATCATAAGTATAGCATTTCCTACCAGGGAAGCAGTACTGAAGGAAGAAAGGAAGGAGGGAGGAAGGGGAGAAGGGAGGAACTACATGGTCTAATTTAATATAATATCTTTCTAAATCCTAGATGGCTAGAATGAAATTCAGCGGTCACATGAACTATTTTCAAGACAAGGCATACACACATCAAGAGGTCACTTGAAACTGCTGAGGAGTTTGAACTCAACTGAAGGATCTCAGTGAACCGTAGCCAACACCACACAACATGCTGGCAGTAGCAATTTGAGGCTGAGCTTTGGTCACTGGGGTTTTGTGATTGTGCTAATGTAGTGACAATCCATGAGGCTTTACCTAAGTACAACTGAATAACTGGTCTGCTAGGAATACAGCCAGTAATCCCTTGGCAAGTACTTACTGCATACCCACTATGTGTCATCGCTTAGGGGACTGCCAGCCAGCCTACCGCATGGCCCATTTGTTTGCTGTATACATGTGGGCTATAGCTTAGCACAGTTCTAGTGAACAAGACCATATCACATGACACACCTTAAAAAAGGTTACTCATAGAAGACCTAATAATCCTATTAAACAGACCAAGTACATTGCCACATTTGTAGAGTGGTTGCAGAGAACCGGCAATGCCCTTGTTCCCAGCCATTAGATTTTGGAACGTCCATTCTCAGACCCTACTACCTATCTCCTGAGAGTACCTTTAATAGGTATTTATAAGGTAACACATAAAGGGAACTTCAAAGAACTTGCGGTGTTGTTGGAAAGTTGCAGTGGATCAGATGGGGTTTCACAGAGATGGAAAAACAAGGACCAGGCTAGAAGAAGGTGTGGGATTAGAAAGTCAGCAAGGAGAGAGGGATGCTATGGCCCACGGCACGATGGTGCAAATAGGCACGCTGTGGAGGAGAATACTGAACAGCAGTCATAAGAGACCACTTTGGAGACAGAATAAGAAAGAATCTGAAGGCAGTGACAAGCTGCTATGCCAGGAATTATGGACTGGTTCCCGCAAACTAAAATCTGCAACATTCCCTACATATTGGTTATACCATGGGACAAACGCTTCTCTTTCCGAAGGTATATTCCCTTTATTTCTTTAGAATTTAATTTGTATTAAAACAACCTTTATAAACTGTTTACGTACAAGAATCTATACTTTTAAAAATGTTGCCTTACCTTTACTTATTTACTTTTGGTCTACGGGATGTGCTTAAATGATCACGGGTTGGAACAGGCGTGACCCCCCCCAGTGGCAGCGCTTTGTGGAGAGACTCTCACTACCTCATTCACTGAGGGCCTGAGCCAATACCCATGGCCACTCAGGAGGGGTGAAACGCAAACTCAGAACAAAGGGAGTACCCACTGACCCGTCCCAAACCACCCAACTCTGCCACGTAAGAAGAGACGAGACAGGCGTTTGGCAAGAATTTTCATGAACACTTGGATGCAGAAGACGCATCTTCCTGTCATCCCCAGGATCGCGTTGCAGGTCTCTTCTGGGCAGATGACCACGCTAACTAAACAGTTCATTCAACTTATTCACACACTGAGCACCGGCTAGGAGTCTGGTACGAAAAGATGATATGGGAGAGAAGATGCCAAAAGGAGTAAGATGAGGATTCAGCTCCCTCCAGCAGCTCAGACTGACACAGGAAACGGAGGGAGGCAGGTGTTCATGAGAAAATGTGGCACATGCTTTCAGAATGGAGTATTCTGCACAGAGGGCTGTGACAGCCTGCAAAGCGGTGGGTCTTTAAGTGAGTAGAAAGGAGGGGTACCTAGATGAGGCACAGATTGTTCCTGCTGGCCCACCAGTGTAGCTCTTTGGCACCCAAGGCAAGCACTTCCCAACCGTTTCCTGTGTGTCCAGCATGGACCCCAGCGGTAAAATGAGGGTCAGGAGTCAGAGGCAGTGAAGGGGTTGAAAAGTGGCATAGAACATAATTTGAGAGAGAAATAAGTTAATAAAGGTATAGAGACCAGTTAAAGAAAAACAATTAGGAAGGAAGAAAAGTCTCACTGCCCCATATTTCCCAAGTTGGAGCTCAGGATGACACACTTCATGTTTATTGGGGTTGCACTGATCACACTGGGTATTATTTTTAACTCGTAATGTGTTATTAGGACAAGAACTTGTCTCTTCTATGTCCAGTGGTTAAGACAGGAACCAACGTTCAGTCCTAGATTCTAATTCTGGCTTCACACCTATTAGCTGTGTGACCTTGGGCCAGTTACTTAGCCTCTCTAAAACTCGAATTCTCTTAAAACAGCCGAAATGGAATATTACTCAGCCTTAAAAAGAAATGAAATTGAGCTATTTGTAATGAGATGGATAGACCTAGAATCTGTCATACAGAGTGAAGTAAGTCAGAAAGAAAAAGACAAATACCGTATGCTAACACATATATATGGAATTTAAAGGAAAAAAATGTCATGAAAAACCTAGGGGTAAGATAGGAATAAAGACGCAGACCTACTGGAGAACGGACTTAAGGATATGGGGAGGGGGAAGGGTGAGTTTTGACAGGGCGAGAGAGAGTCATGGACATATACACACTAACAAACGTAGTAAGGTAGATAGCTGCGGGGAAGCAGCCGCAAGGCACAGGGATATTAGCTCGGTGCTTTGTGACAGCCTGGAAGGGTGGGATGGGGAGAGTGGGAGGGAGGGAGACGCAAGAGGGAAGACATATGGGAACATATGTATATGTATAGCTGATTCACTTTGTTGTAAAGCAGAAACTAACACACCATTGTAAAGCAATTATACCCCAATAAAGATGTTTAAAAAAAAAAAAAAAAAAAAAAACAGCCGAAACTTCCCCATTTGGTCTTGATGAGGATGAAATGAAATGGCACAAGCACACATTTAGAGAGTGTGCCCATTGGGTTCCAGGCATCTTACGGAGCTCGCACAGGCAGACACATGCACAGATGTGTACACACACGTACACTCATTTGAATACCTACTGACTGTGTAGAAAGTGTCTCAGGAAAATCTGCATCGGAGTGTAGGAGAAAGAGCACAGGGCTGGGGCGAAGACTTCAATTCTGGTCACAGTCTGTTCACTGACCAGCACTGTGGCTTTGAATACGCCACTTGAGGCCTCTGGGCACAGTTCCTCTCTCTGCAAATTGCAGGGGTTGCCATGGCTGTGAGGCGGAAGCACCGGGAGCCTCCCTACCGCCGCTCTCTGGCACTGGGTGACTCCACAGCTACAAAGATGGAGACACGTGAGCTGCCTCTTTGCACTGGCAGCTCTTATGCCCCTGATGGTCAGGGCCCTTCCTGCTCCATCCTGCTCTGCCCACTTCTCTGAGGCGGAGCGGGGCGCCTTTCTAATCAACTAAGTGCATCCGAAGGCAGAGGGACCTCCTACTGGGGAGGTCCCTGAGGTGTCGCTCACCACCAGCAGGGCCCACACCCAGCTGCAGAGGGCTTTTCTGAACATCCTCGTGCCGCCAGAACCTGCCTGCCCTGCACCTCCATGGGGACCAGAAGATCGATCAGGGAGCAGACAAAGTCACTCCTGGGGACCAACGAGCTGGAGGGCTCCACACTCTCCGGTGTACAGAGCTGCTTCCTCTCATCAGCCTCTAACCTCACTGCCTTAGTCCTGGGAGGAAGGCATCATTGTTCCCATTCTACAGATGACCAAACTCCAAGCCAAAGTCGCTGAAGGTCACCAAGTGGACCTGGTGCTCGCCCCAGGTTCTGCTGACTCCAGGCCCAGAGCTCTCAGTGCTGTGGGCTTTCCTGGCCGCCCTGCACATCGGCCACGAGGCCGTGTGTAATCAGATGCAAGATTATGGGGTACCGACTGGAAGTGCTGGAGGAATTCAGAGAGTGAATTTAAAAAGACAAAGGGCATTAGGGAGACAGCTTGGGAGGATGTTTTGTAGACGTTCTAGAGAAGAAAGAGAAAGGAACCAGGTATACTTATAGACCAAAAATGTGCAGAAGGGGGCGTGCTGCCCGGCAATTCTCATCAAGTTAATGGATATTGCCAATTACTGTGGTAACAGTTTTAATTGTATCTTAGCTCCGAAGAAAATAAAAACAGAATTTCTTAGTCTTTGCCTCAGGACTGCTCGGGGCACACGTTCTGGTACACTACAGTAGCGTGGACATACCTGCCCAGAGTCTACAAAGACAACCCACTTCATAGGAAAACCTTACTCACAGCTGTCCCAGACCTAACTGGGGTTGAAAGGAGTAGTTAGAAAAGAGGGTATCTGCTTTACGGGTCCATGTGTATAAATGGGTCCATGGGTATCTGCTTTATGGATCCCTCATTTATACACATGAGGAAACAGGCTGCATTCACGTGGGACCCTCATAAAGAAGGAGGTAACCGCAGCATCCCCAATGATAATGTACCAATAACTAGTACGTGCGTGCTATCTTTCGGCCCCTGGGATATAAGGCATTGTGTGTGTGATCCTATTTAAGCCTCATAGTGATTGGTGTGGCTATCTGAATAATGCCTGCCTCCCCTCTAGACTGTAAGTTTCTTGGAGGGAGGGGGCCTTGTCTGCTTTGCCCACCATGGTGAATCCACTTCCTAGCACAAAGCTAGCACTTAATCATGTAGTTGAACCAATGATCAAAACTCCTAATTGTTGTCTGCATTTCACTAGCCAGGGACTACAGGCTCAGAGGAGCTAGGGACGTGGCTTGTCTAAGACTTCACAGCTAATCAGTGGCGGCGCTCGGATTCAAACCCAGGTCAGTTGGACTCGGCCCTGGAGCACACTCTGTGATGCACCATGGAGGCCTCCTTTCTCCCCTGGAGAAACAGGGAGGGAGGCAAACAAACGACCAGCGCATGTTCATCAGCTACAAGCACCTTATTTCTTTATGTCATTTAATCCTAAGAAGAAACCTACGAAGTATTGCCCACAAATTGAAAATGCAGAAATGGTGGTCCTGAGAATTTAAGTGGCTTGCCCAAGGTTCCTCAGGTGGCAAAGGAGAAGAGAGAAGATTGAAATGATTCCGTAACTTAACCTTGACAGAGCTTCCCTGTACTTCATTCGTCCCATAGAGTGACCCCGCACAGATCAAACTAACCCTAAAACCACAAGGCATGGAGGAGAGGAAAATAAAAGCGTATGGTCTCCTGTTCCTTCAAACAAATCTTTTAGGGACAACTTGGGGACAAACTGTGGCACAGGTAATTTTTCTCTGATGATCACCCCACGCCCATCCCTGATCCCAGCTCCCCTTTCTGTACTTCTGTCTCCATTTCCTACATTCAGTGGCCTCATGCGTCTCACCCTACACCTGTGCCAGGACCCAAGACAGTCCTCCACTTAGGCCTGCCCTTCCTGGATAATATTCTGGGCTCAAAATCAACCACCAGCAGCTCATGTCTATGCCCAGGCCCTCAGCCAATAGCAGCCCAGGAAAAGTAACCGAATGAATGAATGAAAAGATCTCCTTCAGTCACAAGCAAGGATATCTTGGGAGGGGCAGCGGAGTCACTGAATGTTAACCAGTTACCCTGACTACGCATAGACCAATCACTGAACACCTTCTGCCCAGCAGCCTCAATCTCTAAGCAGAGTATACATGAATGAAATACCCCCTTTCCTAGGCCTGGAAGTGAGCATGGCCTAAGCGCTCACAGATTTGCAAACATCCCAAGACCTCTGCACCTGAGACCTGGCATGAGAGCTCATGCCACATACCCAAGCTTCCCAGTTTAGGAAACTAAACCTGGTTGATCTGAGAATCGGCCATTTCAATTCACAGTCAGCACTGGTCCCTTCCTGCCTCTTCCTCTCCCTGACTTCTATCTTTTTCAGTACATTTCACTAGGAGGCAGTGACACAAGCCCACTGTGCAGTCAGAGAGAGCTTGGTCTCTCGGATCCCAGCCCCACCACCAAGCTAAGTGACCTTGACACTCATCTGACCTCTCTGAGCTCCAGAGTCTCCTTCTCTGAGAAGGGAATAACAACAATACTTACTTCTAAGTGTTGTGAGAATTAAAGTAGGTAGCAGTAGGACACTCCTAGGCTTAGGAATACTCAACACACGCCCCATTAGTGTTTCTCGTCTTGCCCATGGATCATCAGTCTTTGACCCCCACTACTGTCCTGAGTCCCCACACCCCTCTTTTACCTGCATAGACACCGCTGGAGGCACATCTCCTGGCTAAGAGGAGAAACATGTACAATCACCAGATTTTATCTACACGTAGAGCTGTTTCATCTACCCCCAGAAGAGGATTCCTCCTAAACCTGAGCACATTCCAGAGGCAAAATGTGAAGACTCCCAGGCCCTGGAAAACTGAGAGCAAGATGGGGACGCACAGACCTGGCATAGGGCGGCAGCATCTTCCAAGACGTTGCTCACACCTGCATCTGCCGGCCCGGAGAAGGGCTGCCCAGGGGAACAGCAAGAAGTCATGCCCTCTGGGACGCTCACAATTAAAATGAACCAGATGCTCTGAAATCCTCTCCTGGGAGCCATTCCGCCTGGTCCAGGGCTAGAGCAACACCACTTAATAGGCCCTTTTTCATCTTTAATTTCTCTAATTCAGAAAGTTTACAAGATCAATTGCTAAGAGGGCTAATGTGAGGAGATGAGGCAGCAAGTTGCTCTGGGCCCAGAGTCAGCTAATTCCTTAGCTTCTAACTAGAGCCCACAGGGACTCACTTACATAAGCCTGAGAACTCGCCTGGCTCAATCGCCCCTCCCATCTGCAAACCCCCTCTAAATAAAGAATTTGAATTGCAACCCAGCAAGAAAAGCATATCAAACTCAAGCCAGCCAGCACTTCCCAGGAATCTCAGGAAGATCTTGCTGGATACACTTATCCTTCAGCCCAGTATAGGGCTCCTGAGCTCAGAGCCTGCCCTTCTCAGTCTTCCTATCGAGCATCCCAGGGACCTTGCATCTTCAAAGACTATCCGAAACAACGCGATATCACGATCAAGTCAATGGGTTCTCAGGCTGTGTGAGTCTAAATCCCACTTCTACCTCTTTCAAAGCCTTGGCTTCCTCATCTGTAAATGGGAGCAACCGTAGAGGTTTGTCGGCATATAACTAAATAATGCCGGTAACGTGCTTAGCGTGGTACCCGCACTTGATAAATGCTAGCTATCATTCACTCTCCATTCTTCCTGGGCCACCTGGTGCCAGCACACTGTACTCATTCAAGGATGAAGTCAAAATGGACCAACACGGGCTTCCCTGGTGGCGCAGTGGTTGAGGGTCCGCCTGCCGATGCAGGGGACACGGGTTCGTGCCCCGGTCCGGGAGGATCCCACATGCCGCGGAGCGGCCGCGCCCGTGAGCCATGGCGGCTGAGCCTGCGCGTCCGGAGCCTGTGCCCCGCAGCGGGAGAGGCCACAGCAGTGAGAGGCCTGCGTACAGCAAAAAAAAAAAAAAAAAAAGGACCAACACTATGAAGCACTCGTATTTCACAGGAAACACAGGACTATACTCAGACTTCATTTCAGCCAGTGTGCTAGTAGCTGCTGCATCCCTAAGAGAAGTGACAGCCTTTGCATTTCTTTTATTATTTTCCCTATCTCCTTTATTCCTGTAATAAGTTAAAACCTCCTCTCCTCCACTCCCTCCCCACAGGAAGCCACATATAGGAACAATGCTGGCTGATGACAATTTTACCAAATGATTCCTGGAAACAGCATGGAAGAAGAAAAAAATGCCTCCCATCCGGAGGACATACATTCTCTGAATGGAAACACAAGGGGACTAGCTCATACCAATTGTTCAGGAGAATGCATCCTCCAGGACCCTTCATTTCCTTAACAGGACACTTGCCTCGCTTCCCCCATCACGTCTGCATCTTCTCCTTAATTATGGCAGAATTAAACTGAACTTTTTCTGCACAACTAGCTCTGGGGGAATTCCAGAAGGAAGTCTCAATTTGTGCACTTGCTGAGAATGAATTCTGCCTCATATAACTCCTGAAAAATTGCCATTTTTAAAGGGTTTGTTAATTTCCAATGAGCAAATGGCACATCAGATATCTTGTTTATTCAACAGATGCTCCTGAGCTAAACAAAAGGTTCTTGTTTAACAAACATGGAAACATCTTGTCAGCTTTGCCAAGATCATCCTGTTTAACTATCAGGGGAGGGTCTTGTGGTTTGTGGAAAACATGGGCTGCCTCCCTCCCGTGCAGGGTTCTCCAAAGGGCTGCGGACAGTGGTTCCATTGAAAGAGATGATGTGAAGCTCCTTGATCACAGGCTGGGAAGCGGCTCTTAGACAAAGGTCCTGGGATTTCTCCCTTTCTGTGAAGATGTCAGATATTTCTGATTCAAGTCTATTTGATCCAGAAATCTCCTTCATGCTGAATCTAAAAATAGTCTTGAAGGAGATACCCATCTGAAACAGAGAGGTGGTATAAAATTGTAGACAAAATCTCAGCTTTGGAGAAAGCCTAGGTTGGATTCTGGCGCTGCCACTCAGGAACTGTGTGAACTTGGGCTGCTAACTTAATCACTCCCCACCTCAGTTTCCTCTTCTGTGAAAGAGGTCTGTTAATGACATGAAAGGCAAAGGTGATGATGACAGTAATAAATGTTCATACTATTGATCCCAGTTACACTTTCAAGAATTTTTTTTTTGAGAGTGGGAATTCATTTTAATTCAACAAATGTTCATCAAACATCTACTAAAGTCAACGAACAAGGCACCACTGAGAATAGTAAGGAGAGTGAGGGATACACAAAGCTTAATAATTCAGTGGTCTGCCCTCCACAACTAGTCAAGGAAATAGTCGTAGAAACAATTAAGTCCAGGTAGTGTTGTCACATTAACTCCTTTTCTTTTTTTTTAAGATCAAAGTCTAAATTTTATTTTTAGTTTATTTTCTTTTTTTAAAATTTTTATTAAAGAATAGTTGATTTACAGAGTTGTGTTAGTTTCAGGTGTACAGCAAAGTGAATCAGTTATACATATACATATATCCACTCTTTTTTTAGGTTCTTTTCCCATATAGGCCATTACAGAGTATTGAGGAGAGTTCCCAGTGCTATACAGCAGGTTCTTATTAGTTATGTATTTTTTGTTAACATCTTTATTGGAGTATAATTGCTTTACAATGTTGTGTTAGTTTCTGCCCTACAACAAAGTGAATCAGCTGTACGTATACATATGCCCCCATATCCCCTCCCTCTTTCGGCTCCCTCCCACCCTCCCTATCCCACCCCTCTAGGTGGTCACAAAGCACCGAGCTGATCTCCCTGTGCTATGCAGCTGCTTCCCACTAGCTATCTATTTTATATTTGGTAATGTATATGTGTCCATGCCCCTCTCTCCCTTTGTCCCAGATTGCCCTTGCCCCTCCCTGTGTCCTCAAGTCCATTCTCCAGTAGGTCTGCGTCTTTATTCTCGTCCTGCCCCTAGGTTCTTCATGACCACTTTTTTTTTTTTTTAAATTAGATTCCATATACATATGTTAGCATACGGTATTTGTTTTTCTCTTTCTGACTTATTTCACTCTGTATGACAGACTCTAGGTCTATCCACCTCACTACAAGTAACTCAATTTCATTTCTCTTCATGGCTGAGTAATATTCCACTGTATATATGTGCCACATCTTCTTTATCCATTCATCTGTCAGTGGACACTTAGGTTGCTTCCACGTCCTGGCTATTGTAAATAGAGCTGCAATGAACATTGTGATACATGACTCCTTTTGAATTATGGTTTTCTCAGGGTATATGCCCAGTAGTGGGATTGCTGGGTGGTATGGTAGTTCTATCCTTAGTTTTTTAAGGAAACTCCATACTGTTCTCCATAGTGGCTGTATCAATTTACATTCCCACCAACAGTGCAAGAGGGTTCCCTTTTCTCCACACCCTCTCCAACATTTACTGTTTGTAGATTTTTTGATGATGGCTACTCTGACTGGTGTGAGGTGATACCTCACTGTGGTTTTGATTTGCATTTCTCTAATGATTAATGATGTTGAGCATTCTTTCATGTGTTTGTAGGCAATCTGTATATCTTCTTTGGAGAAATGTCTGTTTAGGTCTTCTTCCCATTTTTGGATTGTGTTGTTTGTTTTTTTGTTATTGAGAGCTGCATGAGCTGCTTGTATATTTTGGAGATTAATCCTTTGTCAGTTGCTTCATTTGCAAATATTTTCTCCCATTCTGAGGGTTGTCCTTTCGATCTGTTTATGGTTTCCTTTGTTGTGCAAAAGCTTTTAAGTTTCATTAGGTCCCATTTGTTTATTTTTGTTTTCATTTCCATTAATCTAGGAGGTGGGTCAAAAAGGATCTTGCTGTGATTTATGTCATAGAGTGTTCTGCCTATGTTTTCCTCTAAGAGTTTGATAGTGTCTGGCCTTACATTTATGTCTTTAATCCATTTTGAGTTTATTTCTGTGTATGGTGTTAGGAAGTGTTCTAATTTCATTCTTTTACATGTAGCTGTGCACTTTTCCCAGCACCACTTATTGAAGAGGCTGTCTTTTCTCCATTGTATATTCTTGCCTCCTTTATCAAAGATAAGGTGACCATATGTGCGTGGGTTTACCTCGGGGCTTTCTCTCCTGTTCCATTGTTCTATATTTCTGTTTTTGTGCCAGTACCATACTGTCTTGATTACTATAGCTTTGTATAGTCCGAAGTCAGGGAGCCTGATTCCTCCAGCTCCGATTTTCTTTCTCAAGACTGCTTTGGCTAATTGGGGTCTTTTGTGTTTCCATACAAATTGTGAAATGTTTTGTTCTAGTTCTGTGAATAATGCAATTGGCAGTTTGATAGGGATTGCACTGAATCTGTAGGCTGCTTTGTGTAGCATACTCATTTTCACAATGCTGATGCTACCAATCCAAGAACATGGTGCATCTCTCCATCTGTTTGTATCATCTTTAATTTCTTTCATCAGTGTCTTATAATTTTCTGCATACAGGTCATTTGTGTCCTTAGGTAGGTTTATGCCGAGGTATTTTGTTCTTTTTGTTGCTATGGTAAATGGGAGTGTTTCCTTAATTTTTCTTTCAGATTTTTTGTCATTAGTGTATAGGAGTGAAAGAGATTTTTGTGCATTAATTTTGTATCCTGCTACTTTACCAAATTCATTGATTAGCCCTAGTAGTTTTCTGGTGGCATCTTTAGGATTCCCCATTTATAGTATCATGTAATCTGTAAACAGTGACAGCTTTACTTCTTCTTTTCTGATTTGGATTCTTTTTATTTCTTTCTCTTCTCTGATTGCCATGGCTAGGACTTCCAAAACTATGTTGAATAATAGTGGTGAAAGTGGGCAAACTTGTCTCGTTCCTGATCTTCGAGGAAATGGTTTCAGTTTTTCACCATTGAGAACGACGCTGGCTGTGGGTCTGTCATATACGGCCTTTATTATGTTGAGGTAGGTTCCCTCTATGCCTACTTTCTGGAGAGGTTTTATCATAGATGGGTGTTGCACTTTGTCGAAAGCTTTTTCTGCATCTATTGAGATTACCATGTGAATTCTACCAAACATTTACAGAAGAGCTAACATCTATCCTTCTGAAACTCTTCCGAACTGTAGTAGAGGGAGGAACACTCCCAAACTCTTTCTACGAGGCCAACATCACCCTGATACCAAAACCAGACAAAGAAGTCACAAAAAAAGAAAACTACAGGCGAATATCACTGATGAACATAGATGCAGAAATCCTCAACAAAATACTAGCAAACACAATCCAGCAGCAAATTGAAAGGACCATACACCATGATCAGTTGGGGTTTATCCCAGGAATGTAAGGATTCTTCAATACACACAAATGAATCAATGTGATACACCGTATGAACAAAATCAAGAAATTTTTAAATGGAACTGTACCCAGGAATGAATCTAAGAAGCAGAGAAAAGGTTGGGAAGGGCCTAATTCCCATGTCCTCCATTGTCTGGAAGGAGTAAATGTGGCATCTTTGATACTGTGATGGCTTGATGACTCTGATCAGAAATGAAATCTAAACAGAAAATGGAGTTCTTCCAAGTCTCAAAACCCCAGCCTGATATCATAATAACTTTCAGAGAGTAAGCTAAGGATCTGGCTAGACTAGGAGGTAGGATGGGATGAGGACAGCTGGGAAAGAAGGAAAGGAAAGAAGCCAGCTTGTCGGGAGCATACAAGGACACGTGCAGAGAGATGATGGTTGACCTCTGTCAAGTCCAACTGTGCAAGGATAAATCCATCTGCTGATGAGTGCAGCACAGAACAAAGTATTAATTAAAAGAGGGATGGCATTTCAGAGCCTCCCTCCTGAGAAGTATCATGGAGAATTACCTTGAGACAGCATCTAACATGCTGAAAATTAATTTACTCCGCAGTTTAGGTGCTTTGTAGAGATGCAAAGTGAAGTTGACCCCAGCTGAGCGTGGCATTACCATGTACTGTCTGAATCAGTTGCAGATATTAACTGACCCGAACCTGTGAAAGGGCTGCAGAAGATCCCCCCACTCCACCCCAGGCATGGTTAATTACCTGACACGTCTCCACAGCAACTCTGTAAGGTAGAGAACAGCACAACAATCATCATTAGGCTGATGACGAAACTGAGGCTTAGAAAACTGGCCCCAAACATTAGAGCTTCTAATGGAGGAGCCGAGATGTCTGTTTCAGGAAACATGTTCTTAACATCTCTGAAAATGTAAGAGGGAGTTCAGGCAGTTCCAAAAGTAAGGTAACTTGAGAAGATGGCCGAGTAGAAGGACGTGAACTCACTCCCTCTCGTGAAAGCACAGGAATCACAACGAGCTGCTGGACAATCATCAACAGAAAGACACTGGAACTCACCAAAAAAGACACCCCACGTCCAAAGACAAAGGAGAAGCCGCAATGAGACGGTAGGAAGGGCGCCATCACAATAAAATCAAATCCCGTGACCGCTGGGTGGGTGACTCACAGACTGGAGAACAATTATACCACAGAAGTCCACCCACTACAATGAAGGTTCTGAGCCCCACCTCAGGCTTCCCAACCTGGGAGTATGGCAATGGGCAGAGGAATTCCCAGAGAATCAGACTTTGAAGGCTGGTGGGATGTGATTGCAGGACTTTGACGGGACTGGGGGAAACACAGACTCCACTCTTGGAGGGCACACACAAAGTAGCACGTGCATCAGGACCCAGGGGGAAGGAGCAGTGACCCCCATAGGAGACGGAGCCAGACGTACGTGCTAGAATTGGAGGGTCTCCTCCAGAGGCAGGGGGTGGCTGTGGGTCACCATGGGGACAAGGACACTGGCAGCAGAAGTTCTGGGAAATAGTCCTTGGCATGAGCCCTTCCAGAGTCTGCCATTATCCCCACCAAAGAGCCTGTATGCTCCTGTGCTGGGTTGCTTAGGCCAAACAAACAACAGGGAGGGAACTCAGCCCCACCCATCAGCAGACAAGTGGATTAAAGTTTTACTGAGTTCTGCCCAACAGAGCAACACCCAGCTCTACCCACCACCGGTCCCTCCCATCAGGAAGCATGAACAGGCCTCTTAGATAGCCTCGTCCACCAGAGGGCAGACAGCAGAAGCAAGAACTACAACCCTGCAGCCTGTGGAACAAAAACCACACTCACAGAAAGACAGACAAGATGAAAAGGCAGACGGCTATGTACCAGATGAAGGAACAAGATAAAACCCCAGAAACACAATTACATGAAGTGGAGGTAGGGAACCTTCCAGAAAACGAATTCAGAATAATGATAGTGAAGATGATCCAGGACCCTGGAAAAAGAATGGAGGGAAAGATGGAGAAGATGCAAGAACTGTTTAACAAAGACCTAGAAGAATCAAAGAACAAACAACTAGAAGAATTAAAGAGCAAACAAACAGAGATGAGCAATACAATAACTGAAATGAAAAACACACTACAAGAAATCAATAGCAGAATGACCAAGGCAGAAGAACGGATAAGTGACCTGAAAGACAGAACGGTAGAATTCACTGCCATGGAAGAGAATAAAGAAAAAAGAATGACAAGAAATGAACACAGCCTAAGAGACCTCTGGGACAACATTAAATGCAACAACATTCACATTACAGGGGTCCCAGAAGGGGAAAAGGGAGAGAAAAGACCTGAGAAAATATTTGAAGAGATTATAGCTGAGGACTTCCCTAAAATGGGAAAGGAAACAGTCACTCAAGTGCAGGAAGCGCAGAGAGTCCCAGGCAGGATAAGCCCAAGGAGAAACATGCTGTGACACACAGTAATCAAATCGACAAAAACTAAAGACAAAGAAAAATTATTAAAAGCAACAAGGGAAAAAGGACAAATAACGTACAAGGGAACTCCCATAAGGTTAACAGCTGATTTCTCCACAGAAACTCTACAAAGCCAGAAGGGAGTGGCATGATATATTTAAAGTCATGAAAGGGAAGAATATACAACAAAGACTACTCTATCCGGCAAGGATCTAATTCAGATTTGATGGAGAAATCAAAAGCTTTACAGAGCAGCAAAAGCTAAGAGAATTCAGCACCACCAAACCAGCGCTACAACAAATGCTAAAGGAACTTCTCTAAGTGGGAGACACAAGACAAGAAAATGACCTACAAACAGAAACACAGAACAATTAAGAAAATGGTAATAGGAACATACATATCAATAATTACCTTAAATGTGAATGGATTAAATGCTCCAGCCAAAAGACTCAGGCTCGATGAATGGATACAAATACAAGATCCATATATATGCTGTCTACAAGAGACCCACTTCAGATGTAGGGACACATACAGACTGAAAGTGAGGGGATGGAAAAAGATATTCCCTGCAAATAGAAATCAAAAGAAAGCTGGAGTAACAACACTCATTTCAGATAAAATAGACTTTAAAATGAAGAATGTTACAAGAGACAAGGAAGGACACTACATAATGATCAATGGATCAATCCAAGAAGAAGATATAACAATTATAAGTATATATGAACCCAACATAGGAGCACCTCGATACATAAGACAAATGCTAACAGCTATAAAAGAGGAAATCAAGAGTAACACAGTAATAGTGGGGGAGTTTAGCACCTCACTTATACCAATGGACAGATCATCCATACAGAAAATTGATAAGGAAACACAAGCTTTAAATGACACAAAAGAACAGATAGATTTCACTGATATTTACAGGACATTCTATATTTTCACCACTGAAAACAACAGATTAAACTTTCTTCTCAAGTGCACATGGAACATTCTCCAGAATAGATCACATCTTGGGTCACAAATCAAGCCTCAGAAAACTGAAGAAAACTGAAGTCCTATCAAGCATCTTTTCCAACCACAATGCTGTGAGATTAAATGACAGGGAAAAAAAATGTAAAAGACAAAAATACATGGAGGCTAAACAATACATTACTAAATAACCAAGAGATCACTGAAGAAATGAAAGAGGAAATCAGAAAATACCTAGACACAACTGACAACAAAAACACGACGATCCAAAACCTATGGGACGCAGCAAAAGGAGTTCTAAGAGGGAATTTTATAGCAATACACACCTACCTCAAGAAACAAGAACAATCTCAAACAATCTAATCTTACACCTAAAGGAACCAGCAGAAGAAGAACAAAACCCAAAGTTAACAGAAGGAAAGAAATCATAAAGGTCAGATCAGAAATAAATGAAATACAAACAAAGAAAACAATAGCAAAAATCAACAAACCTAAAAGCTGGTTCTTTGAGAAGATAAACAAAATTAATAAACCTTTAGCCAGACTCATCAAGAAAAAGAGGGAAAGAACTCAAATCAATAAAATTAGAAATGAAAAAGGAGAAGTTACAATGGACACCACAGAAATACAAAGCATCATAAGAGACTACGACAAGCAAGTCTATAACAATAAAATGGACAACCTGGAAGAAATGGAAAAATTCTTAGAAAGGTATGACCTTCCAAGACTGAACCAGGAAGAAACAGAAAATATGAACAGACCAATCACAAGTAATGAAATTGAAACTGTGATTAAAAATCTTGCAACAAACAAAAGTCCAGGACCAGATGGCTTCACAGGTGAATTCTATCAAACATTTAGAGAAGAGCTAACACCCATCCTTCTCAAACTCTTCCAAAAAACTGCAGAGGAAGGAACACTCCCAAACACGTTCTACGAGGCCACCATCACGCTGATACCAAAACTAGACAGAGATACTACAAAAAAAGAAAACTACAGACCAATATCACTGATGAATATAGATGCAAAAACCCTCAACAAAATACTAGCAAACAGAATCCAACAACATATTAAAAGGATCAAACACCATGATCAAGTGGGATTTATCCCAGGGATGCAAGGATTCTTCAATATGTGCAAATTAATCAATGTGATACACCATATTAACAAATTGAAGGAGAAAAACCATACGGTCATCTCAATAGATGCAGAGAAAGCTTGTGACAAAATTCAACACCCATTTATGACATTAACTCTCCAGAAAGTGGCCATAGTGGGAACTTACCTCAACAGGATAAAGGCAATATCTGACAAACCCACAGCCAGCATCATTCTAAATGGTAAAAAACTGAAACCATTTCCTCTAAGATCAGGAACAAGACAAGGATATCCACTCTTGCCATTATTATTCAACATAGTTTTGGAAGTCCTAGCCACAGCAATCAGAGAAGAAAAAGAAATAAAAGGAACACAGATGGGAAAAGAAGTAAAACTGTCACTGTTTGCAGATGACATGATACATAGATGATGTGTACATGTGTGTACATGACACATATGTATGCACACATGGTACACATGTGTACATGAACCTGTATGTGCATGATACATACATGATGACACAAATAATCTTAAAGATGCCAGCAGAAAACTACTAGAGCTAATCAAAGAATTTGGTAAAGTTGCAGGATACAAAATTAACGCACAGAAAACTCTTGCATTCCTATACACCAACAATGAAGGATCAGAAAGAGAAATTAAGGAAACAATTCCATTCACCATTGCAACAGAAAGAATAAGATACCTAGGAAGAAATCTACCTAAGGAGGTCAAAGACCTGTACTCAGAAAACTATAAGACACCTATGGAAGAAATTAAAGACAATACAAACAGATGGAGAGATATACCATGTTCTTGGATTGGAAGAATCAATATTGTGTAAATGACTATACTATCAAAAGCAATCTACAGCTTCAATGCAATCCCTATCAAATTACCGATGGCATTTTCTATATAACTAGAACAAAAAATCTTAAGATGTGTATGCAGACAAAAAAGACCCCAAAGAGCCAAAGCAACCTCAAGGGAAAAAAACAGAGCTGGAGGAATCAGAGTCCCTGACTTCAGACTATACTACAAAGCTACAGTAATCAAGACAGTATGGTACTGGCACAAAAACTGAAATATAGAACAATGGAACAGGAGAGAAAGCCCAGAGATAAACCCTTGCACCTGTGGTCACCTAATCTATGATGAAGGAGGCAAGAATATACAATGGAGAAACGACAGTCTCTTCAATAAGTAGTGCTGGGAAAACTGGACCACTACATGTAAAAGAATGAAATTAGAACACTTCCTAACACCATACACAAAAATTAACTCAAAATGGATTAAAGACATAAATGTAAGACCAGACACTATAAAATTCTTAGAGGAAAACATAGGAAGAACACTCTTTGACATAAATCACAGCAAAACCTTTTTTGACCCACTTCCTAGAGTAATGGAAATAAAAACAAAAATAAACAAATGGAACCTAATGAAACTTAAAAGCTTTTGCACAGCAAAGGAAAATATAAATAAGATGAAAAGACAACCCTCAGAATGGGAGAAAATACTGGCAAACAAATCAATGGACAAAGCATTAATCTCCAAAATACATAAACAGCTTATGTAGCTCAATATTGAAAAACAAACAACCCAATCCAAAAATGGGCAGAAGACCTAAATAGACATTTCTCCAAAGAAGAAACACAGATGCCCAAGAGGCACATGACAAGCTCCTCAACATCACTAATTATTAGAGAAATGCAAATCAAAACTACAATGAGGTATCACCTCACACCATTTAGAATGGGCATCATCCGAAAATCTACAAACAGTAAATGCTGGAGAGGGTGTGGAGAAAAGGGACCCTCTTGCACTGTTTGTGGGAATGTAAATTGATACAGCCACTATGGAGAACAGTATGGAGGTTCCTTAAAAAACTAAAAATAGAACTATCATATGACCCAGCAATCCCACTACTAGGCATATACCCTGAGAAGACGATAATTCAAAAAGCGACATGTACCACAATGTTCACTGCAGCACAATTTACAATGGTCAGGACATGGAAGCAACCTAAGTGTCCATCGACTGATGAATGGATAAAGATGTGGCACACGTAGACAATGAAATATTCCTCAGCCATAGAAAGGAATGAAATTGGGTCATTTGTAGAGACATGGACGGAGCTAGAGACTGTCATCCAGAGTGAAGTAAGTCAGAAAGATAAAAGGAAATATCATATATTAATGCATATATGTGGAATCTAGAAAAATGGTACAGATGAACTGGTTTGCAATGCAGAAATAGAGACACAGATGTAGAGAATGAATGTATGGACACCAAGGGGGGGAAAGTTTGGGGGGGGTGGTAGTGGGATGAACTGGGAGATTGGGGTTGACGTATATACACTAATATGTATAAAACAGATAACTAATAAGAACCTACTGTATTAAAAAAAAGTAAAATTCAAAAAAAAGAGAGAAAAATAAATACCGTATGGTAACACATATATATGGAATCTAGAAAAAAATGGTTCTGATGAACCTAGGGGCAGGACAGGAATAAAGACGCAGAGATAGAGAATGGACTTGAGGACACGGGGAAGAGGAAGGGGAAGCTGGGATGAAGTGAGAGAGTAGCATTGACATACATACACTACCAAATGTAAAACAGATAGCTAGTGGGAAGTAGCTGCATAGCACAGGGAGATCAGGTTGGTGCTTTGTGACCACCTAGAGGGGTGGGATAGGGAGGATGGGAGGGAGACGCAAGAGGGAGGGGATATGGGGATATACGTATACATATAGCTGACTCACTTTGTTATGCAGCAGAAACTAACACACCCTTGTAAAGCAATTATACTCCAATAAAGATGTAAAAAAAAAAAAAAAGTAAGGTAACTTTTGAGCAGAACTTTAGATTATTAAGTAGTTTGCCTGGAACTGCAATGCTCTGTTTCCATTGTCCTGGCAAAGGGAAGGCATGATTGAAGAGCCAGAGGTAAACAATCTCACGGCATGTATGCAGAGGGGTGATGGTATAGAGTGTGGGTGGGGAACTGAGGATCAGTAGGTGAGTGTCAGTTTGGAAAGATGTTTCAGGTATTTGGTGTGAGAAGGCAGTCTATGCCATGCTAAAGGGTTTGGGATTTAATCTCTAGGCTAGCCAAGACATGGAAGCAATCCAAATGTCCATCGACAGATGAATGGATAAAGAAGATGTGGTATATTTATACAATGGAATATTACTCAGTCATAAAAAGGAATGGAATAGTGCCATTTGCAGCAACATGGATGGACCTAGAGATGATCATACTAAGTGGTGGAAGCCAGACAAAGACAAATATACGATATTACTTATATGTGGAATCTTTAAAAAAAATGATACGAAAGAACTTATATACAAAACACAATTAGGCCCACAGACAGAGAAAACAAACTTATGGTTACCAGAGGGGAAAGAGGGGGATAAATTAGGAGTTTGGGATTAACATACATACAATACTATATATAAAACAGATAATCAACAAGGATTTACTCTATAGCACAGGGAACTCTACTCAATATTTTGTAATAACCTATAAGGGAAAAGAATCTAAAAAAAAAGATATGTATGTATGCATTACTGAATCACTTTGCTGTACAACTGAAACCAACACAACTTTGTAAATCAACTATACTTCAGTTTAAAAGATCTCTAGGCTAGTTTTTCTCAGTCTTGATTCCCTGAAAAATCTATGGTGATGCTGTTCACATAAGACACAACCAGGTGCGCATACCACAATCTTTAAAATGTCTCTAATAATCTTCAGTGACATCCTGCCCAGCAATGATTTGTATTCACAGCATCTCTTTATGGTTTGTCCAAAAAGGCAGATTACTATGGGCAGTAAGAGAAAAAAGGATGGGGACACATTAGCTGTCACTCAGTTGATTTTTGTTGATTTAGGAACGCAAGTATGTAAGAATGACATAATTTTACTGATGACCTTGAATTGCCTCAAATTTACCAAAAACAAAACAAAAAAAAAATGGAGGAGCGATAACTCATCAACATCAATCTTTATTATTGGCCACAAAATTTTTGTGACACACTTCACATGTAATCATGACTCACCAGTGTCATTACACTTTTATTTAAAATTCTTTTATCGGTCTCTCTTGACTTCAACAGCAGTTTTTAACCGAAGGATAACATCATTTAGTCTGCATTTTAGGAAACTTACAAGGTGACATAAAGGATCAATTTAAGTGTAGCAAAACTGAAGGGAGAGAGGACAGAAGGGAAGCTGATCCAGGCAAAAGATGATGAGGATATGATTTTTTTAGAAGTCAGTAGGGATGAAAAAGATGCAGTTGAAAAAATATCTTGCAGGTGTCAATTTATGAATTGGCATGGGAATCAAGTGGGTGGGGATGGTTAAGAGAATGAAAGAAGGGAGTCCAGGGTGATCTGAGATTTCCAGGTTAGACAAGTAGATGGATGGTGAGATTGTTCAATGAGATCATCTGAGAACTCAAGAGGAATAATTTAACCAATTTGGGGGAAGGAGGAATGCAATATGTTTTGTCATGGAGAGTTTGGCTTTGAGGTCTATGAGAAATATCCCAGTAGAGCTATCCAGCAGTATCTGAGCAATATCAAGGTAGAGATGTCTAGTGGGGCATGGAGTGTGGGAAGTGTGAAATTCTGGAAAGAGTAGAGTAGGGGAAGGATTTGGTGATCTTCACAGGAACTGTCATGATGATAATGGGTATGTTTTTCTGGGAAAATGAATCTTTTTAAAAGCAAACAAGAAGATGATGAGAACATCCTGGAAACACTGACATTTATGGGGTCCCCAAATCAAGAAGAGGCAAAGAAAATGCAAAAATGGAATGGTCAGGGAGATAGAAAGAAAAACAGAAGAAAATCACAGGGGCCAAGGAAGGACAGAAACTCTGGAAGGAAGCAGACACCAGTGCAAATATTGCTGAAGTCAGGTAGAAAGAGGAATGAAAAGAGATTCGACATTAAGAGTTCCCTGAGGATCATGGTCCAAGGAGTGGGGAGGCAGAGACGAGATTGAGTGGGTTTAGAGGTGGACTGAAGGTGAGGAAGCACATTCATTACACATAATTTCATAAAATATGGCAATGAAGAAAGGAGACAAATAGAGAAATCACTTGAGTGGAAAGAAGAACAGTTTTGTTTCTTTTCCTTTTTTTTTTTCAGGAGGGAGAAGAATTAATGATGTCTTTAGGTGCAAGGGAGTAAACAGTTTGAAGACAGTGCACCCAGATAGTAACTGATGACACAAAACTCCTAAAACGCTGGAAGAGACAGGATTAAAGGTGCAACTGAAATTTAGTTCACTAAGAAGGTACTGCTACTCTTCAACACAGCAGAGAAATACAGAAGAGAAAACGTTGCGGGGAGAGGGGCAAAGGAAAGTAGGATGCGTTTATATGTTGTAGCCTCTACTTTCTGGTGAGACAGAAGGCTCAATGATTGCTCAAAGTAAGGGACAGGGAAGGGTGGGAGGCTAAGGTGAGTGGTGAAGCTGTGGTAAAGGTTTAGACAAACCCACATCAGGAAGAGGAGGACAGCCAATTAGAACACACTGTGGCAAAAGCAAGGGCTGTTTGGCTAATCAAATAAGAGGAGTGGAAGGATGCAGGTCGTGGCTGGTGTTGAGCTATTATGATTCTATTTGTTCCAGAATGACCAAATCAAGAGAATTAGACATGAAAAAGGAGAAGTAACAACTGACACTGCAGAAATACAAAGGATCATGAGAGATTATTATAAGCAAGTATATACTAATAAAATGGACAACCTGGAAGAAATGGACAAATTCTAGGAAAAGCACAACCTTCTGAGACTGAACCAGGAAGAAATAGAAAATATAAACAGACCAATCACAAGCACTGAAATTGAAACTGTGATTAAAAATCAATCACAAGCACTGAAATTGAAACTGTGATTAAAAATCTTCCAACAAACAAAAGCCCAGGACCAGATGGCTTCACAGGCGAATTCTATGAAACATTTAGAGAAGAGATAAAATCTACCCTTCTCAAACTCTTCCAAAATATAGCTAAGGGAGGAACACTCCCAAACTCATTCTACAAGGCCACCATCACCCTGATACCAAAACCATACAAAGATGTCACAAAGTAAGAAAACTACAGGCCAATATCACTGATGAACATAGATGCAAAAATCCTCAACAAAACACTAGCAAACAGAATCCAACAGCACATTAAAAGGATCATACACCACGATCAAGTGGGGTTTATCCAAGGAATGCAGAAAAGGCTTCTGACAAAATTCAACACTCATTTATGACAAAAACCCTCCAGAAGGTAGGCACAGAGGGAACTTAACCTCAACATAAAAAAAGGCCATATATGACAAACCCACAGCCAACATCGTTCTCAATGCTGAAAACCTGAAAACATTTTCTCTAAGATCAGGAACAAGACAAGGTTGTCCACTCTCACTACTATTATCCAACACAGTTTTGGAAGTTTTAGCCATGGCAATCAGAGAAGAAAAAGAAATAAAAGGAATCCAAATTGGAAAAGAAGAAGTAAAGCTGTCACTGTTTGCATTTGACATCATACTATACATACAGAATCCTAAATATGCCACCAGAAAACTACTAGAGCTAATCAATGAATTTGGTAAAGTAGCAGGATACAAAATTAATGCACAGAAGTCTGCTGCATTCCTATACACTAATGATGAAAAATCTGAAAGTGAAATTAAGAAAACACTCCCATTTACTATTGCAACAAAAAGAATAAAATATCTAGGAATAAACCTACCTAAGGAGACAAAAGATCTATATGCAGAAAACTATAAGACACCGATGAAAGAAATTAAGGATGATACAAAGAGATGGAAAGATATACCACGTTCTTGGATTGGAAGAATCAACACTGTGAAAATGACTATACTACCCAAAGCAATCTACAGATTCAATGCAATCCCTATCAAACTACCACTGGCATTTTTCACAGAACTAGAACAAAAAAATTTCACAATTTGTATGGAAACACAAAAGACCCTGAATAGCCAAAGCAATCTTGAGAAAGAAAAACGGAGCTGGAGGAATCAGGCTCCCTGACTTCAAACTATACTACAAAGCTACAGTAATCAAGAAAGTATGGTACTGGCACAAAAACAGAAATACAGATCAATGGAACAGGTTAGAAAGCCCAGAGATAAACCCACACACATATGGTCACCTTATTTTTGATAAAGGAGGCAAGGATATACAATGGAGAAAAGACAGCCTCTTCAATAAGTGGTGCTGGGAAAACTGGACAGGTACATGTAAAAGAATGAAATTAGACCACTCCCTAACACCATACACAAAAATAAACTCCAAATGGATAAAGACCTAAATGTAAGGCCAGACACTATCAAATTCTTAGAGGAAAACATAGGCAGAACACTCTATGACATAAATCACAGCAAGATCCTTTTTGACCCACCTCCTAGAGAAATGGAAATAAAAACAAAAATATACAAATGGGACCTAATGTGATTTAAAAGCTTTTGCACAGCAAAGGAAAACATAAACAAGACGAAAAGACAACTCTCAGAATGGGAGAAAATATTTGCAAACAAAGCAACTGACAAAGGATTAATCTCCAAAATTTACAAGTAGCTCATGCAGCTCAATATCAAAGAAACAAACAACGCAATCCAAATATGGGCAGAAGACCTAAATAGACATTTCTCCAAAGAAGATATACAGATTTCCAAGAAACACATGAAAGGATGTTCAACATCACTAATCATTAGAGAAATGCAAATCAAAACTACAATGAGGAATCACCTCACACCAGTCAGAATGGCCATCATCAAAGAATCTACAAACAATAAATGCTGGAGAGGGTGTGGAGAAAAGGGAACCCTCTTGCACTGTTGGTGGGAACGTAAATTGATACAGCCACTATGGAGAACAGTATGGAGGTTCCTTATAAAACTAAAAATAGAACTACCACATGACCAAGCAATCCCACTAGTGGGCATACACCCTGAGAAAACCATAATTCGAAAAGAGTCATGTACCACAATGTTCACTGCAGCTCTATTTACAATAGCCAGGACATGGAAGCAACCTAAGCATCTGTTGGCAGATGAATGGATAAAGAAGACGTGGCACACATATACACAGTGGAATATTACTCAGCCATAAAAAGAAATGCAATTGAGTTTTTTGTAGTGAGGTGGATGGATTTAGAGTCTTTCATACAGAGTGAAGTAAGTCAGAAAGAGAAAAATGAATACCATATGCTAACACATATATATGGAATCTAAAAAATAAAAAAGGAAAAAAAAATGGTTCTGAAGAACCTAGGGGCAGGTCAGGAATAAAGACACAGAAATAGAGAATGGACTTGAGGACACGGGGCGGGGGAAAGGTAAGCTGGGATGAAGTGAGAGAGTGGCATAGACATATATACACTACCGAATGTAAAATAGATAGCTAGTGGGAAGCAGCCACATAGCACAGGGAAATCAGCTCGGTGCTTTGTGACCACCTAGAGGGGTGGGATAGGGAGGGTGGGAGGGAGACGCAAGAGGAAGGAGATATGGGGACATATGTATATGTATAGTTGATTTACTTTGTTGTAAAGCAGAAACTAACATATCATTGTAAAGCAATTATACTCCAATAAAGATGTTTAAAAAAAAAAAAATGGAGTGGCATGCAGTGGTGCCTACCAAATGAATGGCAGACAATGGTGACAAAGCTAATTAGGTCTCTAGGTGTAAGGATCCAAATGTGATGTCGTAAATCCACAACCCCACACCAGCTCTGCTCCCAACAAGGAAAAAGCAGCATTTTGCGGCCAGTGAGATGGCAGCCCCAGTCTGTCCTTGATTTATCTCCAACTCTTCCAAAACAAGCTCTTTCAACCTCTAAACCCAGAGCCTTCTCTCATCTATCTCCATCTCCTCAAGTCCACTGTTTCCTAGCAAGACCACAAATCTAGAATAGATCCTCCAAGCCCTGAACATTGGAGAAAAGACAGCCGAGGAATGGATGTTCACAGGGAAAGATTTCAGTGGGGGCAGGAAGGAGGGAGAAGCTGCTTCTTAGTATTAATGCAGGTCTTTTGTGCAACATGGTGACAAAACGTCAGCCATGTATTGTTCCACCAGATGAGACCCTGAATGAATATTAATCTTTAAAAACCTTTTCTGGGTATTAGCTTTTTATAAAGCACAATGTTTACCCAGGGGACCATCCATAACAGTAGTTAAACACTGTAACTCATTGTGTTTCTAGAGTCTTGGGAAATAGAAATCCTTTAAGTACTTTTTCTCTGCTTCATGGGAGCTAGTTTTCAAAGTTTAAATTGTTTATATTTCACACTACTCACTTCCTAAATTCCATTTATAAATCAAAGTAGCTTTTGAGGAATTTGATGGGAGTGAAATGGATTAAGAATAAACATATATATATATGTATATATATATATACATATATATATATATATATATATTTGGTCATTTGAATTAATTGGATTTTTTTCTTTATTTTTACTTCTAGCCGCTTCTGTGAAGATACTTTGAGCCAGGTCTGGTGTCTTCAGCTTTGGCCTGGAGATCAGGTATGTTGCCAGGAAAGAACATGTTGTGACTGTCCTCTTAGATTACCAACTTCCCAACTCCAATGATATCATGTCTTGTGTTCTCTGGCATTGGAGTTGATCTGGCTAATGTCTCAGAGATCCAGGATGAAGGACAGTTCTTTCTACAATAACATCTTCTCATTCATAATCACTCAGATCCAGGCTCTAGAACTCACCTTGGGTATTTTATAACACTGATCTAAAAGTTTCTACCCCATCCAATTAGAATCAAAGGCTCTTGGTGCCGGAAGGGTTCTCAGAGGTCACTGTGTTACAGTTGGTTTTCAAATCAATTGGGAATGAATATATTTTCCCAAACTATTACAGGCTGACATTTTTGTAAACGCAATAAAAATATCATAGAATGGGCTTCTCTGGTGGCGCAGTGGCTGGGAGTCCGCCTGCCGGCGCAGGGGACACGGGTTCGTGCCCCGGTCCGGGAAGATCCCACGTGCCGCGGAGCGGCTGCGCCCGTGCGCCGTGGCCGCTGAGCCTGCGCGTCCGGAGCCTGTGCTCCGCAACGGGAGCGGCCACGACAGCGAGAGGCCCGCGTACCGCAAAAAAAAAAAAACAAAAAATCATAGAATGTCACACTGCTACAGAAGTTTCTAAAGATTCTCAATAGATGTACTTATTTATACTTATAACAAATCAGCAGCAGTTTGTGGACCAGCTCTGGTCCCTGGACTATACTTTGAGAAGCTATGATGCTGGTACAAATTTCTCATTCTTCATTCAGGTAAGGAAGCCGAAGTGTAAGGGGACAAGGCAATTAACCACAAACACATAATTTCTTAGCAGGAGAGTTAGATTAAGCCTAGGATTCCTGATGCTAGCCACAACTACTGAATCTCCTCATATTCATTCACACTGAGATTAAGAAAGATGGACCCGTGCACAAAGACTCCTCAATACCTGCACCCTACATAGTTTGAGTTTAAGTATATTTGTGTATCTGACAAGGTCAGACTCCCTGTTACATATACACCATTAAGGCAGGCCTTCCAGACTCCCAGACTAAGCTGGGTCCCTCGGTTTTACCCTCACATCGCAATATTTACTCATCCTTCGTTGCTTTTACCACAGTTAGCAATTACATCTTTACCTGATTATTTCACTACCATCTGTTTTCCCTGCTGGGCTAGAAGGACTAAGGGGGCAAAGACTATGTCTGTTTTGTCTCCCATCATAGCCTGGTGCCTAGCACAGTGCCTGGCTCCGAGCAAATAATGAAAGAATTAATTTTGTTGAAAGAATTAAGTAATGAGTGGAGAAGTAATGCTAGGGTAGCCCTCTAGGGCCCCCTGCAGGCACTACGGGAGCTAGCAGGATGCCCAGTGCTGCCACCATGAGGACACCAGGACTGCCGCAGAGCTGAGCCTGGCTACGCTTTCTCCATGGCAGCTTAGCTCCTCTGCCTAGCAACCTCTTCAGGCTTATTTCAAGGGGCCTTTTATCAATACGGCAGGCAGGTCTGTTCTCCCCTCCTCCCTTCTTCCTGATCTCCCTTCTTGCCTCCTAATTTCCTTTCTTCCTTCTTTCTTCCCTGTAATTATTTCTGTATATAACACTGTGTGAGGCAATGTATATAGAGATAAACTGTCTGGCAGGATCTCTGCCTAGAAGAAGTTTACAATATAGATGGGGGAAGAGAGAAGTACAAATGATCGGGTGATAAAAATCAGCAAAGATAAACATTAAGACAACATGAGCTCCAGGAGTTTCAACTCCTCTGCCTGGATTTTAAGCCCTTCACAGTCAGATCCCATCCTACCTGGCCAAGGTGTACCCAGTGTACATCAGAAACCCCGACTTCCTCAGCACCTCCAAAACATCACACTTATTTCTGTCTTGGACCCTCTAGCTCCTGCTGCGGCCCTGGCTGAAACGTTCTCCTTCTTTTGGCTTTGCTAGCTCTCACCTTGCCGCCGTAGCTCAAGTGCCGCCACCTGTGAGACCCACCCCACCCTCCAGTTTCTCGTGGCACAATTATCTGGATCACACAGGTGAACACTCAAGCATCTGACACCTCACGATCAGGTCTCCCAGCTGATCTCTGAAGGAAGCAACTGTGGCCGGTATATAGTCACCGTCCCCAGAGTACTTCCAGTCTGAAATTGTGAATGCTTCAATGGAAATACCTAGCAAGGCCAAAACAATCTAGTTTTAGGTGATTTTACTGGATCTACCATCACCTAGAATACGTAAAAGCAAACTCAGGGCAAAATGCACATAGGTGCCGTTGGAAGACATCACAACTTATCTCAGAAGTGGCTGTACTTGTGTACTTGAGGTAATGTATGAAAGAGTTTTCCAAGACTCGGTTTGTCATTTATAAAATGGGGATAGTAAGGACAGCTGGGAATAATGGGAATGATATATAATTAGGGGTAACAGCGGCATGATATATGCAGTGCCGCATCACTGTCTACACCATGATTCCCAGTGAGTCTCTTGACCTCTCTGGGTCTCAGTCTCCTTGTCCATAAGCTGAGTCTATTTTCTCAAGACTCCCTTCCCACTTTAATTGTCCAGGTGTCTCTTAGAAGCCAGAAATGTCTCTCCTGGGTTCCCAAGGTCAATAGCTGCTCCAGACACGGCTGCTGATTTCCTCTGAGCAGCCAGAAGGTTCTTATTCATTATACAGCCCCATCAATCATCTGCAGTCCATAGGATATTTAATACGGAATCACTTAATTTAACAGTCATTTTGACATAAGAAACTGTTTTCTTAAAGCAAGAACTGGCTGTAAAACCTCAAGTGATATTTTATGGCTGCCGTATAATAAAATGATTCAGCAATTAGTGATTAACGACATACAACAGTAAGTTTCTCCATGGTCACCTCCCTGCTGCTGCGGCTTCTCTCTGGTCTCAGCAGTCACACCTGGAGTGACAAGCCTCTTTCTATAACCAGGGTAGATTTCTGAGCCTAAAAGACCTTTACCTCCATCAAAAAGTATCTGATGGAGCCTGGCACCATAGTGGGGCTGAATGAAAGCATCTAAATAGACACATTCCATGGCCTGGGGGAAAGCTAGCAGTGGAGCTCCCTCAGACAAACCACCAAGGATGAGGTTCAGAACAAAAGAATAAAGTGTTGACTCCCTAGGTTTCGCTCTTTTTGCGGCAGGGTTTTTGTGAGAAAGGCTTGTAGAACCTGTGAGCCGACTCTCTCCTGCAGCCTCCTACCCATCGCACTGCCCTCCTTCCCTGTACTTTTAGCCCTGACCCTCCCACTGCCAAAACACCGAACACCCTCTTGCTGAGAAGCACCCCTGCTGTGGCACCCTTCTCTGGCCTCTCCTCCCACAAACACCAAAAATTAAACTTGACAGTGCGGGCTTTCAACACCGAAATATCAGCCCCACTCTTTCCTCATGCATAACACTCACCCAAACATTACGGGACAGACTGTCGGTGCTAATCCCATTTTACAAATGAAGAAACTGAGGCCCTGGGTGCCCAAGAACACACGGCTAGTACGCAGCACAACCACGATTCCAACCTAGGCAGTCTGCAGCCAACGCCCTCGACCCTGGGCCGCTGCATTGTTCTGCTTGCACGCTTGTTAAAAGATAATCGCAGGAACAGGTGTCATGGACAAAGCACATCACTTGGCCCAGCACGAGCCCTCAATAAATGATAATTTATGATTATCATCGTTACTTATTTTACAACGTTGTTTATGACTGCCTTGTTATTTACTGTGATTATTATCAAAATTCATTTCCCTCTTAGGAACAAGAACAGGGTTGGGAGCAAACCTCTCTGGCCCCACTGTAGTGGATACAGTGGTGTGCTATCCAGACCCCACTCTCTTCCAGGCACTCACTCCCAGTGTTGGAAGTGTGAATAGCTGATGACTCCCAGCTGAGTCCCTCTCCGGAATTTCCCACAGCTGGTGATAGCACCTCACCAAGTTCACGCTCTTCCCCAGTGGTAGCCCACAACTTAAGGACAGTCAGCCTGGAGGTAGGAAGGCTCAGTCCCTTGGCTCAAGGCTGGACATCTCTGAAGGGCCATCCCAGCTACACAGCTCTCATGGGATCAGTCACTGCAAACTCCTTCCCAGCCGACTCCTTCCCTGGCCACAACACTGCCCGCCTCACCCCTCAAAGGGGTGTTATTCCTGAGCTCCACCAAACCGGCTGCACACAAATTCCTGTCTCAAAGTCTACTTACCAAGGGGGCACTGCCTACAACACCCACCCATGCCCCCAAAAAACAAGCAAATAAATACAAAAATGCACAGGGAATATTGCTTTAGTGTCTTTTTACACTGGGGGAAATTACACCTAAGTCCAGAGTATGGTTTCCATTAAGTGTGTTAATATCATGCTGCATTTAAACACTCACTAAAAAATTTATTAGTAAAGTCTTTGAATCTGTGGTCACTATAACTTGTTGATTTAGTTCCAAGTAGAACTTGAGTTTTTAGATATTATAAAGACAGGAAACAACATTCTAGAATGGAAGAAGGATTTAGATTTAGATTTATTTTCTATTCTTCAAGATGTTCTTTTTCTTTTTCAACTGTGAAGCACATTTTCTAGAAGTTCCTGAAGGTCCATCTACTCTTTCCAATATTTGCTCTCCCCAGTAATAGCCTTTTAATGGGCCACCTGGACCCCAGTTCTTCCTTCTATGATTTGCCCTTCATCTCACTGCAAGAATGACCTTCCTAATGGCTGGTCCCAAGTATGCCTATCACTGAGCAGAGCCTTTCAAGTGTATTAACTGCAAAATCTTCAACCTGGCATTTAAAGCCTCTAAGTTATCGTTTTAATCTTCTTTTCCAGCCTTACCGGCATCTCTTCTCTCATGAGCGTAGAACTTGAACTTCCCGATAGATTGAACTATTAACATTTTCTAAACACACCGCATGTTCTCCTACTTTGAGGCTCTTCTCCTGCTCCTTCCTCTGCCTGATATGCCACCATTACGTCACACCAGAAGGCCCGTGAGCACAAACAGAGGTCTGCCTATGGAAACTGAAACCATCTGTCAAGGCTCCTCTCAAATGCCACCTCCTCCATGAAGGCTTTACTGATGTCACCTCCCCTGGCCCCGCCATCTCAGGTGGTACCTCTCTTGTGGCACTTCACCACTATCCTTTGTATCAGACACTAGTCCATGTGTCACCATTTTCTTTGCCCTACTGTATCACTAGCTTTTGCTGCATAATAACCCATGCTAAAATGCAATGGCTTACAAACAGTTATTTATGCTCATACATCCAGGGCCAGCTAGGGAATTAGCTTGTCTAGACTGGGCTCCATGGAAGACTCCGCTCCAAGCTAGGAATTGGGGCAGAGCTGGGCTGTGCAGAGGTACAGGTCTATGTGTGCCTCATGTTCCTCATTATGGAGCCTGGAATGAGGGGGTCACAGCTACCATGGGATGGCAGAGGGAAAAGACGCATACCCCAACCAGGCAGGCACTTTAAAAGTTTCTGCTGTGTCACATCTGCTAAACTTTGTCAACACAAGTCAAAGGGATGAGCCCACAGCCAGGCTGAGAAAATACCTGCCACACACACGTCCAAAGGCACCGCAAAGTTCCACGGCAATGGGTTTGGAAGTACAATTTTATTACTTAAGAGATAATTAAGCATTGGAACAATAACCCACACCTACTGTCCTTTATGTCCCTTTGTATGAATACACTATTCACAGAGTAGGGACTCCAAACAGTCTCTTGAATAGAAATCCTTAGTAAGTACATCTAAATGGACACAGATAAAATCCATAACCTCATTTATGCCATAGGGTTAATAAAAACTAGAGGTATTATTTTAATAATGACTAACATCTATACAGCATTTTACAGTTACAAAGCATTTTAATAATGCCTTCCAGCTTTCGAAGCACACTTAAATGTATTATCTCATTTAGCATGGAATGTATGCATTTTTAAAAGATGCCTGGAGGTGGCAATGTCTTCACTAGTTGGAACTACTCTTTCACGGTGGATGTCAAGTACTGTGGAGAAAGGAGAGGGGTTTTGGTAAGGGGCCCCAGTCGGTAGGACTCAAAGCACAACACCTAGGACCCCACTCACTTGCCTCCCTGGTTTTCAAAACCACTTCCTAGCCACCTCCTCTGGTTTCTAAAACCTACTGGGCAAAGAAATTACTGAGAGAGAGCTGAAATAGATTCCTGAAGCCAGGGTCTGCAGATTCAGATCAAGAGTTTCAGGCTGGGGCCCAAGAATTTGCGTTTTTAACGAGCACCTTGGGTCAATCCACCGCAGGTTTTCCCTTGTCCATCATCTGAGACACAAAATTCTCTCTATCAGGGGAGTGGACAGGATTTTCTCTCCTGCCACCGCTTAATGTTGGAGATCAACACTCAGGCTACGAGTGGATCATTGACTCCTGGGATGAAAGCATTGGACCAAACCTTCAAGACCTTCTAGTCAGCTCTTTAAATTCTACAGACGAAGATGCAGAAAGCCACAGGAAGCCTATGAGTGCCCCAAGGCCTGACTGCTACTCCAGTGGCAGAAACACAATTAGCACCTGAAAGCCCTGACTCCTTCTCAGGCTCTTTTCACTACACCTCACAGGTCAGGGATTTTCTCTTCCTAACGTGCGGAGTTTCTCTTTGCTCTGGAAAATCCTAACAAATCTCACATTAAAATAATAAAAAAGAAAGAAAAGAACGAAAGGAGACATGGCATCACTCCCCCTATCATGTCACTCATGTTTCAAATCTCTTCTTCCACGGAAGTAGAAAATAGTCATAAAACCCAGCTCTATTTGTCCCATTTCACTGTTACTTCTTTAAGCGACACTTGTTAAATGGGGCGGGGGGGGGGGGGAGCTTAGAAATGTATGACGCAGGTTCCTGGACCTCTCATTCCCAGCATCACTCGGACAAGTGCATGGCCATCCCATTTTAAACCCTCCAGTGCTTCTGGCCCAGCTCCTTGGCAATTACTGCACACTTTGGTACCTTTTATAGATCAGACGGGTTCCGGGGTCCGACCTTTGCGACGCTTCAATCTCCTCGTAACCATCTGAAATGCTCAGTGGGCAGAGCAGGGACCCCACCCCCACCCCCACCCCAGGGCTCTCTCTCTGCCTCTACTGTGCATGGTTCTGCCTGAATTACTTGACAGATTCTCTTCAACACCGTTAAGGGAAAAGGCTGGAGAATGTCTGAATATGACACAGCTGGCCAGTGGGGAGATGAAAAGGGGTGGGGCATGGCCCTAATCCATCATTCAGGCTGTCTTTCCAAAGAGCAGATCTGAGTAAGAGGCCTAAAGGGGGGGGGTGAGTCCTGACTTGGGAGAATTTGAGGATTCTCGAAAGACAGTTTTTTCCCTCATTGTATTTGTAAGCAAAGGAGATCAAGGTAGTAATACACACGTCAACTGCTAGATTCAGATACAAACAAACATGTACATGGAAGGAAAACTGCTGCTTTTGAAAAGCAATTTGCTGACAGATGAAAAAGCCTAACTGCCTAACGGTATTTCCTGTTTTAAACATCCCTGTGAGAACAAAACAAGCTAGGGTGTAGTCACAACACCTGGGCTCAGTGCCATTTGCCACCAAGTAAATGAAGTGTTAATTTCCTCCAATCCAATCACCATAGTCTTTCACCCTCTCTCACACCTGGTTCTATAAATGATCACTTAACTTGTCAAAATCATTTCCACGTGAGTGTGGACATTTATCTTCTCACCAAAACATGGTGAGCCCCTCGACAGAGTAGAGGGTCATCAGGTAGTGTCCTCATTAGCACAATAGCTTAGGTTCTTTGGCAAGATTTTAGCCATTCAGTAAGCATCTACGCTATGGAACTGGACATTTCAGGGTGGTGCAAGCACTAAGGAAGGATAACTTGAAGACCCTTATACCAGTATGCAGCTTGTGTAAAATGAAAAGACCAGTCTAGATCAATGATTTTATAAACATTTTTGTTCGTTTCTTTAATGAATGGTCTTCTATCTTCAAAAGAAATCTTACGCGTAAGCCTGATATATAAAACATTAAGAAGCTGAGTAGTTCTGGCTGAAGCAAAAATGATGGGGCCAAGGACCTGATCACTTAGCACCCCTAAGGCTTCTCTGTGTACCAGGTAGTGCCTGGGGCAATTTATCAGAAGCCCCACAGAACTTCTGAGAGCACTAGTGGAGAAATCACTAGACCAGATCATCTCTCAGGGTCCTTTCCACTCTAACTTTTCCATAATTCTCTACTATAAAAGAGAGTTTCTCAATTCAGTGCAATATTCTGCCACTTGAAAATGATCATTATAAATACTAGGCCCATATACAGAAAATTACTTAGGTTGGTTAAAAGTGGAAAAAAAAAGACATAAATGCAGGGACATATTACAACTATAATTTGGTGAAGATTACTTTTATGTGTACAAAAGTTAGAAGAGGACAAGAAAGAATAGAGTGTGTGTTAAAATGATTAAATCATTAGCTCAATAAAAACCTGTAATGTATCAATTAAAGTATAAACAGAAATGAATTATTTAAAAATATATACTAGGCATATATTTTTAAAAGTCCACAACTCCATAATTTTTCATTGGAGAATGAAACTTGAGATCAAGATACTTTAGAAGATTTGCATCTGTCTTGAGGAAAATCAGTAAGCTTATCTATTGACAGAGAGTTGCACACAAGGCACTTAAGCATCTCAAGGAAAGTGCCTAATGTTAATGAACCTTCATAGAACACGAATATCATGTCATTCCCCTGCACAAATATGAATGCCCTCCATTACCCAGAGAGACACGTCTAAACCGCTCACCTGGTATTTGAAGCCCTTCACAGTCTGAATCTAGTCTATATCTCTAGCTTCATTTCTCATTGCCCCTCAATGCAAATCCTATTTTCCTAGCACAGCGATTCTCAATGGGGGGAGGGGGGTGCCTCTCAGAGAACATTTGGCAGTATCTGAAGATGAGACACATTTCTGTTCTTCACAACTAGAGGAGTACTGTGAGCATTTATGGAATAGAGGCCAGGAATCCAGCTAAACCTCTTACAATGCAGAGGATAATTATCCAGACCAAAATGTCAAAAATGCTGAGGCTGAAAAACCCTATTCTAGTAGATCTACTAACTGCTCTCCAGACATACTATGACTTCGGCTTTGTTCTAATCAGCTTCCCTTCCCAGGAAAACCTGTCTCCCTTTCTTACTTGCCAAGTCAACCCACTCTTCAAGGTTCTTCAATCCCATCTCCAAGAAGCCTTCACTTGGCATACCAGGCTAACCTGGGCCCTTCAGCTTCTGAGCAATCATGACATTTCTTCTAATATTCTTTTGGTGCTTGCGGTTTCTGGCCACACTCCCTTGGCAATCTGCGTGGATTCGTCTCAACATTTGCATCACGTCTGTAAAAGCACACAGGATCTGATCCAACACAATCTTTAGTTTATGGTTTTATGAATTTCATTAACATCAAGCTAGAAATATTTTTCTCTAAAAATAGCTTTAACATGTATAATAATAAGACATATGCTGATACCTGGAAAAACAGATCAGAAATACAAACACTGACTATTAGGTAATAAATGTGATTTGAATGTAGAGGGGAAAAAAAGGATATGCAGACCTTGCTCACTTTCAAAGAGATGCTAAGTGTTATCTGCCACCAAATTAACGAGGATGGTCATTTCTTCCAATTATCCTCTCATATTATAAGTTGTTTTACTATTAATTTTATATCTAATATTTATTAAGCACTTACTACTTGCCAGGCTAGAGGACTGACATTCAGCCAGGAGGCAATGGCAGGGTGTACTGATGCCCCATCAGTCAGAAAGGACACCAGCTGATTAAGTACAATTGCCCAATGTCATAAAGCTATTAAGGGCAAAGCTCTTCTCCTATGTAAATCCTCAACCCCCCACTCCCCGACAGGAATGAATCTCTAGCCATATCACACTCTCCTAGTCATTTAAAATTTCCTAAACCATGTATTTTCTTTATAATGTAAAGAATCTTCGGGCACCGGGATTTCCATGGTGGTCCAGTGGGTAAGACTCTGCACTCCCAATGCAAGGGGGCCAGGCTTCGATCCCTGGTCTGGGCGTGCCGCAAATAAGAGTTTGCATGACGCAACTAAGAGTCCACACGCTGCAACTAAAGATCCCGTATGCCGCAACTAAGACCCAGCACGGCCTAAATAAATAAATTTTTAAAAATCAACATTTAAAAGAAAAACAGAAGAATCTTAGGGCACCAACTATATGTGCATGTAGGCAAATTACAAATACACCTCATGGCTATCCAATTCGGTCATGCCAATCTGAAGAAAGATGTTATGTACGAAATATCTTTACTTACAATAGCACCAAAAGTAACAATTCCTAGAAATAATATTAACTAGAAATGTGTAAGACTGGTATAAAGAAAACAATACAACTTTTACTGAGGAACAGAGAAATAGTGAAAAAGGAGAGACAAACCATATGGCCAAAAATGAAAACTGGATATCGAAACTATTCAGTTCTTGCCAAATGAATTTACAGCTTTGCTGCAATTCTAATCAAGAATCTAAATAGTTGCTTTATAGGGAGGGGGAAAGAGGGAAATTTTGAAAAATGATGAAGTTATTTCAAATTTATCTGGATGGGGCTTCCCTGGTGGCGCAGTGGTGGAGAGTCCGCCTGCCAATGCAGGGGACACGGGTTCGTGCCCCGGTCTGGGAAGATCCCACATGCCACGGAGCAGCTGGGTCCGTGAGCCATGGCCGCTGAGCCTGCGCGTCCGGAGCCTGTGCTCCGCAACGGGAGAGGCCACAACAGTGAGAGGCCCGCGTACCACAAAAAAAAAAAAAAATTTATCTGGACGGACAAATGAGTAAGATAAGTCAAGAATATTTGGAAAAAGAAGAAAAGGTTCTATTTTTGTTTTTTTGTTTCGTTATGTTTTGCAGGAGAGGAGACTTGCCCAGCCAGGCACTATGTTGTGTTATAAACAATAATTAAACACAGTCTGGTCTGGCTCAGGGCACAGAGGACTGACCAATCCAGCAGAATAAAGGCTGCTGACAAACGCTACCAACATCAACGGTCCCTAACTTCTGACCAGAGTTTCTCCTGCAGGAAACCATCAGAGGAAACAGTCAGAAATATGGGCACAGAATTAAGTGGGAAGATGTTCATTGGATTTTAATTACTTAAAAAAATAAAAATCCTATAAAACCTAAAAATATCCATCAGTATGGATAAAATTATTAAATTATAAAAATGATTAAATTATAGTCATAAGAGGAAATAGACAACTATCAATATGAGATTTCTGAAGCATAATATAGGAGAATGCACAGTCTTTAATATATATAATATAATATATACATATTATATATACTGTTTAGTAAACAAGCATTACAAATCAGAAAACTTCAGCTAATATTTACATGACCACAGGCTGAGGGCACGATTTAAACATAAAGTAATAGAAGACATTATAACAGGAAAAATAAAAAGATTTGATCATTTTTTTTAAGTAAAAAGTATGTTTGATATCATAAGGCAATTAAAATCCAAAGAACAAACTGGAGACAATATTGAAACAAAATGAGACCATATAAAAATGCCCATAATAAAGAAGAAGCAAAAACAGATGGTCACATAAAAGAAATACAATGGCTAATAAATATATGTCTAAACTCACCAGTCTGATAAGAAATGCAAATTAAAACAAGGAAAATGCATTTTTGCATATTAAACCAGATTACTTTTTTAAATTAAATTTTTATGAGGTGCAGCGAAATGGTATTTCACTAGTTGGAGTGCAAATTGGTACAAACTTTCCAGAGAACAGTTTGGCATGCTAATATTTATATATATATATGTAGTTTGGGTAGTCTATCCTTAAAAATTATAATAATCAGACCTTGAAAAGATAATTACTTAAAGGTTTTCAAAACAACATTCCACTGCCTTCCTTAATAGTAAAAGTGCAGAAGCAAGATCAATATAAGATAATATAATATTAATGATTATTTAATATTTAATAATAATATTAAATGATTATATAGCCACCCATTAAGATACACTGTAAGTAATGCAAGTTTTAAATTATGTTTAGAGAGTGTAGAGAATGGTACAGGAAGATGTTCAAGTATGTTTTAAAAAGATACAAAATTTTATAAACAGCATGATCTCAATTGTAACTAAAACTTAAATATATTGAAAATTATACTATATTATAATAGGGGAAAAAGTCTATGAAGAAGTACTTGATTTTTTAAGTGGTGTTTTCTGGGCAGTGAAATTAGAAGGAATTATTTTCTTTTCCTGCCTTTCCTTGAACGTATACAATAAGCTTGTATTGACTCTACAACCAGAACAAAAGTAGTTAAATTGTGTTTGTGTCTTTTAAAAATCATTTTTGTAGTTTTGGCATTGCCTCTCCCTCTTTTCCTACAAGCCTGAGACACTTCTGCTCCAGGACTCTTCCTGGTGAGAAGTTCTCTGGAAAGTTTGCATTTCTTCTTAAGGTCTTCCCTGCTTTACACACTGCTATGGACTGAATTGTGCCTGTCCGCCCCCCCACCACCCCCCACCTTTCATATGTTGAACCTTTAACCCCCAAGGCAATGGTATCTGGAGATGAGACCTTTGGGAAGTAATTAGGTTTAGATAAAGTCATCACGGTGGAGTCCCCATGATCACATTAGCATCCTTATAAGAGGAAACACCAGAGAGCTAGCTTTTCCTCTCCACGATGTGAGGACACAGCAAAAAGGTGGCCATCTACAAGCCAAGAAGAGAGTCCTCTCCAGAAACCAACCATGCTGGCACCCTGAACTCGTACTTCCAGCCTCCAGAAGTGGGAAAAAATACACTTCTACTGTTGATGCCACCCAGTCTGTGGCAGTTTGTAATGGCAGCCTAAGCAGATTAATATATACCCCTAACCCAACCTGGAGCAGAGCACCCTTAGATTTCCTCAACAAGAAAAAGGGTGATTCTGCATGCCTGCAACCCTGTATCCAATCGATGGGTTAAACAGCCTCTGAGCCTTCAGCTGGATGCTTTCTCCTTGGGCCACTCAGCTCAATATCCTTCTCTTTCTTCTCTCTCTAGGCCTCTCCCTGACCCTCCAATTCTCAGATTCCCTAGTCAAGGCTACTAAGCCCAGCTCACTACTATCAATGTATTCAATGTCCCCACTTCTTTATGTAGGGAACAAGCCCTAAATGGCAATCTGAGTTTCAGGAAGACTAGAGCAGTCAAAGTGCTCTACTCCACGTGGGCCTCTCCTGACCCCTCCTCAAAGGACAATAACCTCTGAAATCTCACCCACTGAGAACAATCAAATTTGCTCCCCTCTGAAAGTTTATTAGTGAGATTTGTCTGTCTCTGAGCTGAAGGACTACTTCTCATGTCCTTCACATAATCATCAGGGTGGAATAAGCATTTGGAAGCCATGTGTCTCTAATTCCAGAGAAACCAGCCAAGAAGCTGGGGAAAGAAGAAATGGTGTTTCCATTTGTATCTTGGAATTTTTCTTACACTGAATTAGGTGAGTGGTTGTGGCTATCTCTGAATTCTTTTTGACACACAGAAATCTTTTCAGATTTCCCAAGGCAGGGTCAAATATGATGCCTTCCCTTCATAGTAAAGAATTCACTTAAGTCTACAGCTACTTATGTCCCCTTATTTCCCCTCCTTTGCAGAACTCACCTGTGCTAAGCATGATCACCACGTGAGTCCAACAGGTCTTGACTTCAACCAAAGAGGTGAGTGTTCTGTTCTCCTCAGTGCACTGGACTGACGACCACGTGTAGCTTTCGAACACTGCATTTGCTTTCGGCATTAAGGCAGCTCTTCCAAGGCCATGATGCAACCAGACATGCAGCATATGGGTGGCCCCCCTCAGCAAAGGAGAAACTGATTTCCGCTTGCAAGCTGAGCTTTCACATCTCCCCTCCTGACCCTGCATGTATTATTTTGAATGTAATGTATTTTTAAATTGCTACACCATTTAAAAAATATAAGGGTAAGGGAAAGTTGAATTAAATATTATTTGTGGCATACCCTGGTTCGCAAAGGGCCTCTAAACCTGATTCCTTCCACGAGGTCGATGCCTAAATCCCATTATTTGAGATTGCAAATGACTGTGTTTGCAAAATTGTAGATGCACGTTTAGATGCAGCTTCAAAAATTCACCCAATAATGTTAACTTTGTTTGAAAAGATCTTGACTTTCCAGGAAGCAATCTCAAATCATTCTGCCTGTCCCTTAACTCTGTCTCTGTCATGGATAATGTATTAATAGCCAAAGGGTGACTCGCCATGTAGTTCTTCTGGAACCACAGTTTAGGAGCCCATCCTTGAAGCAAAACAGAATCCATTCCAGAACAGGTGAGATCTACAGAGTTTAAACTGAAGTAAAGGTGTAAGAGGGTTCACCCAGCCACATTATCTCAAGGTAATCATGCCCCATTTTCACTTCCTGCTTCTCTGCCCTATTGGTCCACCCTCACAGCTGCTACTAGGCTGAGCTGGGTAAGTCTAGGACTCAGGTATTTGGGATTTTTGTAAGTGAAGTGAGCACTTCTCTGAACAGGAATGTGCACACTTGGCTCATGTGCGTGCACGCACGCACGCACGCACACACACACACACACACACACACACACACACACACAGGCAATAAACATTATTCTCACAAAGCAAAATCCTGCCCATCAAAATGTAAAACAGAATAGAATAGAATGAAACAAGCTCAGAAAACCTCACTAAAAAACTTAGCAGCTAAAAACAGCAAATATTTATCATCTCACTGTTCCTATGTGTCAGGAATCTGGGCGTGACTCAACTGGGTGCCTCTGTCTCAGGGTCTCTCACAAGCCTTCAATAGACGTGCTGGCCAGGGCTGCAGACTCACCTGAAGGCTTGACTAGAGAAGGATCTGCCTCCAAGCTCACTCACGTGATTGGTGGCAGGATTCGGTTGTTCCTCACTGGAACCAAGCTGTTGGCCTGAGGCCCTTAGTTCCCCACTGACTACTGACTCTAACCTCCCTCAGTTTCTTGTCACACGGGCCTCTCCACTGGGCAGCTCACAAAGCAATTACAAGAATGCACCTAAGACAAAAACCATTGTCCCTTGGTAGCCAAATCTCCGAAGTGACATCTTATCACCTGTGCCACATTCTAGCCACTAGAAGCTAGTCGCTAAATGCAGCCCAAACTCAAAGGGAGGGGACTATACAATGGCATGGTCTCCAGAAGACAGAGGTCATTGGGGGCCATTTTGGAAGCTGCCTGCCACAAGAATGAAGTAAGTATTAGCTATAAATACTCATACTTGCACAGGTGTGAATATACAATAGCACAAAATTGATATCTTTGATGACAGGTGTCAATGATACTCAAATGAATATATTCTGAGGTTATTATTCTCCTTTCAGTGGTAATTAGAACAAAGTCACTAAACACTAACAATCACCAATTTCCCCTCCTACATGTTCTAAGGGATATACAGCAAACAAAGATTGATTTCCTGGGGGGTAGGGTGAGAGTGATAGATGGTGAGGTAGAGGAGAGAGGGCAGGTCATTCTATATAAGAAAAGCTTATGATACTTGGGGAGGAAGGTGTGTGGGGATAGAGGGGTGCTCTGGAAGGGGATGTTCTGTGGACAATAAATCTCTGTGACTGAGAATAGTTTTAGAACCCATGGAAAGAGAAGGAAAAGTTGACAAGGTAACTACCATGACGATCAAGATCTTGGAGAGACAGATATGGGCAAAGGATAGTTTTAGAAAGACTCACTGTGTGGTGTGTGATATAATGCTTCTTTGCAATCCCCTTCAAGAAAATGTTTACTAAAAACCTACATTGCTCTAAAATGCTTTCAGTGTTGAATTTGGGTCATACCACTTGAATGCCACACTCTGTTGAGACTGGGGAAAACGTAAATTTTTATTTGGGCTACCTAGGACACTGGTCCAAGAAAACAATCCTAGATATTAAGGAAATATACATAAAATATTAACCAAACTGTTATTTATGATAGTGAAAAATATGAACATTTCCAATGTCCAATAAAAATAGAGTAATACAGTATGTATCTTTACATAACGAAGAGTTGCATAGACAATTAAAATGACGGCTATAAAGATTTTATAATAACATAAAAATTGTTATAATAGCATATTAAGAGGGGAGAAGGGAGATTATACAAATTCACATGCAATATGTTTAGGCTACATATTAAAGAGCACAGGCACACAAAAAGAGACTGGGAAAAACAAGAACGATGAAAGATTGGAAAGGAAATATTGCAGTGAAAGGGTTTTTTAGTCCATATCCTTCCTTTCTCCTTTAAAAGATATTTTCCTAGGATCTCCTATCTATACACACCAGGGAGGACACGTTTTGCTTTTCCATTCTCCCTACCCTCCCTCATGACCTTTCTAAAAGAAGAGAAAAGAAGCTGCTGGCAGAGCCATCGCTAGAAATCTACAGTGAGTAGGCTGACCTTAATCAAAGGACAATAGAGCCCATCCCGACTGTCCCTACACACCAGCCACTCCAGCCTGCAACCAGGCATCACAACAGCTCAAAAGAGCTGTCCACAAGGGACTCTCTCCATGAGCCCCCTAAAGTGGGCTAATCTACAACTTGTTCTACATCTGTTGATTCTTATAGGGTTTTTAAAATCTAAAGACCAGTCTATTTTGCAACCCAAATACTCCGGAAAAGAGGTAAGAGTTTAAGTTCCTGGCACCTCAGTGAGTATTACTTTATCAGAACATTCTCCTGCAGTGACAGCAAGGAAGAAGAAATGGACCCTGACCTTTCAGGAGAGAGAACAATTAAGGGGAAGTCAGTAAGGAAGAGACATAGGACACATTCTATCTCTCCTTCAAGATAAGGTACGACCAAATGCCATCAGGGATCAGAGGCACTTAGAGGCCAGTCCAGTTACACAGAGAACTCAGCAAGGCCTAGGACGCCTGTTCCCTCAATGGAAAAGAGGCCAGAAGAGGGTGAACACCTAGGAAGGGTGAGGGGCTGCAGAGGCAAAGCTGTGAACCGTCACAAGTATTCATATTGGACGTGCAGCGAAAACAATCTTCCCACAGCAGAATGGGCCTGCCTGTTAAGTATCTTCCAATGGAAGAGTGGAAATACTATTCATTTGTAGTTCAGTAGGATATTAAAACAAAAACAAAAATCCCCACTTTTTCCCTACAGTAGCTCTGCCCGAGCAGAGACTAGAGAAAGATTTACATTAGGCTACTTAGCCTCTCTTGTACTCTCCGTGCAAACTAAAATTGCTAAAACAGTTGGGGTGATGAATGCGAGCATAATCTGCCTGTTAACCAGGTATCAAATGAGTGAAAAGGTCGCATATAAACGAGTTTTCACGTCAGTCTGATTCTCAGGGCATGAGTTTGATGGCCCAGTCACTCCATGGTGTAAGATTCCTAGGTGACCTCTCTTGATGGCATTAGAACATCTGGAATTCATAAAGAAAACTGTATCTCTAGTTGAAGCTTTCATGATCGATGCTAATGAATATTATGCCCCATGCCCTGTCTAACCCACAGGCACTGTGGGGCACTAAGGAGGAAATGGATCATGATAGCTGCTTATGATTCCCAATGCATTTTCACAGCCATTACGTTGATCATCACTGTAGATGGTCGATTCTTCTCCAGCACACTTGGCAGAGATCTTTTCTGAATCACAGTGTTCTTCCCCCCAAGTCCCTTCTAGGTTGCTACTTTCCACCAACTGAGGGCGACATGGGAGAAGAAACCTAGCATTCGTGAAGGATCTATCCCTAGACATTTGAAAATCTCCAAATTATAGATAAAAATATTTGGACAATATTTTGTCTGGTTAGCAGGTTCACTCTATTTGTCTACATATCTCAAGATAAGAGTCTTTTATTTCAATGTCTTGTTTTTGGCAATGACTGCCCTGTCCCCAGTGCATCCCCACCGTCCCTAATACCACTTCACCCTGCAGCAACCCTCCCAAAGAAGCAGCTATAGGGCTTTGGGTTGTTGATTTGTTTTGTTTTTACCATGTCAGAAGAATTATGACTCCAGAAAGAGTGAGGACAACAAAGTTAGGTTGAGATGTGGATTCTTGGCTGTAAATTAGACCCATTCGATTGTTATCAGATGTCCACAGGTAAACAGTCTCACTGGGAATGGGATTCAAATTTGCGTCCCAGAAAAATGACAAATCACTTATGTGTCACAGTCTTCAGAACTACTGGTAAACATAGTATTTTAAAGACATAACTTACAAATTATAAATCTGAAATGGTGAAACGAAATTGCCAAGAGTCCAGTTCCGAAAGGATTATGTCTGGTCCTTTCAAGAAGCATATGAAACTGACAAGAAGAATATTGTTCCCATTGCATAGATGCGGAAACCAGAGCTTGGAGAGGCGCTCTCTCAACCAAAGCTGTGCTCTACACCCTGAGAAATGCACACTTTGTCTTTCCTCAAGGAGGTGCCCTGTCGATATTTCCACTCCTAACCCATACAAGCCATGTCTCTCCAACATAAGCGCTTTCAACAGCCATGAATTCTGTCATTGGGGAAAATTTTAAAAAAGGTCTGTGTAAAATGAGCTCTTCCTCTGCAACTCCTATGGCACCTAAAAGAATGATCACAGCAATTATACATCAGAAACGGAGAAGTGATAATACAAAAATGGAATTTTCAGCTACCACTTGGCTAGCCAGCACAGGCACTAACTTTTATATTTCCCCATGGGGGCACATATGAAAGAAGCACAGAGTGGAGAAGAGGTGAAATACAATTGCCAGGACCTGAGGATTTATTCTTTCTGCTACACAAAGGAAGGGGGAAGGCAGACAGCAACTGGAACATTCTCTTCTTGCTCTTTGCAAAACAAAGGAAAATGCTGCTCTTCATCCACTTAATTTCCTTCAGAAACAATGACAAGTCTTATCCAGTCTACTGTACTTTCCTTCTCCGTCAACGTGACTTCCTAGTCGGCTAACTGCCTTACCATCTCAAGAGTTTGTTCCAGAAATAGCAGAGGGCTACTTTTTTCTTTTTGAGGGGCTTCTGAGTGTTAGCACACTGAGAAACTGGCAAAAAGCAAAAAGGCAGTAGTTATATAGCTAGAACATCAGAAAAACAAATATTTCCTTTTTCCACCTTAGTCTATTGAAAAAAAATCTTAATACAATTCTAAATACGACCAAATAATCATTGTAATACTAGTTACAGACCAAATAATAGTTGGTCTGAAAAGGGAAAATAACTGGGCATAGCCAAGGTATTGAGTCAAAAGCAGTGATCCCAATTCCCTTTTTTCTCTCAGTGCTTTGTGTATACGACACGGTTGATTTTCTCCCAGTACTTTGTGTATACGACACGGTTGATTTTCACAGTGTGCTTCAGCAATCATCATTTTAATTCTGGACAAAGTTCTATAGGTACAGAGGGGACTGGGTGAAAACGCTGCTTCCAAAGATGTTGGTATGGTTGTATAGACATACGGGGATACATATACCTACATGACCACCACCCACACACACACCACCCCCGCCTTGTGGAAGGCATAAATGGCCATCTTGTGACTTCTTAAGGGACTGACTAAGGTATTTAAAGTGAGACATGGAAGAGGTACTACTTTCAAATACTGTTAATTTTTTTGTGCTTTTAATTAAGCACATAATTAAGCATATATACACTCTGGTGTACGCTTCCTACATATATTTGGCCATCATTTCTGCCGAAATGAAAGCGAGAGACAACTAAGAAGCATTTCATAGAGCAAGGAAGAGTAAAAGGTAAAATTATACCAAACCAAGTTTAGTTTGCTACAACCAAGGTAACAACAGTACGCATGTATTAAAAAAATACCAATTAATAACAACACTTGCCCCTTGTACAAGAGTAAATCTGTTCTCCCTGATAAGACCAACTAAAATTTACAACATAATATATAGTTAATGAAGTATTTTTCAATTAAAAAAGAATGACATTTTCTGATTGGAGGAAGGGCTAATTCTTCATCTTAAACACATATTCACTCTTAAAAAAGTTTTTCAAAATGTGCTCCACAGAAGTGGCTCTGAAGGATTCGGGTGTGACGTGAGAAAGGGATTCTGGAGTGAAATGAGTTTGGGCATCAGTAACTTTGTGTTTGGCAGCTTCCCTCCCTCTGGGCTTCTCCAGAGTCTTCAGTATCCTAACGTGAATCCTGAGTCTCCAGGAGGGCAGAGTTAGAGAACCATTACCTCAAATTATGTGACCACAGAAATGCCTTTGGAAGGAGAACCACTGTGTGGAACTAATGTTCTTCAGACTATGTTTTTGGAATACTGCTTTTAGAACAGGTTCATGAAATATCTACTATTTTCCAAAAAGAAGGGAGACTAGTACATAGCTAAGAGCACCCCATCATGACCTTCTCATGGAGCTCTCCAGCCCATCCATCAATCACCAGGGATTATGCTACATGCAGAGTCTTTCTCAGGAAGTCTTAGTGGGGCCTGAGATTGTGCGCTTCTAACAAGTTCCCAGGTGATGCAGATGCTGCTGGTCTGTGAACCAAACTCTGAGTAGCAAAGGGCTAGGACACACATGACTTCAAGGGCTGAAGGTGTCCAGGAATTGTCCCGAGTGCTATGTTGTCTGATAATTCCTTATCCAAGAGGGTGGTGAGACCGAGGATGGGGCTTACCAGTAAAACCTGTTGGGTGTGATGCGTTCATGCATGAGTTGCCACCGTCTCCCGAAGTCCATGGAGCTGTAGAGCTGCAAAACAAGGAAGTGAGGAGAGCATAAGTATCAAGGGACACTGTTTAATCGAAATGCACGTGTCACCCTTCTGGAGATGAACATTCCAATCCATCAGAGCGCCTAATGCACTCGAGTAGGCATCCATTCTATCCAAATGCATGAATATGACTGTGCTATGCTTATCATGGGGTCTTCTAATTCAATATACATCCAGTACATCAGCTTCATTCAGGAAATATTACTGAACATTGGCACCATGAGTGAACTACGTTTTTTAAAGTCTCTTTTTTGTCCAGTAAATAACAGATATGTTTGTGTGCGGTCGTATATATATATATATATATATATATATATATATATATATATACACATATATATATATATATACACACATATATACATATATACACACACACACATATAACTCAAAATAATCTAAAAGGTAGTTAAAGAGATATATTAGCATTTCTACTTTATAGATGAAGACATCAATGCTCAGTTCTACAAAGTGACTATAGCAGCCGTACGGAAAACCAGGATGTCTATGCTGATTTAGCAGATGCCAGGTTTACACTACAACACATCAACTCCACCAGCTCTCACAGTATTTATTCAGACCAGGCTCTTACTCCATGAGTAAGTACCAACTACTATGTGTGTCCAACTCTGCACATGGGAAAAATAGGCAAAACTACTCTGACCCTCAAATATACATACAGGTCCACCACATCAAATGGGAAAATGGGGCAAAGGCTAAGGCTCCAGGAGGTGAGAGATGGGAAAGATAAACTGGGGTAAAAATGGAACAATGAGGCTTCCTGAAGAAATATATTTTGAGCTAGGCCTTTGGAAATAGGTGGTGTGGGCCAGAGAGAAGGTGGATTGAGATTTTCCTGGGTGGAAGAGACAATGTGGAGAAAGGTGTTAATATGGCTAAGGTCTTGAGCTTGGCTCTGGGGGCGCTTCTAAGAGAAAGGAGGGATGTGATAACAGTTGCTGGCCAAAAGCAGGTGGAGGAAAAAAAAAAAAAAAAAAGCAGGTGGAGGCTGTCTGTCTGTCTGTCTCCCTATTCATCCATCCATCTATCTATTTGCAGATGTTTTTATATCTCTCTGTATGTATATTTATATTGGAGAGGGGCTTGGGAGGAAGGAGAGGGTTTGTGAGGACCAGACCATCCCATATGGGAAGAATATATCCACATAATTTACTGCAAGAACTGAGTATTCCATGCAGGGTTTTAAGAAATAGATCACTTTCTTTCCCATGGCATATGCTGAGACTTAAGACAGATGTTTTTCAATTAAATATAGGAGAGACTTTGGTTGGTGCCTTCTACAACCCAAAGATATCAATCAGACTCTCTGTCGGCCCTGCTTCCAACCTGAGCAAACAGAACCCCAAATTCCTTCAAATAAAAGCAGGAGAGGAAGACTGTGTCTTCCTCTGCTGCAAACTCTAGCAACAGGTCAGGCAAAAACCTTGAGGGTCACACCGACCCCTGAATCTGCCAGGGAAATCATCAGACCCTCCATCATGGAGGCTGCTTGTCATGGCAGAATGCCACCCACCACAGCTCCTGCTCGGGCGTACTGCTGGGAGAAGCACGGCTCCTCTCATCCCATGCTCCTCCCAACAGAAACAACTAGAGCTCAGTGCCGATCTACTCATCCAAGCCTGTTCCACTTCCTGCCTCCCTGTGTCTGGTTTTGCTTTTTCAGCTTTTCAGTTTGACTGATGAGAGAAAAATCAACTTGAATTCTCTGCCTGGAGGCTGATTCAGATGAACAGAAAGAGCAGGCTCCTATTCATTAAGGGCCTTGGGTTAGCTACCTTGTCTCTCAATCTACAGGAAGTTGCTGAGTCTGAAATGAACTGTATTCTCCCACAAGCTGAATCTTCGCAGCCTCTCCATCCATCCATCCATCCATCCATTCATTCATTCATTCACTAAAAGTACCTCAAACAACTACTATGCTTTAAGCACTGAACTAAGTGCAGGGATTACAAAGGTTAAAAATACCATGGATAGTAAAAGATAGAAATCCAGACAATTACACTGCCATGCATTATATGCCATAATATTAACACTGTTTATCTCTGCAATGGTAAGATTGCGGGCAATTGATATTTTCTTCTTTCAGTTTTTGGGATTTTTAAAAAATTATTGTGAACATGTATTACTTTAGTAATTTAAAAGATGAAAGCTCTGACACTGAAATAGAAACAAAGCACATAGGCAATCACTCAACAGAAAGTGCTAGAAGATTGTTTAATGGTATGAAAATGTTCATTATATATTATTTATTTAAAAATACGTTACAAACCATGCACATATGGATGCTAATTTTATTTAAAGTATTGCATAACTTGAAATATATTAGAAGAGAATATGTCAAAACATTAGTAGTGGTTATCTCTGAATTGTGGAATGATGGGTAATTTATATACTTTTTAAAGCTTCCCATTATTTTTAGATTTCTTTACAATAGATATATATTATACTTCAGTAGTAATAGTAGCCTATGGTTTATTCTATTTAAATTTATGTAACAATAATTTTCTTTTTATAATGTACATGTTATATTTATCTATCTTTTGAAAGACCAAGAATCAAACTTGCAATTTTTCCACTGGGGAACTGGAATTAGACAAAGCAACACGGGACTTTCCATAAAATGGTATTTCACAGAGGTTATTATCATGGATAGCGGTGAATGAATCCTTCCTTGGACAGAAAATGTATTAGCTCACGCAGTGTTTATATAGTCCTGCATGGCTTCAACCCAAGGTGTTTCATGCAACATTAAAATAAAATGTATTTTCCAAACAATAAACATGTTTAAAACATTTCTTGTTTACACAAAGTTACACGTGAGATGGTGTTCTCCTCCATATACTGTCTTATGATGTCCCCCCCCTTCAAGGATGTCATTCTTGGACCTTTACCAAAGAACAATCCAGACCCCCTTCTCTCCCTTCTTCCACTATATGTCATGGTCTCATCTCTCTTAACAAGCACGCACTCAGTAGTGACATGCACACGCAGCGCCCTAAATGAATCATCGGAACAGCTGGAAAATATGAAAGAGCACGTTCTTTTCCTTATTGATTCCGTTATTCGTTCCTTAATTATATCAGCCTGCCAGGGAAAAGCATCTGATAGCTGAAAAACTAAAGAGGCAATTTAATCAATGTAATATTCCACAGGAAGAACAACAAGTTGTATCTGGAAAGCTTAAGTTCAAAGAATAATACGACTGCATTAGGAGGTTATGGGTTGAATTATGCCCCACCCCCCAAAAAAAGATCTGTCTAAGTCCTAACGCCCAGTATCTCAGAATGTGACCTTATTTGGAAATAAGGTCTTTGCAGATGATCAAGTTAAAATAAGGTCAGGATGGGCCTTAATCCAATATGACTGATATTGTCATAAGGAGAAATTTGGACACACAGACAGACACAGAGGGGAGACAATGAGAAGACACCCAGAGAGAAGGCCATGTGAAGACAAAGAATTTTAGTGATGTATATACAAGCCAAGGGATGCCAAAGACTTCTGGCAAATCACCAAAAGCTAAGAAGAATGGAAGCCTCCCCTACAGGTTTTAGAGGGAGCATGGTCCTGCTAACACCTTCATTTTAGACTTCTAGCCTCCAGAATGGTGGGACAATGGAATTCTATTGTTCCAAGTCATCCAGTTTGTGACACTTCGTTATAGCAGCCCTAGGAAACTAATATAGGCATCTTACGCTTGCTACCAGGAGTACTAATGACAGATCTGGCTACATTTTTCTGTTGTTTTCTTGTCTGCACTCCTAGGCATTTAGTTGTAAGGCCAGAAGTATTGTTTAGGGCCACACTGTTGAATCTGCGGTTGAAAACCAAACTCTCATTTGCCTATATTTCTCTGTCCTGTGCCTTTTTACCACACCCCTAAGGATATTTTCTAAGAATAACTGTGAATTCATAAAGACCATATGGCAGTAACCAGACATAATCAGAAGGGGTGACAAACTATACATTTTATAGCAGCTTTTGGTATTCCAGCCAGATTCCCTAGAGCCAGCAGATCTCCCATGTAGAGGGAAGGACGGTTTGGAATACATTTATATAAAAGCTCTCCCCTGTAGGCAAATTCAAACTTAGTGTGTAACTGTCCTGATTTTTTGCTCAAAACCCATGGAGTTTAGGTAGCATTCCACTGAACTATGGCCATGACGATCCCGGTCTTCAAAAAAAAAATGAGACTGGTTTCTGCTCAAAATAAGGTCTCTGCACCTTTTTCCTTGGTAGCCACAGAGCAAGTGGGAGGGCTTGGCTGGCTTCTGCAAGGCTGAAGGAAGAATCCCCTGGGTTGTGGCAATATTAGTGGTAGGCAGGAGAGAAACCAGGTCACATAGCAACAAAGAGTCCTTCCAACCTGTGCCTCTGGTTCCTTCCTCAGATGTTCTCCAACGAACTCCTTTCTTGATAACGAGGGGAAACAATTGCATCCAAGGTCTCTCTAAGCTCTGGAGATGTAGACAAGAACTTCTGTCCTCAGTAACCATTTTCCTTTGCCCTTAGGAGTTATAAGGCATCTACACCATAAAGATATTTATAAAAAGACGTAGACAATCACCTAGTTATGCCATCCTATTGGAGATGGCAACATTTTTCTTCCCTTCTTGAAGGTTTCTAGCCACGAAGATTTTCTCTCTCTCAGATGGTTTACATCATCCATTCCTTCATTTAACAAATATTGATCAAAAGTCCATTAAGAACCAAGCACTGTTCTGTGGGTTTAGGATACATCAGTAAACCAAAAAGACAAAAAGTCTCTGCTGTCAGGGATTTTACATTCTAGCGGAGATCAAGAACTCAAATGCCCTAAAGTTCACTGTGTGAATAAGTGAGGGAGGGATAAGAAAAGCAGTACCACTACTTGTATTCTTTAGACACAGGCTCATTTTGCTGGCACGTAATGCACTAAGGAAATTTCTTTGCTTATCCAAGAGGATTTTTCCCATTTTTATTGAAACACTTGATAAAAGGCTACCTTTTATTTTCCTGCTTTTAATAGAGACATGAGTTCAAAAAATGTTTCACTTTCCTCTTAACTCTAAGAAAAACACCATACAAGTCTGATAATGTTTGGCAGATGAAATTTCCCCACAATGCTGGGGAGGAGCAGGGAGTCCAGAGAGCTCATGCTCCATCAAAAAATGGGCTTAGCTGTTCCCTAGCTGGACAGGAGTGCTGAGCCAGTGTGGTCAGGCTTTAGAACACTGAAGAGAACCTGAAAATTCGGATTTTTTATGGGAAATCTCCATATTTTTCAATTTTGGCAAAACTTGAAAAATTCAAAACATACTGCAGGGCAAATAAGATGTGTCTTAATCCAGATGGCCAAGTGCTGCCTCAGGACCACGATCTGAATCCTAGCACAGACCTACAACTGCCCGCAGGAGACAGTGGGGCTATTTGACCTTGAAGTAAGACTGCCAGATTTAGCCAATAAAAATACAGAATGGGAATTTGTATTTTCAGATAAAAAATAAACCATTTTTTTTGTGTAAGTGCATCCTGTGTAACAGTAGGGATATGCCTATATATATATATATTTTTTTTTTTTTTTTTTTTGCGGTACGCGGGCCTCTCACTGTTGTGGCCTCTCCCATTGTGGAGCACAGGCTCCGGACGCGCAGGCTCAGCGGCCATGGCTCACGGGCCCAGTCGCTCCGCGGCATGTGGGATCTTCCCGGACCGGGGCACGAACCCGTGTCCCCTGCATCGGCAGGCGGACTCCCAACCACTGTGCCACCAGGGAAGCCCGATATGCCTATATTTTTAAAACGTTGTTATTTACCTGAAATTCAGATTTAATTACATGCCCTATATTTTGTCTGGCAACGTTACCTTGAAGTCCCTCCCATTCCACCTCTAAAAGTCTGAATTATAAGATGCAGCCCCTTATATTGGGCTTCTTTACTCTTTGACATTGGATGCCACCAAGTGAATAAAAGAATCTCCAAATTACTGTAAATACTTCCTGTAATCCATTCAGTCAATCTATTTAATGTTAACTGAGCACTAGCCCGTGCTAAGCTCACTACCAGGTATGATGATACAAAGGTGAAGAACACAAGGCTCCCTGATCTCTAGATGAGAAGACGGATGTGTCAACAGGTAAGTGCAACATGACACAAGGAAGCCCCTGTCAACAGAGGCAGAGGAGGGCTAGGAGGATTCAAAGGAAGGAGCGGTCAGGTCTGCTGGGCTTGGCACTGGGCCAGGGACTGAGTCAGAACGGATGAAGAGGAGCTGGCCTGAAGGGTAAGTTCCCCCCAAAACACTGCAGCTAACAAAGGTGAAGATTTCTAGACATTAGAAAAGATGTTGGAAAAACAAACATTATCTCATCCTCCTACAAAAGTACAACTCATTTGGCCATGGATCAGTGTACACTGGTCTAACTGTCACATCTCAAAGGAGGAAGAGCAGAGATGGAAAGGGGTCTGAATAAGGGCATGTAAAGGATTCAAGAGGAACAGGGGAAAACAGCTCTGCAAGAGCATAGGTGTGAGGATAAAATGAAGACTTAAAGGTGCGCCGTGAGAGTGAAGGCTATGAAAGCGAGAGGGGTAAGGAGATACACACTTGTTTATCAAGTTTCAAAACATCCTCCCTCGAAACCTAAAAGAGGCAAGATTACAACAGCAAAAACGAACGACTACTTTTAAAAGCAAGTTCATAAAATTCATTACTCTAAGAAGTCGGTGAGAAAAGCACAGGATATCCTATAACAGTTTAAGACTCAATGCTTCTCAAAGTTTTTTCATCAAAACATCTCTAACAGCCAAAGGGAATAAAGCATCCCACCAGGAATCTGGAGGTTTGACCTTTTAAGCAGTCTGAAATAAGGGCAAACATTTTCAAGTCTCTAATTTTCACCAGAAAATTCCAGGGTTGTTTTATAGTCTACTCTATATCTGTGCTTAGAATAAAAAAATAAATTTCTTCACAAACCTTCAAGTGAAATGGACCCTCCAGAAAGACACTCTATATCTATCATACTCTCTTTACACCACTGTCCCCGAGAGGTGCATTTTTGAGTCCCAGTTTGAAGAGGGGGGAGTGACACCAAAAATGGCTGATGCATAATTAGGGACCAGATGCTACTGATGGGGGCGACTCATTTAACTGTCTCAACTGTGTTTTCTGTAGGGTGACTACAAGCGGGGTTTGTGATCATTTCTTGGTGCCTATGACAACTGGAATCCTGGATTTGATATGAGGAGACACCCTTGCGCAGGGTTTTCACTTAATTTTATGACCAAGGGAGAGGAAAACATGTAGTTCTGGTGATACCATACTTGCAAGAAAGCAATTCCATTAGACCCTGTTTGCTAACATAGCAAGCCTTATTTTTGTCATAGCTTTTGTAGGATTCCTCAGGCTTATCCACCCGACTGGACCTCCAGTTCAGAGGTCATACGTACATCTGAATAAGCAAAGCCTTTTGTTTCCCAAGTCAGTGTTCTACTCCTTGCTAGAGGTGCTGGTGACTCTAAAGGCCCATTTGAGCACACAAAGCATAGACGATGCTTGCGCCCAGATGCCCCAATGCCCACCCCACAGTAAAGATCCTTTCTTCCAATCGGGCACACAGAAACTGGCTCATAAGGATGTTAGCGTCTACACTCTGTCAAAGGTGCTCATTCCCCACCTGCCTTTTCCTCCAGGATTCTCTCCATCCGCCTTATTTTCCAAGTTGCAGTCACACTAGCCTTCTTTAGCTTCTCAAACATGCCATGGACTCTCAATTCCAAGGGCTTTTGCACACGCTGTCCTGTCTGCCTAAAATGCCCTTCCTCCACTCTGCACCTTCTCCCTCTTTCCATGCATGTACCCAACTGCTGCTCCATGTCAGGTCTCAGCAGAAATAGCCCTTCCTAAGGGAAGCTCCTGCCCCAGACAGCATGAGGTCCACCTGCCATCTGCTCTCATGGCTCTCTATCCTCTTATTTCATAATATTCACCAAAATATGAAATTATATATTTGTGTAATTATATGACTGACGTCTGTCCTCCTTTCTAGATAGTAGGAATTGCCACTTTAATAGTCCCAGGTGTTTAACACAGTGCCAGGTCTGGAAGAATAGATGCTCAATAAATATGTCCTGAATGAATACATGATTATTCCATTTCAAGCCTTTCAAAGTTCTATTCCTTCCACCTGAAAGGCCTCCCTTCCCTTCCCAAACTTGTCTAAATTCTACCCTTCTTTCAATATTAGTTCAAATTGTCTCCTGTCCATGAAGCCACACTTGGTCAAAAGAGACAAGATTATAAAAGGAAAACTAAAGGACTACTTTTAAAAGCAAATTCATAAAAGAAGCTGGAGAGAAAGGAAGAGTATCCTATGAATAGTATCTCTTTTCTCATAATTAACACCAAGTGTCCAACCAGACTCCAGTAACAGGTTTCTCTTATAAGCTCTCAAATTGCTTTTATTTAATTCATCCAGATTAATCCAGTGAATCAATCTGGTCACTTAATTCACTTATGCATCAAAACTTCAGGTAATCTCTTCAGATAGATTAGGGGCCCCTGGGTGAGAGAATCCCATCTGAAATCTTGACCCCTTCAAAGAAACTTCCACTGAGCTGCTCGACAACACAGAATCAGAGAATCATAAACTTTTATAGCTAAGAGTGTCCTTAGAGGTAATTTGGAAAATTCTTTTTACAGATGGGGAATCTAAGGCTCAGAGAACCTAAGTGACTTGCCTAGTATCACACAGCTAGTTAATTGTGGAGCTAGAATTCAAACCCAGCGTCTTGATTCCCACCTCAATGCTCTTGTAATTGTGCTGTATTGTCGTTTTTTGTTAATTGCTTGATTCTAAATGAAAAACAAGTTAATATAACCTCACAGGGATAATGGCTCATTTGGGTATACCATACATGAATAACACCGTGCCTTGAATCTCTTCAGCACTTTTATTTACAAATCGTTTTCACAATTCATTTTATCCTCTTTCACGCTGAAGAGTATTTTCTGAGCTAACAGACACATGAGACAATCTTACAAACAATTCACATAGTATTTACCAAAATCCATTCTTTTGTCTCCACAGTCCTATTCTCTTGGCCATTTTCCTTTGCAAGCAGATTCTATTCATTTTTATTCATTATGATTCAGAAGCATCTCATTTTAAGCAGCACCCTTTGAACGCAAATGTTGGTATTCCTCCATAAGCTGACTTTGTTCTGACCCACACCTCTCCCCCTATACCCGTGTTCTCTCTCCTTCATGGTTTTGGTTTCACATCACCTCCTACTATTAATATCCACTTTATCACCTACTTTACTGGCTTTTCACTGCATTCAATTTGTCTTTAACTCTTTTCCAAGTTCAACTTTGTTTTTCTTTCCCCCAAAACATGAACCTAAAAGAGATGGAAAGAACTTAATTTTTTTTTAGTTTTAGGTCATCTATTTAATGTAAATTACTATCTTTAAGTATCAAAACAATAATACCTGCCTTTAATTTGGAAGAAATGAAGACTTTACTAGACCTACCGTATGAAACACCATTTGAAATATATCTCCAGGTGGACTATTTGAACATGTTCATGATTTTAGTATTAATACGGGACCAGAAACTCTAAAAATTCATTCAAACTCAAGACATTAAAGGGGAAAAAATAGTGTATACTTCAAAGTCTATTCTTTCAGAAAAATAAAAATAAAGACAAAAAGAAACTTACATTTATGGGGGATCTGCCCCTGACAGGTATTTCTGTATATAGCTTAGCTGACTCAAAATAAACACTTTTTGATGGTTATTTCTGTCCACACTTCTTGGAGAAGAACACTGAGGACTTGCTCTAGATCCCAAAGCAAACTCCAGGACATCTGATTCCAAAACCAGTGTTCATTCCAAAGTATCTGCTCCCATAGAAAAATGAGTGCTATCAAGGAAACAACCTGAATTGTAAGGGAGCTCAAACTATAATATCCTAGAAAGGTTGTCAAAACTTGAGGTTGTGGCACAGAAAACTGACCAAGGAGCAAAGAGGTTTATTACTGTTTTCAAACATGGGAAAAAGTTGTTCTGTGGAAGGACAATGAGACTTTCTCCTGCTGCATCGAAGGGCAGAGCAGGACCAAAAAGGTGATCTAGACAGAAGTAAACGTTGTTTTGACATAAGAAATAACATTCTAATGGAAAGGACTCCCCAAGGCTGGAAGAAGCTTCCTTGCATGGCAACAAGTTCTCCAGGGAGTTACTGGATGTGCTTAAGTAGAGAATGGATGAGCACTTTGATTAAGGTGATACCATCAGGAAATTAAAGCGTCAGATAGGGTTTAAGCCAATGAGTTCTTAGGTACCTTTAGATACATGATCTTTGATTCTTAATCCAAGAGCAATAATCCTAGGAAGAGAACCCAAGAGAATATTCACTAATCAATGCTCCCTAAACATTTGTAAAAGCTGGCAGAGGAATTTTTTTCAAAGGCACTCAAGTGTTGTTGGAAAGGCCGGGACTCTGTGTGGCAGCTTTGATGGATTCATTCAGCCTCCCTGTACCTAAGACCTTTGCAAAAGGATTTTCAGCTCCTCCCTTCAAGAGCTAGAATTTATTTCTTCACCCCTTGTTTGGGCATCAGAATGCAGTAGAAGAATCTCAGTTCTGAGTGTAGTCCCTCAGAAGCCTTGGACACTTCCAGTCTTTCAGAATGCTGTCACCCAGGCTGAACAAACCTTGGCTAGCCTGCTGGAGGATGAAAGACCACATGGAAGAGAACCCAGCCTACAGCCATCTCAGACCATCATACAGCCAGCTGAGCTCTAACTAGAAAAGCGAGCCCAGACAAAATCAACACAGCTGCCAACCCAGCCACAGCTGACCACAGACACATGAATGAATCTAGCCGAGACCAGAAGAATCACCCAACTAATCCACAGAGTTGTGAGCAATAATTCAGGTTTATTGTTGTAAGCTTCTAAGTTTAGGGAGAGTTGGTTACACAGCATTAGCTAGCTGCTACACAGACCTTAGATACAAGTCTTGGCTCTACCACTGGCCTAGCTGAGCTGTTTTGAGGAAGACTTTAGGTTCTTCAATCTCAGTCTTCTTATCTAAGTATGATGAAGGGCTTTCTCCACAATAGTGGCTCTCAAACGTCAAAGTTTTTCAGATGTCTTGTTAAAAATGTATATTTCAGGCCCTCCTCTAGAAATTCTGATTTGGAGGGTCAAGAGTGGAGCCCGGAAATATGCATTTTGACAGGATATCAGATGATTCTAATGTAAATGCAGAGGAACCACACATGGAGAAACTCTGTTCTAGATCATTCTTATGGAAGCTTGGACATTTGTAACTAAGCTCATCATCCTGTCTTCAGCCAATCTCTACCTTCATCACAGGTAGAGGATGCCCAGCTGAACATTTGGAGCTCCTTAGAGATGGGGGTGTCACAGACACTCTAAGGCCCAGTAGAGAAGAGTGACTTGCCCTTAAGTCAGACAGCTTTTGGCTCTTAAGTCAGACAGCTTTTCGCTCCTGGGAAACCCGCTCCTAGCTCCATCCCAGAAACCAGAACCTGGGAAAAGAAGATAGGCAGACTGCTTCCACTCAAAAAGATTCTGTCCAACTGCCAATGCTGGAACACGATTACACAGCAAACAGCATAGCCTCAGCTAAAACGCAGAGTAACAGCTGGACTGTGTTCCCTGAAAGTACAATGCATTTATTACACAGATAATTAGACTTCCCTCTAGATCCAAAAGTCATATGGTCTGTGCATTAAGCAAAGGGGACTTACCACAGCCTAGCCAACCCTTGCCCAAAGCGCACAGAAAATGCTGATCCCTGGGTTCTAAAATGGGGTGAGGAGGGAGCTGGGGTGAAGCCAGGAAGACAGCAACTTCTCTGATGTTCTTCTGTTCTTGGCTTTAGTGACCCAAGTCAGTGGTTCTCAACTCTGCATCACAGTTACCCAAAAGTTTTAAACAATAGTGATACCTGGGCCCCATCTTAGAAAACTTAAATCAGAATCTTTAGGAATCGCCTACTTGGGCACAGGTATTTTTAAAGGTCTCCAGGTAACTCTAGTGTGCAGACAGGGTTGAATACTACTGGTCTAAAACAGAGGTTGGCAGACTATGATCCACCCTTTCTCATAAAGAAAGTGTGACTGGAACCTAGCCATACTCATTCGTTTAGAGTTGAGCGTTGCAACAGAGATCATATGGCTAGCAAAGCCTAAAATACTATTCAGTCCTTTACAGAAAGTTTGCCGACCACTGCCCTTAGGTACTGGTCTTTAGCATCGGTTAAGAGGTCCCAACAGAGGAATTTTATCCAGAATGCCTCCTAGCTTGGTTACACACCCTTTTTACCTATTTCTCCAACACCAGGAGCCCACAAGTACACGATAATAATAAAAACTAATGTCTAACGAGTACTTATTATACGTCAGGTACTAGATTAAGTGGTTTGCATCTTCGCCTTTAAACCCTACAACCACCCTGAGAGGAAATCTGGTTATCGTCATCTTACAGAATGGAAGACGGAGCTTTGGAGAGGACTAAGTTACTTGTCTGAAAACATAGAGTAAGTGCAGAGATCAGATTTAAATCAGGCTGTCTGATTCCATGGCCGATGTGCTCAATAACCACACAAGCCAAGATTCACAGCATGGAAACATGGAGCTTCTGAGCCAGACAGCAATGTGAGCTTGGGCAGGCTGCTTCCAGGGGCAGGGCTAGGGGAGTTCTAAGAATATCTACCATACAGAGCTGTGGTAAGATCAGGGGTAGCACGATGCCTACTAAAATGAAACTGTCTGGCAGACAAACTATTTTTTTGTCAGATTTTTCTTCTGGAGACACTCTTGACAATATTTCACTAATTATTTTCATCCATTTAATCACTCAGTAATTTAGTGAACACCTTACCTGAACCAGGCATGGTTCTATATTCTAAGGATACAGCAAAGAACAAGGTGCTAGAGAACACAGTTGTCAAAAAAATATGTGTATATATTTTAAAATATATTTCATTCACTTACTGCCCATTTCTCCCACTACCATGTACACTCCATGAACTGAGGGGTCAGCAGCCTTTTGTGCTTGGGAACAGTAGACAGATCCCAGCACAATGCTTGGGGGGCCACTGTAAATAGTGAAACCACCAAAGAAAAGCACAAAAATACAAAAAAACATAGCACAAAGCAGACCATGAAAAAGACAGTTCTTTGTACCCTGAGAACTCAAACAAGAAGGCAGAGCATCGCCTTGTTCAATCTCTGCTGGGAACATGCACGTCAGGTGACTCCAATTTTTTGCCACTCAGCACATGTTTGCAAATGTCCACAAAAACTTTCTGAGTACTGATTTGGGGGTTATAAGTGAACTTTAGCGAGTAGGTAAATTCTCAAATACGGAATCCGCAAATAATGAGGATCAACTGTATGATGTCATGCAAAGGTAACTACTAAGAGGATCAAAGCAGGATAAGGGGATAAAGCAAGAAAGGGGTACTATTTTTGTGAAGGCGCTCAGTGAAGACCTCTTTGAATAGCTAACATGTGAGCAGAAAACTGAATGAAATGAAAGAGCAGGTGATGTGAACATCTGAAAACTGACCTAGGAGGGAAGAAGAGCAAGGGCAAGGACCCCGAAGTGGGAGTGTAGTGGCATCTTGGAGGAACACTACAGGCCAGTGTAGCTGGAGCAGTGCACAGTGAGGGAAGCCTTGGGAGATGAAGTCAGAGAGAAATCAGGGAGGACTTCATGTACAAGGCATATCTATCCTCGATAGGATCTGGGGTCTTCTATGCATGATGGAAGTGCATGGAGGCATCTGAAGATAAGTCTGCCACAATCTAATTTAAGTTTTAAAGATCACTTGCAGAAAGTAGGGGATCCACAGAGAAGGGATGATTGGGGTGGTCCAGGGAAAAGGGGGTTAGTCCAGGGAAAAGGGGTGGTGGCCTGCACTAGCCTATGAATGGTGGAGTTGGGAAGGTGGAGGGATTGGCAAAATGTTCTGGAGGTAATGCCAATAAGATTTGGTGATGGAAGGGCTGTGAGATCTGAGAGTAAAAGAGGCATCACAGACAACTCAAAGATTTTGGACTCTACCAACTGCGTAGTGGAGGAAGATGAGAGAAATGATCATATTCAGGATATGTTTTGCAGGTAGACATGACAAGATTTGCTGCTGTACTCGAGTCGAGTTTGAGAGAAGGAGACAATTCCAAGATGTTGAGCCTTTAGAAAGGGGTGTCATTTACTATAATTCAAATCTGGGAAAATTAAGAGTGTGTGAGGGTATCAAGAGGTACATGCATTAATTTATTCCTCTTTGGATTTTTATGTGTGTGTGTGAGTGAGAGAGAGAGAGAGAGAGAGAGAGAGAGAGAGAGAGAGAGAGAAAAGAGAAAATTATAATTAAGTAATAGGTACTCATCAAATGTGTATAAATTATCTATCGTGTATGCTCTGCTAAGTACTAGGGATAGGCAGAAACAAAACACAGCCGCCATGGAGGAGCCTGAAATCGAACGGCGGAAACAGACAATTAAGCAGGTGATTATTTTATTTTTTTCAATACAGGTTCTGAAGCCAGAGAATGTCAGGCAATGCCCAGTGCAACACAGAAAGAACACTGGAGTGAGATCCAAGCGTGCTAATCTGTGGAAACTCCAATTTCTCCAAAGAAAGACCTGAGAAAGAATGATTTTGCTGGTCTCATAAATACAGTCAAGAGTTTTCAGCACAGCTGTTGAATAAATCACTACTAGGTTCTCCTTGGGAAAAGGCTTCTGAGAAGCCTGGGCAGGCCAATAGCCGCCATGACATCAAGTGGCACACAAATGTCTCCTCGCTCAAAGGGTAGCCCTCAGCTCCCAGGACCGGCATCCCCACGTTCATTCATCCACCTGCTGAACTCGTCCGTAGGTGTGCTTGCTACTTTGAACGTGTAACCAAGAGCAACCCGGCAGGAGACAGACACAAAACTCGAAGTCCTCAAGCAAGGGAAAAACCTCTGCAGACAAATGAAACACAACTTCCTCCAAGGTTTGAGCAAGGCCAAAGTAGCTCTCTTGAGGAAAAGCCCTGCTGAAGGCAAGATACTTTTCCCTCTGAGTGTGTTTCTACCTTTCTCTCTGGTCCCAGCACTGACAGAGACCAAACTGAAAAATAAGACACAGTCCTTGCCCTCAGACTCCACAGTATAGCTGGCAGAGACCAGCATTTTCAAAAAGAACTTACTGTAGAAATCCAAGAGGGAAATAAACAAAGAAAATATAAAACTATGAAACTGTTGCACTCACACAGCAGAGCTTCCTGACCTCACGACAGATAATTACCAGGCACACAGGCCGTTGGTTACACATTCTGTCTGAAAGTTCTGCGTTCAGAAAAAGGCTCTGTTTAATGCTGAAGCAGGCAGCTTATACACACACACACATTTATACACACTCCTTGGCCGCCTCTTTTCTAGATATATGCCTGGAGTTTCTACTCTCCTCTGGGGGAGAATGTATAGATATCAGGACTTTTGATGCTCCCCTGGGCGAACAAGGCAAAACTCAGATTCCTTCCAGCATGTAACAGCCAAGACACGGGTTGGGTAAAGACCTGATGCCCCTCTTCTCCATTTCCCCTGCCCTTATTCCAACCTATTTCATGGAAACGTTGCATTTCAGGGCTGGCAGGGTCCCAAGAGATCAATGCTGGAGTCCCCTTTGAAGCCAGTAACCATGAGATGGGCTTATTACATCTTTGTCTGACAGGAAAGTGGCCCCTCAACCCTCCAATGGCGGCATTTCGTACTCAGAGAACAGTGAATGACAACCATCAGTCAAATGCATTCTCAGCTACATCAGTAGACACGAGAATGAGAAAGTGTGCGCGATCCCTTGAGGAAAATCAGGAAGACCACCCACAAAGTCACACGAGGGGCTATTCAATGCGCTCTCACCCAGAGGTCAGTTCTGGGCTACTGCCTGTCACATAAGGAGTGTGAATCACCTATACATACAGATGCCCCCTTCTGCCATTTTGTTTTCTTTTTGATTTAACGTTATTGCACCAAGAACACTAAATTCCAGCAGTGTCCCCATGATGAAGTCAAACTACACAAGCCAACATAATTAGGGGAAAGGGAGGCTGGCTTCTCCTTGAAGTGGACACTTCCCAGCTCCTTGTCTGCCCAGGCAAGTGCACGGAAATCACTCTGCCTGTGAGCTCCTCCCCCCATTTCCAACTAGGTTTTATGGTTTGCTAATTTCTTGCTATTTGTCCCCAACCCTCCCAGTCCTACCCCTGTCCAGCATTCATAATTTGACCAGGAAACTTAGAATTTATTTTCGATTTCTTCCTCACTGCTCTGCTCAGCAGCTACAGAGATGCTTCAGACTGATTTTCCAACACCCCTACCGCCACTGTCCCCAGGCAAAGGCCAAAAGTTCCTCTTGGACCCATCATTTGGATGTGCTCACTCTCTGTGGCATGATTTATAGAAAGGCAGCCTCAATTATGCTTTCCCTTACTCCCTGCATTGATGAAATGCTGAAAACACAGAATTGCCAAGATGGCACGGTACACAGCCTCCAACTGAAACAGCTTTCTGCCGACAGCCCCAAGCACACACACACAGACAAGGCTGCAGCACCAAAAACAAAGACTCAAGCCATCAGTGCCAATGACGGGAAGACCAGGGGCTGTTTTCCTCAGTCAGAAAAGTGGCCCCACCACCAATCTCCTCTCTCCAACCAACACTGGGAACTCTCTGCTCTTTCTGCTGGCTGCGAGCTTAGAGGCAGCCACTGATAGGGGCCAAGCAATTTCAGGAGTAGCAGCCAGCAGACAGGAATCAGGAGATTAAAATAATAAATCTGCATATGTGCTTCTATTTCTAGCCCTTGTTTACTCACAGTAATAATAATAAAAAAATTAAACCGGTAACTGAAATAAAAACAACTAGACCCATTTATCTACTGGCTTTGGTTTCACTTTTATTCTGTCGATTTGAAATTGGTGAGAACTCCAAAATAGTGTTTCACCCAACAGGAGAGTTTGTGGAAACAGCTTATCCCAGTGCTTTTCTGGGATGGGGGCGGGGGTGAGAGGACTTTGATAAGTGTCACTGGTTGGTAAAACAACGGGCATATTAAATACAAGGTCACTCTTGGTCTACCTTCCCACAGACGCTCTAATCTTTTTTTTTTTTTTTTAAATCCTGTCTCTTCTAAAGTCCTTTTATTAGACTTAATGATCTTCATGGCATCTTAGAAATTGTTTTAAAAGCTCTATGTTTAGAGAAAGTTCTCAAGGGAATTAACTGTCATTTTGGCTTGTGCATTCTACTTGCCATCCACTTCACCACAGTCATCCTTGCAATGGCCTTTCTCCAACCTCCCAGGATGTCCAAAATGGTATTCTGCGTAAAATATCTAAGAGGTCATCTCTTGACAATTGGAATATGTTTTAGTGTCTTAATTATTTAAATTAAGAGTTTTATAATTAATAGACTTTATTTTTTGGAGCAGTTTTAGGTTACAGAAAAATGGGTGGAAAGTACAGGTACAGAATTCCCAGATAGCTTCTCTCTTCCCCACTCTTATTAACATTTTGCAGTAGCTGGTACATTTGCTAGACTCAATAAGCTTATATTGGTACATTATTATTAACTAAAGTCCACTGTTTTTACTCTTTGTGTACATTCTGTGAGTCCTGACAAATGTAGAAGGAAGGATATGTATCCACCATCGACACACAACAGCTTCACTGCCCTTAGAAATCCTTTGTGCTCCACCTATCCATCGTTCCTTTCTCACTAGTCCCTGGAAACCACTGATCTTTTTACTGTCTCCATAGTTTTGCCTTTTCCAGAATTTCATATAGTTGGAATCACACATTACATAACTTATACAAATTGTCTTCTTTCACTTAGCATAAGCTTCGTCCAGGTCTTTTCGTGGAGGAATTGTTTTTCATTTGTCTGTCTGTTTGTTTGTTTGTTGGAACTAGCAGCCTGTAAACACAGAGCTGGGACTAGTAGCTTGGAAATGTTAAAATGGCTCCCAACTTTCTCTTCTCTTAACTGTAAGCTTTAAAGCAGATCAGGGACACCATGAAAAACTAGTCAAACAAAAGCCTGGTGCGTCCTAATATTGTTAAGGGCAAATCCACAGAGACTTTTTTTTTTTTTTTTTTTTTTTTTTTTTTTGCGGTACACGTGCCTCTCACTGTTGTGGCCTCTCCCGTTGTGGAGCACAGGCTCCGGCCGTGCAGGCTCAGCGGCCATGTCTCACGGGCCCAGCCGCTTTGTGGCATGTGGGATCTTCCCGGACCGGGGCACGGACCCGTGCCCCCTGCATCGGCAGGCAGACTCTCAACCACTGCGCCACCAGGGAAGCCCCACAAAGACATATTTTATATTATCCAGTGCGTGTTTATAGATATGTCAAGTGAGTCAACTGAAATTATCCCATCTCAGGGAATATTATTACAATTATTCATTATTAAAATGAGAATGTGTCAGAGTTCAGGTGGAAAAATAAAAGAGTGCTTGAGCTCTGTGAAACAGCACAGAAAGATGTTCATTCACTTGGTTGGTTAATTCTATTTTAGTGTACACACATGTTAATGGATCAAGCACCAGCCAATGGGTGTTATCTGAGAATGTAGCAATGACAAGGCTTTGTGCAACGCACTTTGGACATGTGAATGTCTTGGACACATGCCCCGCACACTGGTCTCATATGATCTCCTGGGGGAGTGCGTTGCTTGCAATAATTAACTCCAATGTTAGACGTTATATGCTGGGGCAATGGAGGTACAGAGGATGAGTGTCATAGGAGCTCAGACAAGGGAGGTGCTTTCTGAGTGGCTGATATGTGAGCTGGTAGCTCTTCAGGAAGGGCAGCAAGTCATATGTAAGCAAGAGTGCAGTAACAGGACAGCATAAGGAGGAAGAGGGCAATGGTGACAATCAGGTGCCTCCCCTTTTTTGGTACAGGAGTCTCAACCTTGTAATCCAAGTCCAGCTTTTGTTACTTTGTGTGTGGGGTTTGGGGGGGAAGGGGGAGTTACTCTGCTTTATTTTTTTGTTAAAATAGCTTTTTAATGAGTTTGAATAGCTTTAGACAGGGCATGTCCACACCAATTTACTATAGCTATTTTTATGATCTGCCCATACTTAATGTGCATCTGAGATAAACCTGGGGTATAGAGAGAATCAGAGGGTGATACGCCTATGATACAAACTGTGTAAAGGTTGAATTCTGTGTTTAAAAACTTGAACTTACCCCTGACAGCAAGGGAGAGCCATAAAGTTTGGGCAACTTCATTTGGAAGACACTGTCTTATATGGTCAATGTTTATGAGGCCCTTGACTTAAAAGATTCTCATTCCATAAAGAGTAAATCCCATATCCCGGACATCCAATGACAGGTAAGTATGGGCAACCCCATGGATGACAATAGCAGATCCAAGAAGCTTCCTGATGTAGCAGCAAGACCATGGATACAAGGTGTTTGAAACAAGACACTGGATTTTCCAAGGGAGCAGGTTTGGGCTCTGGTTAGGTCACTTGAGTTAAGTAAAGTCATAAAGTATTAGAGCTCTTAGGCCTTGACATTCAAATATAAGTTGCTGGTGCTTCTGCAAAATTCAGGGAAGATAAAGAAAAAGAAAGAAACGCATTTCTATGGTAACCAGTCCCCTTCTGATATAGAACAGAAAGATCGTCTGTCACTTTCGTCAGGGATAATGGGCTCCTGCATCAAGTTGATCTTTAATTTAGAAATAATTGCAGTCCTTCATTTATTTGCTCTTTCACCCATTCAACAATGCCTATTGATGGTCTTCTACATGCTGGATATCGTTCTGGGTGATGCAAAAGTAACAAAGTTGATAAGACAGATTAATTCCAGCATGGTTATTATATACAATACAGGACTGGGCATCGTTGAGCAAGGTAGAATAAGTGCTTGACACAGGATATGGCACAAAGTACACACCTGATAAACAGCTACCCTTAGTATTAGATGAAAGGAAGAAGGAATGTCAAGCTTCAGAAGGAGTGTGGCCACTTTTTGTTAGATGACTAAAGGAAGCACTTGGAAAAGTGGCATCTGATCACGGAAGTACATTAGCATGTGGGTTGAAGAGGTAAGAGAAGGCGGGGAAAGTGGCAGAACAACAAATGCTTCCAGAGATGAACAAAACCCACGTGTGTCTAGAACATGAAGGATATGAAGAGGAAAAGGAGAAATGGCAGGTACAGTCTAGAACGGAAGACACAAATACTACCTAGAAGTATGAGCAATGGAGAACGACCGATGATTCTTTCGTGTGGGAATGACACACCACTTCCTGTAGAAGATCACACACTGACTTCATGCCACTCAACAGTTATCTTAATCTCTCTTCAGTTTTATTATCTGTAAAATGGGTAGAGATGATTTCTGAAGAATGATCAAATATGTCATTCTGTAGGAATTTTAACTTGGTGTCAGTGCACAGGAAGCTTAGAAGGCAGAGACACGGAGGGACGTCTGAAGAATTAGGAAGCCGCTACAGGTGTTGTAAAATAAAGACAAAAACTGAGATGGTGACAGTGGAACTGGGAAGGAAGGGAAGACAATGACAGAACAGCAAGATACAATGATTTCAGCAAGGGTGACAGGGGAGAGGGGAAGTCCCAAGCTTAAGTGACAAGAAGAATGGATGGGTCATTGGTAGAACTAGCAAAGACAAGAAAAAAATTAGGTTGGAGTTTAGCAGATGAGGTGGAAGATTTTAATAGTTCCTCAGTGCCCTCATGAACATAAGTTTACGATAGAGAGAAACTGAGTTTAGGGTATGGAACTACAATTAGTCAAGGGAGAACCTGTATGAAGAGCTATGGCTTCTTCTACACTCTACCAGGGGAAGCAATTCAACTCAACTGTGTTGAGTCTGTATTAGATAATAACTGTAGGGGCTTCCCTGGTGGCGCAGTGGTTGAGAATCTGCCTGCTAATGCAGGGGACACGGGTTCGAGCCCTGGTCTGGGAGGATCCCACATGCCGCGGAGCAACTAGGCCCATGAGCCACAACTACTGAGCCTGCGCGTCTGGAGCCCGTGCTCCTCAACAAGAGAGGCTGCGATAGTGAGAGGCCCGCGCACCGCGATGAAGAGTGGCCCCCGCTTGCCACAACTAGAGAAAGCCCTCGCACAGAAACGAAGACCCAACACAGCAAAAATAAATTAATTAATAAACTCCTACCCCCAACATCTTCTTAAAAAAAAAAAAGATAATAACTGTATATTCTGCTTTAAAATTAGAACAGATAAAAGAGGAAAATACAGCCTCACATGTAATAATCTTAAAATGTAGTTGAGAAAAATGCCAAATCTGTGTTCTACATAAGTCAACATAAAATATGTCTCTGTTGCTTTCCTTCTCTTTGCTTATTTGCACGTTTTTCAGTAACCCTGAAATTCCCTACAACCACTCATCCTCCAACTAGTTCATGAGATCTGGTGCGACTATTCCCCACTCTTACCTTGACATCAGGGTCAGCATGTGATCTGGACCTAAGCCAATTGCAGTGGCCTTGGTGATTAGTTTAGGGGGTGGGCGTGTAGCACAGTCAGAAGCAATTGGAGCCCACCCAAAGACCTTCTGTTAAAAGAGCCCTCTTTCCACCAGGGTCATGAGAGATTAGGACAGGTGCGTGCAGTTGCTGGCAGCCATCTTGCCACGCTGAGGGGAAAGTTTCCTTCTCGAGAACAAAGGTAAGTCAGAGAAAAAAAGAAGAGCTGAAAGACGTAGGAAAAGAGAGCACTGCCAGCATGTTGTGAGCTCTTAGACTCGATCACACTTGAAGTCAGGTCTTCTCTTGAATGTCACACCTAATGGCCTACAATTCCCTTTTGCTTACACCAGTTTGAGAAGGGATTTTCCTAACCTCCAACCAAAACATCCCTTACTGTACACAACATATAACCATGGGTAACACTGAATCATACAGAAACGAAGTGCAGAGACAGGCTTGTGTTCTGTAGGCTATGTTAGCCAGGGAATACTTCTTGGAGGCTGGTTTACCGTGCTTTGGCTAATGGCATTTTGTAGAGCACTGCAGGGAGTATCAAAAGTGATCTCAATGCAGCACCTGCTAATCAGGGGCCTCACGATTTCGTGTAGGAAACAGCTGCATGCCAAACTCAACAGAAGAGCGAACAAAGTTTAAGGAGGTGAAGAGTGGAGCCTAACAGAGAAGGATCCATCCTTGTGAGACAAGCGAACTTAAGGAGGACTGTGGGTTTTTTCAAATGGAGCATTTACTGAGCAACATTTTATGTGCTAGAACTTCTCACATTTACTATCTCTGTAGCTCTGTTCTCAAGAGCAACAGTAATAATAATAATAAAAGCCCTAAAGCCCATGACTGCTTCCTCCAGTTTTTTCAGACTGAACTGTGCCATCTAAAAGTTCATGCTTTAACCAGTAAACTACACTACTAGAAAACTCTTATTGCCTGGTCGATCCAACCAGCCTTTCTGGTTAATTTATTCTCTTTCCTACCCCTGAATCTGCGAAGACTCTTTATTTGCCTGATACGAGTCAGAAGCAGGAAACTACCTTCTTACTGGGCTCATCCAAGGGAGGGCCTTTCTGCCACTGCCACCACGACTGCCTTTGTGGTGCGCTCCCCCCACCCTGCCTCTAGCTACCCACACCCCAAAGGTACAACCATTTCATGCAGAGACCAGCAGAAGAGCAGATGGCTCTCTCAAAAAAATTCCCTTCATTACAACAAATAACCTTGATAATTACCCAGAAGTGGCAGAAAAAATATCACTAGCACAAGAGAAGCAAGACTTCATCTTTAAATGAGATGTAACCGAGTTTCTAGCACTGCATCAAAGTCATTGTTAAAAATATTGTCCTCCAAATGAGAACACCACTCTCCTGACTCCAAGAGGCAAATCAGTTCAAACACGTCTCTCCCCTGAGACGGTTTTCAAGATTATTAATAGTGTATGTGTTGTTTTGGGAAATGTTTTTTCCCCCTGCAACTCAAAATAACATTTATTTTGTGAGCTTTGAGCAGGCCATCTATCCATTCCCCACAGACACACTGAGGGGAGAGGAAAAGCAACTTTTGCCAGGGACAGCATGAAATTGGAGTGGCAGACAGGAACATCACTGCCTGCAGTCGTGGTCCACCTTCCAGACAACATGATAGAGCCCTCAGCAGCTTTCATCTTTTATGATAATAATATATATGAGGGAGCACAAAAAAAGTATGACTATTTGCAAAAATAGTTAAAATAATACAGCTATTTTTTGTTTTTCAGCAATTAGACTACAGACATGGTGCTAAGCTGATTTAGCTTTACAGTTTCTTCAGTGCTATGTTTTAGTTTTTAAAAAAATCCTGTAATATTTTCTTCTTATAAAATATGTATGTAATATTTATAATATGTAACATATGAAATAAATGTAAGTTATGAAGCACAACACAAATACCTGTGATCCTACCACCAAAATTTTAAAAGTAGACCTCACCTATTGCATTGAACTATCTGTGTGCCCCCCCCGAACCCCAAAGGTAACACTCACCAGAACTGGAGTTTTACTGTCCCCTTGATTTTCAAAATAATTCTATCCCATAAGTATGTAACTCTAAACACAATATTGTTAGGCAGTATTTCCTTCTGAAATTTAAAAATGGAGTCATACTGTATGAAGCCTATTTTTTTTTTTTTTTTTTTTTTTTTTTTTTTTTATGCGTTACGCGGGCCTCTCACTGTTGTGGCCTCTCCCGTTGCGGAGGACAGGCTCCGGACGCGCAGGCTCAGCGGCCATGGCTCACGGGCCCAGCCGCTCCGCGGCATGTGGGATCCTCCCAGACCGGGGCACGAACCCGTGTCCCCTGCATCGGCAGGCGGACTCTCAACCACTGCGCCACCAGGGAAGCCCCTGAAGCCTATTTTGATGGGATTTTTTTTCCAGCCAGGATATATTTCCAAGATCCATCCATGCATGTTGTTCGATGCAGTTTTAGTTTGTTAATTTTCATGGCTGAATAATATTCCATTGTGTCAGTATAACACAGTTTAGTTGTCCATTTGCCTATCAATGGATACTTGAGTTACTTCCAGCTTTTATCCTATAACAGGAAATTATGTTCATATATTCATGCATGTGTCTCCTGGCAAGCACTTCCCCAGGGTTTACACCAGGAGTTGACTGTTCAATTGTAGGACTTGCATTTAGTTGGTGTCAAAGGTACTGCCAGCCTGTTTTCCAAAGTGGTTGTTGAAAGGTAAACTGCTATGGGGATGTACTAGGATTCCCACTGAACCTCAACCATCCTCACACTTGAAATGACTAGGCTCCTTAGTATTGCCAGTCTTGTGGGTATTAAACAGTATCTTATTGTCATACTACTTAGCATTGCACCAATTACTAATGAGGCCAAACATTTTTTTCAAGCTTATTTTCCACTAGTGTGTCCCCTTCAATGTTAGGCCTTGTCATGTATTCTGGCAAGTATTTTGTTAATTTGCCTCTGGTTCACTTACAAATTTGTAATATTTCTTTATGTAAAATAGATCCTGATCCTTGTATTGTCAACATCTTCTCCAAGTTTGTGGCTTATATTTTTACATTTTTGGTATCTTTAATGAAAAACTATTCCTCGTTATTATGAACTTTAATTAATATAAGTTGAATGTATTCATTTTATGGTTAGCATTTTTGGGGTCTTAATTAAGAAACCCTTTCTTATCATAAGGTGTAAAATATAGCTTCTAGCATGTTCTTCTTAAAGGTTAATATTTTCTTTCACATTTAATTCTTAAATTCATCTGGCATTTTATTTTTGTGTATGTTAAGAAGTTCAGACCCAAATATATTTCTTTCCTCTGCATAGGCAATTATCCCAGAATAGTTCATTCTATGCCCACTGTTCTGTTACACCAACTCTGGTATTATTAATTTGCCATATGTTTTGTATGACTCTTTTCTGAGCTCTCTATTCTCTACCAACTTGTCAATGTGCCCATGTTTGTGTGTGTATGTATGTGCGTGCGTGCGTGTGTGTGTGTGTGTGTGTGTGTGTGTGTACAAACTGAACAGGGGTACAGAATAAAACTATAATTTTCGATATTTGCTCCACTCCAGCCCAACAACACACACTTTATTTCCCTTCGGGTGAATCTGGCTTATTCTTGGGCCTTTCCTGTCTTTCACGTATTAGAAAATCAACTTGATAAGTTCCTACAAGCATCTGTTGTTATTTTGATCAAACTGTATTAAAACAAAGCAACTGCAGAGAATTGACATTTTTACTCTACTGAGGCTTCTAGTAAGTATACACGGTGTATTTTTCCATTTAGTTTGGTTTCCTTTAATGTATTTTTTTAAAGTTTTGAAGTTTCGGGGGGGTGGGGGTGGGGGGGTGATGAATTGGGCGATTGGGATTGACATGTATACACTGATGTGTATAAAATTGATAACTAATAAGGACGTGCTGTATAAAAAAATGAATAAAATTAAATTTAAAAAAATTTTTTTAAAGTTTTGAAGTTTTCTCCATAAAGGTCTTGCACAACTTTATTCCTGTTGGAAGGCAAAACACATTACACAATGTAAGTTATGTTTTTAATTATGTTTCCGAACTGATTATTGCTGAGGAATAAAAATCCATTTGATATTGCTAAGCTTTATTAAGTTTAATGAACTGTCTGTAGTTTCTTTTGAGTCTTATATGTAGAGAATCATATCAACAGAGGATAACTCTTTTTTCTTTTTCTTATCTTATTATGATGGTTAAGATTCCCAGTGCAACACTGACTCAAAGCTATAGTAGTAGGTATCTTTGTCTTACTCTTGATTTTAAAAGAAATGTTTTTAATGTTTAACAATTTAAAATAATATCCATTGTATTGCTCATTGATAATACTTATCATGCTGAGGAAGCACTCATCTTCCCCTCATTTGCTAAGGATTTTTGTTTATTTGTTCATTTTGTTTCTTGTTTTTGCTTTGTAAATCACGAATGGGTGTTGAATTCTATTCAAGAATTTTCATGAATCAATTGAGATGTTAATGTCATTTTTCTCCTTAAACCTTTAATATAGTGAATTTCATTTTTACATGTTTTTAACATTTAATGATCTTGCATCCTAGAAATAAATGAAACTGTATCATAACGTATTCCCTTTTGCACACACTGCTGGATTCAGTTTATCTCACTGAATCTTCACGTTATGAAGCAGGTGCTTTACAATCTCCTTACAGAGTGTCATTTAGTAGTGATGTGACCAAGGGTAAAGGTAGAACTTGACCTCAGGCCTGTCTGACCCCAAACTCCAAGATTTTAACCACCTGCCATAGCTCTCTGGATGCTCTGAAGTCAAAAACTCGTGAGAGTGCCTCGACATACATTTGTATAGTGTCCACTAGTCTAGTTTTTTGCTCTTGAGACAGTAAAATCCAACAGGCTAATTTAATTAAACTTGACTGGTAGACCTTGAAAGTCAACCTTTTAGATGTGTGAGTATAACGGGAGGAAAGGATGACTGAACTGCTGGCACTGACACACTCCAAGACCAGAGGGAAAGAGTGTAAGCGCAGACTGAAATGTCTCTTAGGTCTATCAGAGGGAGTGACTTGAAGTTTATCAGGTTACCGTCTTAATGGGAGGGGAGGGACCTCCTCACCTCCTTTCCATCTAGATTTCTGAATCTATCAAATCTATTTACCCAAGTCCACCTCCACATATTTCACACTTTCTCATCAGAACCTTTACCATTGTCAACCATTCAATATTTAACTTTAGACTGAAAAGATATTCACTGGGAAAAAAATGGCAAGCTCTCACCAAACCATCCAATGTCCAAAAGTTCATTCAGACTTCCCCTTAAGCATGGTTTTCCTTCACTTTGAACACAGATGTTTTTCTCAACCTACTCCAGTTTCTCCACATCCTTTTCTAAATTCAGTCACTAGAACCAAACATCACAGAGAACTCAAATGAACAGGGGAGAACCTAGGCCTAGGGGGTCAAAAGTTTTGGGAAACTCAAGAATGGGTGTAATGTGGCTCCATCCCTTCTGTGCTGTTAAAGTCCTGCCCACATTCAAGAGATCACATTCTAGATATTAATGGTATGCTGGAGACCCACAGTACTGGCTGGAGCCCCTGCTTTGGAACTTTGCTTCTCTCAAATACCACTGTCTTGATGAGACCTCTTCTGACCTCTCTAAGTTGTAACTCTCCCATCCTGGATCTCCCTATCCTTTCTCGTGTTATTTTCCTTATAGCACTTATGACAATAATTAACAACATATGTTATTATTAGACCAACTCTGACAGTAGTTAGCCAACTACAATTGGCCCTTGAACAATGCAGGTTTGAAATGCCCAGATCCACTTACACGCAGATATTTTTCAATAGTAAATACTACAGGGCTCCATGGTCAGTGGTTGGTTGAATCCATGGATACAGAGGAACCAAGGATACAGAGGGCTGACTATAAATTATAGATGGATTAACCCCCACGTTGTTCAAGGGTCAACTGTATATCAAGAGTTGACCAACTATATAAACCAACTACAATAATAAATGTCATAACACTTTATTTTTTTTTTATTTTATATATATATATTTTTTTTGCGATACGCGGGCCCCTCACTGCCGTGGCCTCCCCCGTTGCAGAGCACAGGCTCCGGATGCACAGGCCCAGCGGCCATGGCTCACGGGCCCAGCCGCTCCGCGGCATGTGGGACCTTCCCGGACCGGGGCACGAACCCACGTACCCTGCATCGGCGGGCGGACTCTCAACCACTGCGCCACCAGGGAAGCCCTATAACACTTTATTTTTAATTTGACACACATGGCAAGTTTCATGATGGGAGAAATTTTTGCCTGGTTTTTGTTTGTCTGTTTATTCCTTAATGTACCCAGGTTCCTAGAGCACTGCCTGGGACATAGTCAGTGTGCCATGAATATTGATGGAAAGATGAAAGGAAACTGGAACGGAGGGATCCAAAGAACAACAGCAATCACACTGTGGTACAGTCATCAGGCCAGATGTCCAAAATGTACAGTGTCAACTCTAAAGTAGGTTTATTTTCTCTCACTTGCCCTTCCCCCTTTTTCCAGCTACCACTCCTCCTCCTGAAATGAAGAAATCCTCTAACAGCATCTCATGCATGTACCAGTTCTGCTCATCCATCTCCGTACCTGTGTGGCCACCCTAGATGTTTTTTGTGCCACTTGTCACCACAAAAGCTCTAGCCAACACTCTGTCTGGGCCAAGGCAGCCATAACCCCCAGCATCTCCCTGGAGACTCACCCTGACCCTAGCCTCCCCTTGTTGTTCTCTTAGAAGGGTTTAAACATCAGAAAGGTACCACAGAAAGAAAAAAAGAGAAAGTGTACTTCCAAGAGAAAGATTTTTCATTTAAATGCACATTATTGTGTGATGTATCCCTTTAATTAAAGCGTGTGTCTGGGTGCATCGGCTGGTATTACAATGCAGTTCCTCATGCTTATTGAATGCAAGAGTAGCTGGGGCACTGCAGTGGAAACTCACACATTAGCTAGAGTACAGCTTAAAGCTATAGCTCCCTGATCTTTTGAGCTTCTAAGAGGCAGATAATCTTCAGGGTTAGCGTCCCAGTGTGATGAGATGCCCTCAACAAATTTACAGAGGTCTCGTATGAAAAAACAATGTTTTTTCCCAAAAACCTTGTTTGGCTTGTCTTGCTGTCTCACCCAGATTGCATCTTTCACCTCTAGAAGAAACACAGAACCAGGCAAAGGAAGGGCAGATGCTAGAAACTTTCCACCATCTTCAGAAGATCGTATAGGGAAGTAGAATTATTGACACTCCCTGCCATTTCGTGTTACTTTATGGTTTACAGAGAACTCCTCCTAAGTGGCTTGGGCAGTGTCACTACTTCCCAGACTGATTTAGGAACTAAAAAGGTAAAGGACAAATAAGGTACCCAAGTTGCACAGAAAACAGCAGAGACGTGCCAGACCCATACCTCTGACTCCAAGGCCAGTGCTCTTTCCACCACCACAGAGCTGGCAATAAGGTCTCTGCTGTGATTCTGCCATGAGTTATGACCGACTTTAGAACAAATCCTGGAAGCTCTCTGGGTTTTAGTCTCTTCATCTGTCAACAGAGGGGACATTTCAACATCCCTTTAATTCTTAAATTCCGATAGTCTCTTAAATATGCTTTCATAAGCTGAGAAATGGGAAACCAGAGAAGAAGGGGTTTTATTTCATGATCACTGGGGAGGATGGTTCGTTTTCTTCCTAGCGAGGGCCCTGTAACACCATGAAAAAAAGGTAGCATTTCCTTCGGTATCACTCCTGTTTTTTTCTCAAACATACTGAGAAAAAAATGTCATCCTAACATATCAGATTGTTAAAAATCAATTATTAGTTAATAACCCCAACAGATCAACTGTTTTCATTTCCTCATGATCTCTGCCAGGTCTTTTTCAACATACATCTATACATTTCCATGCTGATATACCATTCCACTTCCATTTTCACAAGGAAGAAGGTCTATCTTTCTGTTCTTCTTCTGAGCAAATATTGTACCTCCAGAATACTTCTTCTCTCCACCTTTATCGTGAGCTTCTTGAGGGCAGAGACCCTAAATAACACATCTTTGGATGTGCCTCGGCATTTATTGTTTACTGCTAGTAGCATTAAAAGCCTTAACAGACATTTATATTTATGTTCCTCTGCTTCTTGAATTTGTCCTTCCACAGTTAAAGCTCTGCTTTCTTTTCCAGATTCTCTTAATAAAATCAATTTCTCATTTTGGTTCTGGCCTTCACTAGTTCTCAGTATAGAGGCAAATCACATACTTCTCTATGACCTGTTTTTAATTCTTCAATTTCCAAATTAAAAAAATAATAATAATCACCAACTCACCAGAAAATTGTGCGACAAAAAGCACACTGAAGCACTGAGCACAATATCTGGTATACAGCAGGGGCTCAATAAGTATGTGTTAGACATGAGAATATAAAACAACACGTGTCTATGTTCATACTTCCCCTTAGAGTTCAAGGGAAAAAAAGAAGAAGAAAAAACTATGCAGCCAAACTTGACTCGATCCTACTTTCTCAAGACTACTCACCATTGCTCTGTCAGTAACTTTCAGTAAGATGGACAGCATCCTCTAAAAACACGCTGGCTATAAAGTGCTCACCACCAGCCTCTTCTGATGACTCAAATGCAACAAAGACCATAATTCAGATACCGAAGGACAGTTCAAAGCCACATCAGAGGGACAGATGCACCCATTATGATATTACAGCCTTCAAGTTGAGTCAGGTTAGAATATATTTCCTTGAACAGGACTGATGATGGGAAAAAAAAATATCCCTCCATGGGGAATTTCTACTAGACATCAGGGAAATGCAGACCTTTGTTCAAGAACTGATTATTCGGTATTTAGTATGTGCTGGGCACTAGGGATTCACAAAAGAAAAGACAAGTTGTCTTCTCCACTGTACTCACAGTCTGTACAAAAAAGGGGTGGTTATAATACAAAGTGGTAGATACTAAGATGAAGATGTGTCTGTGCAAAAACAGGAAGGAACCTGAGACTGCCTAGTAGAGATGAAAAAGGCTTGTCAGAGGTACTTGAGCTGAGTGAGAATTTGCCAAACAGAAACCAAACTGCGTAACCAGAACCATTCTTCGCCAGCGATTTTTCTGTTCTTTCTTCCCCATTCCTCTCCAGCAACACCATTTCTTTTTCCCATCTTTTAGGCCAACCTTAAGGTTCTTCTTCTCAGCGACATAGCCAATCATCCCAGCCCAAAGAGATTTCTTCCCTCGAAGGAGATCTCCATTTGCCTGGATTTTCACCTGCTAACTTGATTTCAAATTTATGTCCTTCTACCTCCTGAGCTCTTTGAGTGCAAGGCCTGTGCCTGGGGTAGCTCAGCATTTTATATCCAGCACTAAAAACCCTGCCTGGTACCTAGTAAGCCCTTCTATAAATAGACAAGCAATGAACAATCATCCTGACAATTGTTCATGTCATGAATGGATCTTATGCCCTGATTCTGGGGGCTCAGCAAACATGGTCTGCAATTATGGCACTGAGAGTCAGGCAGGTGGTTTTGAATCCAGCTTCTGCTACTTCACTCACTGCCCCCATCCTCACAAACTCCCACTCAGACGCTCACCTTGGAAAGTTACTGATACTCTCTAGGCCTCCACTGCCTCATATCTGTTTCTTTCTTTCTTCGGAGGGGTGTAAGGGGTAGGTATAACAATGGTACTTTTCTAACAGTGTTATAAAAATTAAATGAGATTCCCAATGTAAAATTTTGATACAGTGTACTACTGGCATCGCCTAGTACTGTTAATTACTGGTGTGTATGTGTGTGTGTGTGTGTGTGTGTGTGTGTGTGTGTGTGTGTGTGTGTGTTTCACCTCTGATAGATGACCCAGACTCTGGAGAACAGAAATTATATTACATATTTCTTTGCATCTCTCATAACACCCAACACAGGCCTGTATAGAAAGTAATTCCTAATAAATATTAATTAACCAACTGGTTAAAAAGCAGGGGAGAAAATGGAGAGGTCAGGATTTGTCTTTCCAACTCCCTTCCTGCCTGACTGGCTCCACATGTGCAGCAGGGGCTCCCTCTCCTGCGACTTCAGCTGTTGGACGCTGCCCCTGGACCACTTCAGCTTTACTCCGGGAATTCATGGTGTGCTTGTTCCTTCAGGCTCAGGGGTTTAACATCTTCCGACTGCAGCTTCCTAGTACTGCTGGCTCTCAGGGCCTTGTCATGCTCTGCTGCTCCCCTCAACCCTGCACACCCCTCTGAAAAGAGTCCCTTCACTCAGTTCACATGGAATTCTAGCTAAGGCCAACCCTCTCCTCCGGGCCTGGATGCTGCCCGGTACAAGGTCACCATCCTGCTCTGGCGCCAGCCCCTCCCGTCTTCCTGCACAGCCCAGGCTGTCAGGCAGCCCGCTGCACTGTGCCCACTCTGATTTTACAGCCATCCACAGTCTCATAAAAATCAATGGAACAAAAACCCAGAGAATCCTTATCACACCTGAGAAATTTCCCATAACTGCCCTGAAATTGCCCTGGATTTCCTGTGGTAAAACTTAAAGAGATGGAAAAAAAAAAAAAAAAAAAGAAGAAAGAAGAGGGTTTGACATCCAGGTGTAAACAAGTGGTAATTCCCGTCTTTTCTGTGACTGGATGAGAAATGAAGTGTCCGGGAGGAGCTCAGGCTGTCTGAAGACAGAAAGAACACCTAATGCGCCCCCTGTTCTGAGGGCTGCACTGTTTGCAGAAACATTTTCCAAACCCCAGCTCCCAAGTGCTCGGGAGGGAGCCCACAGCATCAATCAAAGCCTGGTCAGGAGAATCAGTGAGGGGGGACTGGCGCCCACCCTGAGCTCCTGTCTCCACACACTTGTGCTAGGATGCCAGGTAAGCAAAATTAATGACAAGTGGTTTGTACAGTTTCTGTAAACATATTAACACCTCGCTCTGCACATTTATCTGACATTAAGTGATTAACCAGTTGCATAAGCTAATATATACACGACTTGCACTCGTGCAATGCAAATTAGGCCCCATTTATCACAGAATCAGAGAATTTGGAGAAGGAAACAGTCCAAGGACATTCTCGTCCAACCTCCACATGTTGTAGGTGAGGAAACTAAAGCAGAGAAGGGGAGTGATGTGGCCACGGTGGGGAAAAGCAAGGGGTAAGAGCTCCTTTCTCCACTAAGTCCTTTTCCTGCTCTATTTTGCTATTTTCTACTCACAAGGGAAACAAGGTACCCACCTCTCCCAGATTCTTAAAGAGAATAAAAATTTGACTTTTTCTAACTTCCTTGAAGGCCAGAGTAATAACAACTAACATTTTCTCAGTTTCCACTCTATGCCAGGCAGATGCTAAGATCTTTGCAGAGTAAATGACTAAATACCCCGACATCACTATGAGATTGATGCCCTTGTTAGGAATTATAATAAAGACTGAGAGCAAGATTCCTGATCCTGGGTTCACATCCAGCTCCATGAAAGGGCTGCAGGACTTTTCTGTCCCTGCTTCTACATCTATGAAATGGGGATGATAATAGCATTTATCTCCTAGGGTGATTGTAAGATTAAGTCATAATCAAATAAAGCAGTTACCATGGTGCCTAAAACATAGTGAGCACCCTGTAAGATGTTCCCTATTTTCTTGTTAATTATATTCCATATTTTGTAGATAAAGGAAGAAAGGCAGAGAGATATTTTTTAAACGTGCTCAAGAGCACACACAGACTCACAGCTGCTAAAGGACAGAGCCGGGTTCCAGCCCAGGCTTTCTGATTCCAGCGCCAACATACCTTTTCACTGATGCTGTCCAGTAGAATGTTCCATGATGGTGGAAGTGGGCTACAGGCATACTAACCAATACGATGATATCAGCTGCATGTAGCTACTGAGCACGTGAAATGTGGCTACGGCAGCTGGGGAATGGGGTTTTTATCTTATTTATTTGTAATTAATTTAATTTATAGCCCCACGTGACTAGTGGCTACTGTATCGGACAGCTCACCTCTTCACTCCCTTATTCATTTTGGAGTCTTTATACCCTAGCTCAGTACCTGACCTATGTATGGTAGGCACTCCAGTCACTCTCTAGGATACAAACCCTTATTCCCATCTTTCTGACACTAGTGTCTTCACAAGCCTGTCCTCTAACTAGGGTTATACAGCTAAGATGAACTCATAATGTCTGTAAAATGGATGAATAAATAAATGAACTGCACCTCGTCTAGGTAGAAAACAGCTCCATGTGAAGCAGGGCGGGTCTCCTGGTCTCCCCTCCTCTGTCATAATGTAGACACCCCTTCCTCAGCCTGCAGACTTTCAGCTCTTGTCTGCTCTTAAGGAAAGACAAGTGGGCCAAACTCAGAGGCCGTAAAGATCCTGAATCCTGTCAACTGGTTCCCACCTGGGCATACAGCTGAGTGTCTGGAGGAGAATCTGGAATGCACTGATCTCTCATTTTGATTCTGGCGGACACATTCCCCCACGTGCCCAGGGAAGTTTCAAAAACCACTTAAAACACATCCCACTCTGGGACCTGAAAAATTAAGATGCCTCGGTATGGAGTCTGACCAGCCTCTGTTTGAATCCCAGTTCTGTCATTTCTAGCTCCAGTACTTTGGGCCACATCAATACTCTAAAACTTGAGTTGCTTGATCTTTAAAATGGGAACAACAGGGCCCTTCTCCAAAGGGTTGAAAGAGACGCTGAGTATGAAGAGCTTAGTTCAATGCCCAATGTGTTGTACTTGTTCAGGAAACAATGTTCTGCTTCTCCCTGCACGGCTGGAGTTACCGCAACTGCCTCCTCTAATTGGCCTGTCACTAACCCATCCTTCTTTTCAATGTTTTTCCCCCGAGGGCGTTTCTACAGGCAACTTTTCAAAGAAAAAGTGTATTCAAACGGTGAGCATAAAGCTGGACCTGATCCCATATTTTTGCATCAACTTTTCAAATGGGAAGTGCAATTTCAAGGAAGTTTTTGGATAATCACCATCACCATAAAAAGGCACTTAAGTGCCTCTTCACAAGTGGTGCTGAAGGAAGAGGACAAGACTACACAGTCCTGCCTCCAGGCACATTTCAAAGAATCACGTAGACACAATCTGTTCTTTTCAGAAAATTGCCAAACCTAATGGTTTTCTCAGCCCTTACCTCTCTAACAGCATCTGATTCTCAGTGAAACCTTGAACCTCTCTTCTTCCTATGGTGTTGCTCATTTATGGTCTTCTTCCTGCTTCAGGAACATTCTTCCTTTGTCTCCTTGGCTGGTGGCTGTTTATCTCTCTTCTTCCACTTACTGGCTGTGCAACCTCTGAAAATTTACCTAACCATCCTGAACCTTGATATCATTATTCATAAGATCAAGGTAATGATACCTACTTCATAAGGCTAGTTTGAAGATTATATAGGAGAAATAGGCTGCAACTAGATGGTACTCCATCTCCTGACAAATGTTTTGACATGCTAAATAAAATAAAACTCAGAATCTTAAATAGTTTCCCACCTTGGAAGGAAATTCCAGCATGTCAAAATCAAACTGAAAACTCAATACCAAAGCAGTAATCAGGGGCTGACTCAATCATGATCCACGGTGTTTTGTGAACTAAACATAGGCTCTGGGAACTGAGGGGTGGATTCTAAGATCTATCTAAGGAAAAGAGAAGTTTTTATGCCCTACAAGGTAAATAGCTGGAAAGAGCCCATATAGAAAATTTGCAGTGCTATCAGACATGACACGGAGCCTTGAAATATGTTAGCCGGTGTCTGCACAAGCAACAACAAATTGCCTTCTGATCAGAGTCTTGGATTAGGGTGCTGTGGGAATAGCCACCAAAAGAAAACAAAATCCCAGGCTAGCTATTGCTATGAATCTGGAGTTTGAATTCACATGACCTGCATGATGTGTGTGTGTATATATATGTATATATATATATATATATATATATATATATATATATATGGCACATCCACTGATACTCCTAGGGCTCAAACAGAAGCAAATGCAAAACTACCTACAGGGGACATTTTACAATACAGGGAACCCTATAAGAATGCAGAACAGAGAATGCCATGTGAAGATGAGCTAATACTTAAAACACATATATAAACCCCCCCAACACATACACACACCACTATGATATTTGAAACAAATGAAACTGATAAATGAGTCAGAAAGAACCTAGAATATTAAAATTAGCATAAGTAAAACAGCATAAGGCTTAGTAGATATTGGTTATTCAACAGTTCCTATTTCCCACTCTCTTTTCTTCTATACCTTAAATAATGGTTCCAAAATTCTGCCCTTGTCTCTGTGTGGGACATTGATTTTGGGTTTTCTTATATTTGATTCGTTCATTCATTTAGCAGAGGAGCCCATGACCAGTACTGAGCTTTAGGAAGACAGTCGTTTGTACTACCACCATATTGATTCATACACCATTGCAAAAAAAGGAATAAAAGAATCCAAGGCAATAATGGAGAACCAAGGGCCAAGCTAGAGGCAGGCAGTTCAAGAGAAAGGCAATCTATCTGCCTACCACAACAGAGTAGCCAGGTGGTTAAAAACTTTTTTAAAGTATGAGAAAAGGAGCTAGCAGTATAGAGAAGGGAGCCACTGAGGAATCTCCAGCTCCATTTGTGGACTCTAATGGGCTGGGTCCATGACTTGAACCCAAAGCTTAGGAGCATAAAGCATCCTTCTAAAGTTTGTGTGTGTGCTTTAAAGGCCAAGAGTTGGACCCCTGGAGCATGAGCCCTCCTGCCTCCCCTATATATAACAGGGCTGTAGTTCAGGGTTTTCAGAAGTTATCTCCTGGAGCAAGAGATATTCACCCTGGAGGGGACAAGAGTAATAGGGCAGGTGCTAAAGCTATGCCACCTATTTGAAGGGTTTTCATACGGAGAGAGGGAGGACTCGTAGGCTTCAGAAAAGAATGTCTGAATGAGGTGGTGCCAAAAGAGAAACTATTTCCAACAGATAGAAGACTAAAGAGGGTAGATTTCATTTTACTGTGATATGGCCTTAGCTAATAATTAGAATTCTCCAAAACCAGAATTGGCTGTTTGAGGAAATGAGCTCCCTGAAACTGGAAGTGTATAGACAGAAACTGTGTGGTTGCTGTCAGAGCTAATATACAAAGGATTTGGGAGTTGGACTAAAGACCCATCCAGCACACGAATTCTGTAAGAATAGCCTAAGAAGATAAAACGTAAAGAGATAAGGTTAAAGACGCAGACATAGAGAATGGACTTGAGGACATGAGGAGTGGGAAGGGTAAGCTGGGACAAAGTGAGAGAGTGGCATGGACATATATACACTACGAAATGTAAGATAGCTAGCTAGTGGGAAGCAGTCACATAGCACAGGAAGATCAGCTCGGTGCTTTGTGACCACCTAGAAGGGTGGGCTAGGGAGGGTGGGAGGGAGACGCAAGAGGGAGGGGATATGGGGATATATGTATACATATAGCTGATTCACTTTGTTACACAGCAGAAACTAACACACCATTGTAAAGCAATTATATTCCAATAAAGATGTTATATAAAAAAAGGCAGCAGCAAACACACTACAAAAATATTTACCAATGAGAATATATAAAATGAACTCCATACCTGGAAGTATTAATAAAAACAAAAAGAGTTTAATTAAATAAATGATAATAAGTATTTTTTCCTCTTTCCCTTTTTCCATTTTCATAACAGAGGGTGAGTACTCACACACATAAGCAATCCAAAGGAACACCACCAAGTGACACTGGCACAACTGAAATGCTAAAAATGTCATAGGTCCCACATTGTCATCACTTTTCTCTTCTGTGTATATTTCCATGAGACAGAGCTGGATCATCTAAGCACTGCTGTCTTCAACTCTGTGTTTGCAGAACATGGGTCCTGATGCATTGCAAATGGAGTGAGAATCCCTGCTTGTGACTTAATGAGGAAAGATAGCCCAGTCACAGCTGTCCTCACCCCATGTTAATCAAGGGCTGATGATTTTCTGCTGAGAAACTGTCCTCACTGATATATGGTCTTATTAGCCAACTATTACCCAGTCGGCCTAAGACCTCTGGCCTTTCTAATTTTGAGTGTGGACAAGTAGACATTAAGGAGACTGAAGGCTCAAAGAATATTGGGAGGTAACTTCACCCAAGAGAAAATATCCCCTGAAGTCCTAGAAAAGTTAAAATTCATGGTAGCAAAAGAAGAAATTTTTAAAAACACACAAAAAGAGAAAACAGAAAAAAAAAAAAACCTGCCAAGAAGGAGAGGGAAATCTGAGTTAGCTCATCCAATCAGAGGCCAAATAATATGAAGATCAGTGTCATCTGCTCAGCTGTGAGGCCTGACGGGGTAAAGCTGGTTTATGCCAAGCAGAGAGCTCACACTGAAAAGGGACTTAGCACAGCTAAGAATCCTTTACCCACAGAATTCTTACAACACACCGGTGAGCTTTCCGTCATGATTCTCACTCTACCTAAAATGAAGCAAATTCAGAGATGTTAAGCCATCCACTCCAGGTCACACATCTGGGAAAAAGGGAAGCATGGAATTATAAATCCAGGCCTTTTGAGTCCAAGTCCAATTCTCTCCAGAGCCTAATGCTATGCCCCTCAAGAGGGTCAACTTTCTGCTGCATATTAATTAACTATGAATTGTCCTCTAAAGCAGCAGTCCCCAACCTTTTTGGCACCAGGGACTGGTTTCACGGAAGACAATTTTTCCATGGACGGGGGTGGGGGTTGGTGGTTATATGATGGTTCGGGTGGTAATGCGAGCAATGGGGAGCAGCAGATGCAGCATCGCTCACTCGCCTGCTGCTCACCTCCTGCTGTGTGGCCTGGTTTCTAACATGCCATGGACGAGTACTGTTCTGTGGTGGGGGACTGGGGACTCCTGCTCTAAAGTGTTTCCTTAACTGAGCCTTTCTCCGTAACCCACTGTCACCAAGTACGTAACAAGCACCTAACAAGTACCCCAGTGGGTTTCTTTCCTTGGTCGAACCTTCCTCATCCTTCAAAGTCCAGCTAACTCCCTCCCCCAAATTCTGTAGTCTCCAAAGACCTTTCCTCACTGGTGGTCTCAGAAAGTCATTAGTTTCTAAGGTTCCAATGTCCACATATGTGATTAACAAGAGTTTATTACTTTTTCTCTCTCATCAGACTGAGCTACCTCAGGGAAGGTCTGAGTCTGATTCATCACTATATCCACACAAGCACCGTACACAATTATTTAAACCTTTCAAGTCCTCAGTAAAGGTGTACAGAATGGAAAAGGAAGCTCCGGCATGAGGAAACTGGGGTCTTGCTACAGAGTCAAGGCATACACGTGAAACAGATACTGAAGAAAAGATTATCACATGCTGCACTGTGTGTCACAGATTTTAATTACTGTAGAGACAGTCCCTAAGGGACACTCCCCAGAAAACAAAAAGCATACATACACATCTCTCCTATCCTCAATCCCCACTGTGCTTTCTCCTTCTCCCAGACATTGGAAGCATCCACAAAGGGCTGTTCCCTATGACTGTAAAGACAGGTCACTGCCTGATCAAGACTGGATTTCTTAATTGGGATAAGATTATCGATGGAAAGCCCAAGTCTCAGACCAAGAGAAACAGAACTGGAGAGAAAAGTTCACATCCTAAATTCTGAAACAAATTGGGAAGTTGATGAAAGGCAAAGCTAAAGATCATCTTTAGGTTTTGAATGGTTTATGGTAAAGAAATAACTTACTCAAATAGCCTTTGTTATTTTAACACAGACATTTCCCAACCTCCAGATGAACTATGCTAACAAGAAAAGAAATAATTTCCAATCTTTGCATAAAAAAAGCACAAATTATGTAGACTAACACCCAAAGGTCCCCCACTGGCTGACCTCAGGCTAACTTCTTTGCTACCTTCCATCATGCACCCTGTGCTCCAGCCAAACTAAACCACTTGCTAAACTTAACTACACCTCCCCTTTCTCCACCTTCACAAGGTTACTTAGGCTTTTTGCATTGTCTATAGTAGCCCCTCTGTGAGCTAATCTGACATTTTTTTCCAGGAACCATCCACCCAAAAAAGCCATGTTTTTCATCTTCCACACACCTGGCTGGATCTTCCTTCGCTAAAATCCTGAAGTACTTTTATCTCTCTAGTGGGATGTGAGGGCAGAAGTTTGTACTTACTTGACATTTTAAAGCGACATTTTAGTAGTAAGGATTTTTTTCTATTATTAATTCTTGTCTCTCAAAGTCCCTCTAATGGCTTCAAAACATCTTCTCTTACACTAGGTAATTTTCATACTCTTCTGAAACTAGTTAAAATAGCTCCATTTTACAGGTGAAGAGTTACAATAAGTGTACTCAGTCACAAAGGAGCAGAGTATGGTCAATCCTGGTAAGCCGTCTATATGCATTTGAGAAGAATGTGCATTCTGGTTCGTTGGGTGAAGTGTTCTACCAATATCAGTTAGATCAAGTTAGTTGACTGCGTTGTTCAATTCTACACCCTTACTGATTTTTCTTTCTACCTGTACTATAAACTACCAACAAAGAATCAAAAATTGAATTTTTAAAATACCATTTAAAAATCATATTTATGAAATGCTTAGGGATAAATCTGGCAAAAGAGGTTCAAGATCTATAAAATATTTATATAAAACATTGCTCCTCAAATTGATCTATAGACTTTATGTAATCTTAATAAAAATTCCAGAACCCTGTTTTGGAGGGTAGAAATTGACAAGTTGACTTTCAAATTTTATGGAAATGCAAAGTACCTAGAATGACCAAGACAACTTTGATAAGTAAGAACAACTTCAAGAGACCTACTCCCAAGACATTATAAAGCTACAATAATCAAGATAATGTGGCACTGGTGTCAAGATAGACAAATAAATGGTTGAAGTGGAATAGAGTCCAGAAATATACCTGTATATATATGGACAATTGATTCTTGACAAAAGTGCAAAGGCAGTTCAATGGAGAAATAATGGTCTTTTCAATAAGTGGCATTGGACTAATTTGGCATCCACATGCGATAATAATAAACTTTGACTCATACCTCACACCATATGCAAATTAACTCAGAATAGATCCTAAGGCCTAAATATAAAACCTAAAACTATACAGCATCTAGAAAAGAGCAGAGGAGAAAATCTTTATAAACTTGACAGGCAAAGATTTCATAGGCATGACACCAAAAGCATGATCCAAAAATAAATACCTGAAAAACTACCCTTCATCAAAATTACAAGAGTCTCTTCATGGAAAGACACTGTAAGGAGGATTAGAAGACAAGCTATGGTATAGGAGAAAAATATCTGCAAAACATATATCTGATAAAGGACTTTTATCCAGAGTATAGAAGGACTCTTAACCCTCAATAATAAGACAAAAACAACCCAGTTTTTAAGAAGGACTCTTAACCCTCAATAATAGGACAAAAACAACCCAATTTTTAAGTAGGCAAAATATTTGCTCAGAGACATCAACAAATAAATAATCTAGATAGCAAATAAGCATACGAAAAGATGCTCAAAACATCCTTAGTCACTAAGAGAATGAAAATTAAAATCACAATGAAATATCACTATACACCTATTAGAAGGGTTAACATTTTTAAAAACAACTATAACAGATGGGAGTACGTCAAACTAAAAAGTTTTTGGAAAGCAAAGAAACTGTCAACAAAATGAAAAGGCAGCCTACTGAATGGGAGAAGATATTTGCAAATGATATATCTGATGAGGGGTTAATATCCACAATATACAAAGAACTCATACAACTCAACATCAAAAAAACAAACAGGGCTTCCCTGGTGGCGCAGTGGTTGAGAGTCCGTCTGCCGATGCAGGGGACACGGGTTCATGCCCTGATCCGGGAGGATCCCACATGCCCCGGAGCGGCTGGGCCCGTGAGCCATGGCCGCTGAGCCTGCGCGTCCGGAGCCTGTGCTCCGCAGCGGGAGAGGCCGCAACAGTGAGAGGCCCGTGTACTGCAAAAAAAAATGAAAACAAACAAACAAACAAAACAAACAACCTGATTTAAAAGTGGGCAGAGGACCTGAATATGCACTGCCCCAAAGAAGACATACAAATGGCCAACAGACACATGAAAAGATGTTCAACATCACTAAACATTAGGGGATTGCAAATCAAAATCACGAGCTACCACCTCACTTGTCAGAATGCCTATTGTCAAAAAGACAACAAACAAAACGTGTTGGCAAGGATGTGGAGAAAAGGCAACCCTCACACACTGTGGGCGGGACTGTAAACTCATACAGCCACTATGGAAAACAGTATGGAGGTTTCTTAAAATGTTAAAAATAGGACTGTCATATGATCTAGCTATTCCACTTAGGAGTTTTTACCCAGAGAAACAAAACCACCAATTTAAAAGATATATGCACTCTGATGTCCATTACAGTATTATGTACAATAGCCAAGCTATGTAAGCAACCTAAGTGCCCACTGATAGACGAATGGATAATGAAGATGTGGTACGTATACATACATATATACAACAGAATATTTCTCAGCCATTAAAAAATGAAATATTGCCATTTGTAACAACATGGATGGATCTAGAAGGTATTATGCTAAGTGAAATAAGTCAGAGAAAGACAAACACTGTACATTCTCCACTTACATGTAAAATCTAAAAAACAAAACAAAGAAACAAACAAAATGAAAACAGACTCATAGATACAGACAACAAATGAATTAGTTGCCAAAGGGAGGGGGTGAGGGGGTTGGAGGTGGGCAAAATAATTGAAGGGGATTAAGAGGTACAAACCTCCGGTTATATAATAAATAAGTCACAGGGATGTAATATACAGCATAAGGAATATGGTCAATGATAATATAGTAACTCTGCATGGGAACAGGTGGTTTCTAAACTTATCACGGTGATCACGTCATAACATATGCAAACCTCAACTCATTAAATCATTATGTAGTATACCTGAAACTAACAGAATATTGTATGTCAACTATATTTCAGTTTAATTAATTAATTAAAAACCAATTATAACAAGTGTGGATGAGGAGGGGAACAACTATAACTCTGATGTGCTGCTGCTGCTGGAAATGTAAAATGGCACAACCACCCTGGAAGACGGTTTGGCATGTTCTCAAAAATCTGAAGCTACATCCACCGTATGAGCCAGTCATTGCACTATTAAGTATCTGTCCAAGAGACATAAAAGCACATGTCTATACAAAAACTTGTGCAGGAATGGTCATAGCAGCTTTAGGTGTAATAGCCAAAACCTAGATTAACCCATTAACAGGTGAATGGATAAATCAATTTTGGTATATCCATACAATGGACTACTCCCCAGGAAAAAAAATAATCATAAACTATTGATACACGCAACAACATGGATGGATCTCGAAATATTATGATAAGAGAAAAAAGCTGTGTAAAAACAGAGTACATAATGTTTAGTTCCTTTTATATAAAATTCCAGAGAATGTAAACTAATCTATAGTTACTGTGAACAAATGCCCAACTGTGAATGCTGTGAGGGGATGAAGCAGGGCGAGAGGAAGGAATTACAAAGGACAACAAGGGGGTGATGGATACACTGACTTTCTTGACCTTAGTTATGAATGCATGGGCGCATTAGCGTCAAAACTTATCAAATTAGTACACTTTAATGTGTGCAGTTATTGAATATCAACTATACCTCAATAAAGTTGTTTATAAACACCTGCAGGCAACTCACAGAGTGACCTTAGTTTTATTTTAAACAATGTTTATGAGCACTTAATGCCAAGAGAATACCCTAACTCTTCTATACATATATCTTCAAGATATAACTCTTCAAGTGCTATAGAAAACATATTTGAAGCTAGGTCAGACCTTCTCCCTAAAATATGCTCTCATAATAATCTACAGTCTTATTTTGTCAGGTCTGGCATTTTCACCATAAACACCTTTGGGTCAAGCAATTTCACAGTACAACTAATTAGCCGTAATGCAATTTTGCCATAAAAGATAAAATAACTGGTTGACAATTTGGCTTCATTTCATCATTGACACACTACTCCCATTTTTATATTGTTTAAATCTTAGGTCTCATAATGGTCTATACCGTGATGAGTAGACATGGTGGTCTGAAAGTAGCGGATAACAATTGTGTTCGAAAATATGGTGGTAAGAAAACTTACTGGACGTATGAGACAAGAGAGTGCAACGCCAGACTGCACACTATACTAGAAAACGATAACAAAGCAGTTTGCAAATCTTTCAGTAAGCCCAGTCACCCTCCCACGCGTCAAAGCCAAAAGTTTACCAAGCTATGGCAAATATAAAAGAGGCGGCTTGTACTTCACACCAGGCTTTGGGAGCTTTAATTATCCAGTCTTTGTCTGATTTAGATACAACAGCTTGTTCACTCATGCCATCTTTACCAAATTTATCACACAACATAAGTTGGAGGCAAAAGAAGAAGAATCAAGCTCCTCCTACGCCCCCAAAAAGAAGTGATTACATGATTCCTGATGAGGTTAAGTTTCTTGAAAATGGTAAAAAATTTTTGCTATTTGATAGTATAGAACATGATGTAGATAGAATTTTGGTAGTTGGCACGAACCTGGCTCTGATGATTTGGTGTAATATAAGAATTGGGCATGTGATGGAACAGTTAAATGAAGTCCAGATATGTTCTACCAGTTATATACATTACCTATAAGAAATAGCATCCTTCCTCTGTTTTCCTTCCAGGGAAATCTGAAGAGATTTACAGCAGATTTTCCTATATCGTGAAGAATCTACATCCAACATTAGATCCTGAATCCTTAACGATCGACTTTGAGAAACAAATTATCATAAGTTTCTCTAAGATATACCCGAATATGATGATAACTATCGATCTACACATATTTTAAATGTATTCATTTCTTTTGTATTTTCATTTTTCACAATGAAATCTTTTTTTAAATGTTATTACTTTTCATGTCTCATGGTGTCCTTTTTAATGCCCCTCTTTTATTTTCATTATTTTATCTTTTACAGCAAAATTTTCCTCTGGCCAGTTAGTTATGCAGTGAAACTGCTCGCAGTGAAACTGCTGTGGCAAAGATTCAATACCTAGAACCCTCTGCAGACTTACCACCATTGCCATCAATTACTCATTTGATCAATGCTTCTCTTTCTATGACAGCAGAGATAGTATCAGTATCCTTCATTCCCGCTTCGCTAGGTCCTGGTACACAGTAAGCGCTCAATAAGTACTTGTTGGATACAGTATTTTGACCTGGTGTCTGGGTGGTAAAGAGCAGGCTGTTGATACTTGAAATTAAATACACTAAAAAATAAGAGATGGTTTCTGCTCTTTAAGCTTTTCTTCATTTTCCCATTTATTTTGTCGATATTCATTTTAGAAAAATTTTTTTCAAGATTCTAAAACATGAATCTCTGTTAGAGTTTGTTAGAATTTGTCTGGTATCTGTTAGTAAGTTACTTGGGAGAAAAAAGACAAACGTCACAGCATACCTTTCAGTTATTTTTAATGATTAAGTTGTGATACCTGTAATGGTGATTAAATGAATAATATCAGCTTTTTACCTGATTAGTAAAGTGGCATTTTTCAGCATCAAAAAGGGAAAGAGACTGTATAAACCCAAGGGTAGGCAGACTCTATCAAGCGTAATGATCTGCTAGTCAGACCTGAAAGCTCCCTTCTGGGGCTGGAGCCTCTGAGCTAGAAGGTTCCAGAGACCATCCATGCCTCCTATAAACACAGGACAGAGTAGATTCCTCAGCCATCTTTCAGAATCTTAATTATGAAACATTCAAGTCCAATATTAGTAAAATAATATTTGAATAGAGAAAAGTTAATCTATCTTTTCTTCCTCACTCATTCCCAGCTAGCTATCATAAAGCTTCTGGATTACAATCCCTGGTATCTCTACCAAGCGCTTCAAGTTAAAAAGTCTCCGTTTTAAAGCTAATTCTTTTTTTTTTTTTGCGGTACGCGGGCCTCTCACTGTTGTGGCCTCTCCCGTTGCACAGAACAGGCTCAGCGACCATGGCTCACGGGCCCAGCCGCTCCGCGGCCTGTGGGATCTCCCCGGACCGCGACACGAACCCGTGTCCCCTGCATCGGCAGGCGGACTCTCAACCACTGCGCCACCAGGGAAACCCAAGAAGTCTCTGGTTTAAAAAGCCTGTTTCAAGAACTTTCTCAGACAGACACTGCTGGCTGCTGCCTCTGGCACTCAAGAGCAGCCAAGGGAGGCATGGGGCAAAATGTCAGAAAAGCAGCCGAAGGGAAAAACAACCACAAAAGAAGGTCGTGTCCCCTCCATGTTACACCCTGGTGGCAATGCCTACTAGGGCCTCCCCTCTCCCGTTCAGTGTGCTTGAGAAACAAACACCTCCTGTGTCAGGAAAGAAATGTGCCATGGGCACAGCTCACGGCCTTAGATATTTTTGCAGGCAATCAGACTATGGGATCAATGGTGTCCTTTTGGCTTTTGCCACGTAGGGATTATCAGGCTCCCCTTCTTCCTGTGACTTCTATGCAGTCACCAAGTCTGCTTCTATTTTCAAATCCCTCTATAATTTTTTCCCCTTTCTTTTCAACTCCAAAATTATTATCTTAATTCAGGTCTTCCTTATCTCTTGCCCAGGGACAACTTAAGATCTTTGGATGTCCTAAACACTGAGATACATTTTGGTCTCTCTACCCCTCATGTACTTAAAAAATATAAAACCATAAAATAAAAAGTTTTCCAGTACGCTGATGTGAAAATAGCTTTTTTCTAGATTTTTCTTAAAAGTCGAGAAAGCTTTCTCTAGAAAGTCAGATTTGCACTGAGTTGTAAAAGATAAAGAGATAACTAGATAAAGAAGGAGAAAAGGACTCCCGGAGGGAAGTGTCTATGTCAAGGTATTCTGGGCTGAACCAAGAGGATACATTTCCCTGTTGCATGAGTGAACAAAGGGCTTGGGAAAAGGGCTAGAAAGTAAGACAGCATCCAAACTACGATGGTCTGTGTGCTGAGCTGACTTTATCTTCCAAGCTATGGGGAAGCCAATGACGAACTGTAAGAAGATGTATAACACCTTCAGGTCATTCAAACCTCTTTCTGTGAGACCTACTGACATTTTCAAATGCAAAGAGAGAACAAAAATCAAGCACCAGAAACAAAATCAAACACACCAAATCTAGCTTACACAAGCAAACAGCCATGATTCTCAAAAATAAGTTTCTAGCAGAGATTTCTTTCAAACTGTTCCCCAGTGTTCTCCATCTTTTCTCTTGTGCCCTCCATGATTCCCTAACTTAACCCAGGGTCAAAGCCCTTGAGACCTTCCTGACCAGTCTCAGGGACTCTCATGAGGTTTCCATCCCAGGGATAGGCCTCACCCTCACTTCCTTAACCCCCCACCCAGCTTCATAGCACATCCTTCCTGGAGGCTGGTTCCATTCCACTTGCCTCAGAAGCAGTCATGCTACACAGAGGAGACTCTTACCCTCTCCTTACACAGGGCATTACAGACCCAAAGGGCAGTAAGACTTTCATCACTTAGCAACCTGGACATGCATTTATGTTACGGGCTAAACTGTATCCCCTCCAAATCCATATGTGGAATGCTAATCCCCAGTGCTTCAGAATGTGACTATATATGGAGATAAGGTTTTAAAGAGTTAAGTTAAAATCAGGTTATTAGGGTGGGCCCTAAAGCAATATCCTACATATAAGGAGAGGAAATTAGGACACAGAAACACACAGAGGGAAGACTCTGTGAAGTACAAAGAGAACAGCCATCTAGAAGCCAAGGAAAGAAGCCTCAGAAGAGACCAACCCTGCTGACACCTTGATCTCAGACTTCAAGCTTCCAAAACTGTGTGTGAGACCTTACATTTCTGCTGTTTAAGCCACCCAGTCTTACAGCAGACCTAGCAAACTAATACAATATGTGACAAGACGGGGAACAGGTTTGTGTTTATTTCCACCATAATTCCTCTTTGGGGGAACTCTTCTTCTTTCACGACCGCATGGATCAGTGTAAAGAGGAGTCATAAGTATGACCTAGATGGCCTGTATTTGGATCTGTGGATGCCTGGGCTTCCAAGAAGTAGGTGCAGATAAGTAGAGGATTTTGTCTGCTGTGGGACAGAAGGCCCACTGAAGCCAGGGGAAGGTCAGTGAGTGTGTTAGTTTCCTCTCGCTGCTGTAACAAATTACCACAAACTTAGTGGCTTAAGGCAACAGGAGTTTATTATTTTATAGTTTTGGAAGTCAGAAGTTCAAAAGAGTCTCCTGGGGTTAAAATCAAGGTGTCAACAGTGTAACGGGGGGAAAAGCCAAATCTGACTAGATGTTGGATCTGTTTCTTTTACTTTAATCTTTGCTTCCTGTTGCTTTTGTTCACTAAAAGGATACTGTCTCTACATAATGGCCTGCCTTGGGGAACCCTGCCTCTCTGCCTGAATGTTAAACCAAAGTGCCTTTGCTCAGGGAAACATCCGGACCCTGTCCACCTGTGGATGGCTGCAAGAAAGAAGAAATTAACACATCCCCTCCCTGAGGCTGGCCATTCCAGGGGACATTTGCAAAACTTATGGCCTTTTTACTTTACTTCCTCATCTCCTCCCCCTCTCTGTGCTATAAAAGAAACTGGCATCCAAACCCTGATAAGATGGTTATTTAGAGACATCAGTCTCCCATCTTCTCGGCCTGCCGGCTTTCCGAATAAAGTCCTCTTCCTTGCCTCAACACCTCATCTCTGATTTATTGGCCTGTCGTGCGGCGAGCAAAGCGAGCTTGGACTGGGTAACGACAGGGCTTTCTTCCTTCTGGAGGCTTTGGAGGAGAACCCGTTTCCTTGCCTCTTCCAGCTTCTAGAGGCTTCCTGCATTCCTTGCCCCGTGGCCGGCCCCATCTGCAAAGAACATCATGCCAACATCTGCTTCTATTGTCACATCTCCTTTTTAAACTCTTCTGCCTCCCTCTTATAAGAGCCCTTGTGATTACACTGGGCACACCTGGTAATGCAGGACACCCTTCGCATCTCAAGATCCTTACCTTCAGCACATCTGCCAAGCCCCTCTTGCCCTTTAGGGAAGAGTATTCACAGGTCTGAGGATTCAGAGGTGGACATCTTTGGGGGAGGGAGCATTTATTCAGATTGTAACAGTGAGGAAAACTAGAGGGTGGCACAGTCCAGGAGGAACTTAGGAACACAGAAATGTCAAAGGAGGTGAAAATTTATATACTGTGGCCCCCGTCCTTGACCTCAGAAATCTTCCGCTACCACCACCAGTCGTAAAATGCTTGTCATAGTTGGTTAGAGTTCCCCTAGGAGCAGACACTGAGACAAGAACTAAGTAGTTTATTTGGGAGATAGTATAGCAGTAGAGAAATTACAGCCAATGGAGAGCAGTTAATATACAGTATGTTATAAAGCCAGCTAACTCTCTGGGCAACTAGAGTTTAATCCCATTGGGAAATTCTGGAAAAAAAGTGTAAAACTCTTGGGAATCGTTCCACATGAGAAGCGAGGAAACCACGGTGTCGCTACATCAAATTTTGTTGGTCATTGGCTGAGGGCTGCTCCCACATGCTAATTCCCTGGTACTTCTATAGAAATGGGTAAAGTAGCCTCTAGAGCAGGGGTCCCAAACGGCCCCCGACCGCCCCCCCACCCCACCCCGGGTCGCACGGCACGTGGTGAGCGGCAGGCGATCGATCGAGTGAAGCTTCATGGGCTGCTCCCCATTGCTCCCCGTCGCTCACATTATGGCCTAAACCATCCTCCCCATCCCACCCCACCCCCCGTGGAAAACTGTCTTCCATGAAACCTGTCCCTGGTTCCAAAAAGGTTGGGGACCCCCTGCCCTAGAAACTTTGGAGAAAGCCCGTCAGCAAAGAAATGCAAATCTTGCAATCAGATGTCAGTGGGAGCATTTCTATTACAATGGGAATGCCAAATGGATATGGGCAGGACATCCTCCGTGTCTGCTAAAATTAGATTTCTCATGGAAATCAGTGACATGGCTGAGTTTTGCATCCTCATTGATGTGGGGCTGAAACAGTCCATAAATATGAGGTAACAGCTGACATCTGGACTGCACAGAGAATAAGCACCGACAGAAAGCGACTTCTGTGCTTGTCTTACACTTTATGCCTATAAACCGGTCACTACTGCAACCCATTCTACAGTCTCTTCCACTGAAAAACCAGCCCCGAACTCCTTGTTTTCCGGCCCCCCGTTCAGGACTTCCGTAGCATCCCGTTTCCAGTATTTCCCTGGTCCAAAGTTAGTTTCCCCCTCCTCTCCCACTCCCACCACATTCGGCTTAGACAGAAGAGCAATCTGCGGTGCTACAGATCTCTACTGCTCTTTTGAGTAGACAAAAATAAGACTGGACAGAGTTTCCCTCCACCTACTACTTCCTCCCTTGATTAAAAAAAGAAAATTAAAAAAGAAATTACAAAAATAAAATCCCCAACTGTTATTTTCTCCTTTCATTTCGCTCCAAGTCCTCAGGCCTTCCCCTTCATTCTCAGCCATAAATCAGGCATTTCTGGAGTTTCCATGTCCAAATGCACAAGGACAATACTCATGTGGGTCCTTTTAAGTAAGAAATCAATGCTCTATAATTTAATTTTCTCCTCTCACATTAAACCTGCCATTCTCCACATAATTGGAGTGATAAATGCAGAGTCAGACTTCATCTTCCTGACTTTCATACCTATCGGTACTCCAAATGCAAACAATTGTGACATTCGACTTTATAAAAATTACCAAGCACACCAACTTCCCTTAATTAAACCATTTAAAAGTTGCTTTTGTTACATTTAATGAATGATATATTACACTGCAGTGAAACATGCAGCGATACAAATACTTCACAATGCTTCCAATTAAGACTCACTTCACTTATGCCAATTGACAACACAAGTGTTCCACACTTCATTCAGTTTGTGCATTTTAAATGAACTGGTTAGTGAGAAGGGTGCTTCTTTGCTAATGAGTTTTGTAATCAAGGCATCTATTTTAATTTCAAATTGGCTAGGTTGGGGGAAATTGCTAGACTAAATGGCTGGTACTAATTAGGATTATAAAAGTATTCATCATGCCACGGAATTAACATGGGGGTCTGATTTTCCTGCATTTGCACACTGCTTGAGTTTTGGGGGAAAAAAATCTTGACAAATTGTCTTCTCTTTAGCAAACTGAACAAACACTATATCTGTTTTAGCCCTTCTTTTCATTTAAAGCATAATACATATTCATGGTTTGTAAATGAAGTGAAAGGATTTCAACTTCTATCTTCATTACCATGTTAAAAGATGTCTCCATAAACTTCCTTAAAAAACCCAGATTATAGTATTACCTATTTGAATGGCAAAGACTTGTTTAATCTACATGTTAACCCAAACACTGGAACAAGTGGATGGGAAAAGTGTGCAAAACTGGATGAAACCCGAAAAAAACAACAACTGCTTTGTTGTTTATTTTCTTCCACAGGCAGAATTACCTAGTCCTATGACCTATCATCAGGAAACAATGTGATGGCTTTCCTACTCAAGGTTCCAACTCGGGCAAGTGCCATCGGCTGGGGACGTGCTAGAAGAAACTAGATTCATCTGAAGGTCTGGCCTCTGTCCAGCTGATTTTGTCGTCTCACGAGTACTGTGTTCTCTGGGGTTAAGGGTCAATGTAAAGTGGCCTCTATGGGATTCTGCCCTGAGGCGGTGGAAAGTCTGTCCATCTACTAGCCAGAGCGAGGTGTGGTGGTCATAGTGGGGGGGGTCTCAGCCAGGCTTAGAGGAGCAGGCCAGGCCCCTCACTTTCTGGGTGACCTTGACCAGGTGGATATTGCCTTCAAGAATCATATGCTCACCTGTAACTTGGAAATAATAACACCCACTTTGCAGATTCCGACGCAGATTCAATGTAACCATGTATATGAAAGCACCCATCAGTGCCCACAGACAGGAGATACTTAATGACATATATCTCCATTTCTGAGAAGCGCCTATATGTTCAACACCGACTAACGAAACATGGGGAGTGTAAGAGTCACTAGGCGCAAACTCCAATTCATTGCGTGTGTCTGCACCTCTTGGCCCCAGAGTATTTGTTTCCATTACAGCTGTCAAATCAAATAACCAAACGCTAATTCAATTTTAGGATATAGCCGCAAATTTCATCTGAAAAATCACCAGAATAAAGCGCTTCCTTAACATCCATCTCTAGTGGGTTCTTCTAAATAATAAAACCTCTATCTATCACTGAGTTGTAAATAGTAACGATTGAGGTTATATCCAACAAGAATACTTTCTGTTAGGAGAAAAAAATAGTTCCTAGAGTTTCACAGTTCACAAGGGACCACAGTGAAAAGCAAAGCTAAAGAAAAGAGAAACGTCAGACTTGTTATATTCCTAGTTAGGGAAATTTTCCTCTACACCACATTGCCTCTTGAAAATGTAGTTTAATAGTGACTTGAGATGATTTTACCTAAATTGGCCTTATTCACACCTAAAATGTTTTTTAAGATCACTGCCTTATAACTGAACATAAGCTATGTTCAATAAGCTGTTCAAGGTAGAATACTTTTCAGAATTCTTTAATCATAAAATTAATCTATAATGAAATAGTACAAAATTTAAAAAACAAATGTTATTAAAAAACAAACACAATTCCATCATCTTAAGATAACTCAGGTAATGTTTGGGAATATTTCCTACCATTTAAAAATTTTTCTCCTTCCTTCCCTCTTTGCTTCCCTCCTTCCTTCATCTTATTTTATTTGTTACATACTTGTATTCAAAGAGCACTTGCTTATTTAATATGAATCATGTATGCATTTATATATACATATAATACATGCAATATGAGATATACATGTATTAAATAGATATTAATATGTATCCATGTTGCTACATGGTCATCATGACCACCATTTTAATGGCTGAATAATATTCTGGCCAATGTATATATCCTGATTTAAAGTCCCTTGGGGCTCCCCTGGTGGCGCAGTGGTTGAGAGTCCGCCTGACGATGCGGGGGACACAGGTTCGTGCCCCGGTCCGGGAAGATCCCACATGCCGTGGAGCGGCTAGGCCCGTGAGCCATGGCCACTGGGCCTGAGCGTCCGGAGCCTGTGCTCCACAATGGGAGAGGCCACAACAGTGAGAGGCCCGCGTACCGCAAAAAAATAAATAAATAAGTAAAGTCCCTTAATATTGGGCATTTAGTAAATTTCTGTCCAGATTTTCCCATTACGAGTGACTTTGATAACCATTATTAGGCTTAAATCTTTTTGGTATTATGCTGTTGGTGCAGTCTCAGAAGTGAAGTCACTGAATCACGGGATCAAATTTGTGAATATGTGCACGTCTTCTGATACATGTGGCCAAGAGGTTCACCAGGAAGGAAAACCCATTGCAGACCATCAATACAGTTTCGTAATAACGAGTTTCACCGTAATTTTGCCAACATTGGGTATTTTTCTTATGGCACAGAAAGGAGCACATATTTTAAAATACAACCTATTAAATTAATTTTAAATGAGCATCTTTTGAAAGCTTCCTTATGAATTCTCTGGATTAGTTAGACTTACTGAACATTAATGAATTCTTGCCTTTGGCTTAGACTAATTCTCTAATGTGAATATTTTTAGAAGTCTCCTTCTCTGTCATTTACCTCACTTGATATCTTCCAACCTTTCTTCCAAAGAATTCACCTTGTGTCTATTTCTCCACCAGTTTAGCCAGCCATAAATCATCTGCATGAAATTAAAAATGACCCAACTGATAGCAGTCCCACTGCGGGTGGAAGGTAATGACTGAAAAAGTACACAAGGGGGATTCTGGGATTCGGGTCATGCTGTGTATCTTGATCGGGGTGCTGGTTCCATAGGTGTATTCAGTTTATGAAAATTCACTGAGCTCGTGGTATGTGCACTTTTCTGTATGTATAGAACACTTTGACTTAAAATGTTTGAAGACTGACCTGACTTTAAAAGGCCAGGTGCTATCACACCAGGGGGAGTGGTCAAGGTGGAGGCAAAGAATGGAGGGAGGATAGAAGGTGTGGCAAGGTCAGGTCGACTGGGTCGTAAGTCCAGAGAGGCCTGCAAAGGAAGCAATAAGCAGAAGAACTCCTAGTTCCAACTGGAAAACTGGAAACCTAGGGTCAGAATTAGGCAAAGGGATCAGAGTTAGGGACCCTGGGCAGCAGTGTGAGCACTAACGACCAGTGCATGGGTAAAGACAAGGTCACTCCATATAGGAAGGGGTGGAGGAACACAGAGAAAATGGTTGCGTTCAGCCAGAGGAGGCTGCATTGCGTGACCCCTTGCCCACCTGTAGCTGTAGTCACCTCTTTCACCAAAGTATTGCCACGCCTGAGTTTCTACCCTGAGAGCATAACTGCTTTGGGAAAAGTGTTGTTGGGAAGAGATACCTGCGTACCCTTCTTAATACATATATACGCCGCATCTTCCATTAATTATTTTAGCAAATGTTCTTTTCCCTGACAGAACTGTGGCAGGTTACCAAAAGGAACACATAGGAGGTAGCGGCAGAGAACTGAAGTCTGGGACACGATATAGAAAAAGCAGGCTTAGGAGGACAAAGGCCACCAGATCCATATTTTGCTGAAGGCTGTTCCTTTGAGCTAGCTTTCTCGCAAGCAATGTTGCAAAGCCTGGAGATTCTTACTGCACCACCACCACTGACTGCGAGCTAATGTTGTACGTTAAACCAGTTTGGTCACTCAGAACTCAGCTCAAATAGGTTAATCCTAACATCTGAATAACACAGTGGCTGTGCCACCTTTTTGATACAAAATAGGGCCATTCTTGCTTGGCCCACTGTTTTTGTTTTCACCTTCAGGAAAGTGGCCTCATGGAAACTGGTGTTTCTATGGTGATGGAGATAACACATTTCTATTGTATTGATGAGACATCTGTAAGATCAGCGTGGGCTCCCCCTAGGTGAGTAGGCCTATGGATTTTTCTTTCTCTTAAATTATGCACATATGATTTTACAGGCACAGAAAAGGACCTAATGAAAATGCAATGTTTTTCTTAAAAAAGAAAAAAGGCACCCTTCAGTTCTAGTCTTATTCCATGGAAAATAAGCTTCAAAACCATGAGCATCCCTAGTCAATCCCCATCAGCTTTGTCCCCACCAGGTGGGGAGCCACGAAACCTGCTCCTGTCAATGGCTGCTGAGGAACGTTACCATCACCTGCTAATCCTGGAGGCTCTGAGTGCAATTACATTTCTAATCTGAGGGTTTACATGAGAATATAAATGAAAGGAACAGCTTCATTTGTATCCAGCATTCTAGAAGTACAAGGTTAAACTTCCCTTTGAATTTTCAGGCCCTCCACACACCAGATACACCCTAATTCACCAGTGTCCTGCTCGTGTGTGGCAGCACCAGGTAGGGTCCAATCAGGAAAACCTACCTGGAACCACTGTCATCTCCTCTGCTGCAGACCCTATTTTGCCAGTGACCCGACTAAAATTGCATCAGTTTCCTAACCAGCTTGTCACTCTGTTAGCTACTATGGAACTTGGCAGGTAGCCAGACATAAAACAAAAACAAAAACAACAACCAGAAAAGCCCCATAGTTGCATACCCACCTCCCTCCCTACTACCATAACAGCAACCCTTCATTATGTGTGCTAGTGTTTCAGAAAGTGGTTTTTACGTTGAAATTATGGGCAATTCTAGACCAGTCTAGCCCAGAAGCATATGAAAAATAATAAGTCTGAAATCCCATTGAGATCCTCATCTCTGATGACTAAAGCAGCTAGATTTGTTAAAGTTTCATTTTGTCAAGAAGATAAATGATAATAGAGAGCTCTGCGATCCCACCTCTCAGGCAGAAAAACAGCTATTTTCAACTCTCCGTCTCCGTGGAAGGCCCCCTGTCCAGGACGTATGCATCTGTAAATACATGAGCATTTGCCCATTTAAAAAAAAAAAAACTATACTGAGTCTTTTGTCAAAATGAGGGATGTTTAAACACCCAGCTTTCTATAGCTATGAGAACAGCACCTATCTCTTAAGAGGACTGCAACGTCTTCAAAACCTGTCTCAAAATCTTTCAAAAGTTCTCAGTTACAATAAGATTACTGAACCATCCAGCTAATCCAAAACGTCACAATGTGAGCTGTTTCAGTCACCAGCAAGGAAGTAGCCTGATGGGAGCAAAACAGAATCCTGCTTCTTAAATAATGGGTAAATATACAGCTCTCCTAAGATGTTCTAGAGCTTTGGTTCAGAGAGGAGAGGAGAGGAGTAACTTTTATTATGTCCAATTGGTCAACCATAACCTATTATTTCTGCTATTTTTTTTAATCTCAAAGATTTTTTATAAAACATCTCCAAGCGTCTTGTACCCAAGAAAGAATCTCTTGTTTTTACTAAGAACTGAGTCAGTGAATATTAAAATGCAAGATGGCAGGAGAATCTGTAAGGCAGAGGGGAGCTGCCATAGTCCTTGTGGCAGGACTCACAGGATGGCCAGAATAGAAGGACTTGGTCAAAGGCTCAAGTCACACTGAGCAGGACACAGAAAGGACTTGGCTAGATCGAGGCACAGCAGAATTGGAGAGGCATGATCCTTCAACAGGGTCAAGTGCAAGGTGCATTTGCCCCCACCTCCATACGCCTTCATAGCTTTGGAAGTTGGAAGGCTTGGATCACTTTCACCCCCCACCAGGCCCTGACCAGTACAAGCGAGCCATGTTTCCCAGGTGATTCACAACCTGCCATACAGCATCTCAAGGAACACAACGTCATGTGCAGCTCTCAACTTCTAGACACAATTTTGTTCTATCCAGAAGGTATTTCCTTAATTCTCCAGCAGTGCCCTTACCGAGTAAGAACTCCTAGCAAGTCTCCTACAGCTTTGGGGTAGCAATTTGGAAAGTAGAGCAACTGGATATTGTCCTTTTAAAATATCATTCAATTAGGTCTTTTGTAATACATACAACTAAAGAGATAGCCTTACCAATTCTAAAGAAATGGCTAGTGCATTTCATCAAAGGCACAATAATGGAAACATTGATTCACTCCTCGCCACAAACATCTCCCTTTGATGCTGCAGTTACCTTAATACTAGCACTTTTCATTTTCTCTAGAAGAAACCAGCACCTCAATACATGCACATCAGAGAAGGCAGCAGTCTGAAGTAAGACATTGGTATATCAATCTCAACCACCCTTGCATCTTCACCTGCTGCTCCATGGCATCCCTCTCTTTGACTCTAAACCAGTAAATTACCCTGAAATAAAGAAAAACTCTGCTGTAAACTGGATGCCTGGATGATGTTTTATGGCATCTCTACAAATGTTGCCAGGGGCATCATCGACCTCCTCACACCATTTATTTAAAAGAGTGGCAGGGCGCTGGTTAGAAACTTTATGGACCTGAAGAACACTCAGCCACTTCACACAAAAGATGCCGACAAGAAAGAGAACTTAAGGAAGAATACATCCGGAAATGTGCAGTGTGATTAGAAAAATCCAGCAGCTCCCACTGCCACATTTCCAAATATCCTTACCAAGTGAAAAAGCAACCACCAAGTAGGAAAGTATCTTGAATGCATTATATCCACAAGGGTACATCACAAGCAATGCCGTAGATGTTCTCAGTGCTGTGGAGTTGGAGAAAAAGAAGAGTCCTTCTATAGACACACAGGCATATTGCATTTGGTTTATTAACCTCTTGGCATGAGACGTCTGTTGCCTCTAACCTAGATTGTCTCTGCATAAGTAAAAACATGGGTTAAGGGTTCTGAGTTTCATCTAAATAAATTACCATACCATTTAACATCCAAATGATTTTTTTTTTTCAATGCATCTTCAAAATTCCTAGCTATACTAAGCATCTAAACTCACAGACTATCTGACATTTGGCTAAGTCTTTCATACAATATCCACCTGATGTCATGAAAGAAATGTATTTGCAATGGCTTTTGCTCTGCAAATGTCATGTGGGTGTCCTTAGGGAATTGCATTTAGCACCTGGCGCCTACCATGAGGCTCTATTAATGAGAGATATAAAGGTTATGTTGAAATTATTGTTTAAAGGTGCTGACATCTCACACACACACGCACACACACACGCACATGCACACACACTCATTTACAAATTATATATTCAAATATATACTGAAGAGCAACTGTTTCAGGACTTAAGAGAGAACAGAGAGAAGAAGCTATTTCAACAAAGGTTATTCTGTAGATATCTCTATGCAATATCGTGTTCATAATTATCCATTTCCTTTCACTGATTGAAACATTGTTACACAATAGTTTGGCATCAAACACTGTACTAAGGTTCTGGAGAAAGCAGGAAATACAAAGAAGAATTAAGTCTCTTAGGTATAAGTTGGTCAGCTATAAAGGGCTCATTACCATAGCACCAATGCATTCATCCACTAATTCATTTGCCTAACAAATACTGATGATCAGTAGGTAGCAGGCACTGTCCTAGGGTCTGGTGCTACAACTGTGAGTGAAACCAGACACCGTCCTGCCTTCCTAGAGCTTGCAATCTAGTGAGAAATGCAGATGATGCCAAATTCACATCAGTCAATGGAAAATCTCAACCGTGACAGGTACCCTTGAAGGGAAGGGTGCATAGCCTTACGAGAAAGAACACCAAGGGGGATTTAACTTTATCAGGGAGTTTAGGGAAGACGTCCTGCAGAAGTGATGCTACATCTGAGATCCGACAGTGAGGAGGTGTACTTTAGGGAAGAAGACCCCAGGCCCAGGAAAGGGAGCAAGGGGGACAGCTGGGGCGGGGAGGGGACTGAAAGATGGCCATTGAAAGGGAAGTGCTAACAGTGAGTCAGGAGAGAGAAGGAGGGACCAGACCAAGTAGGTGCTAATAGAGCCTACTACGGAGGACTTTGGTCTTTTTTTCTGCGAGTAATGAGAAAATGCTGAAGGAGTTTAAGCAAAGGCATGAAAAGATCTACATTTGGGAAATATATTGTTCAGGTGATAGTATGAACACATACTACAGGAAATATTAAGGATACCTCCTAGGTTTGCAACTAAATGAGTACAATTAGGGAATACTGGAAGAGAACCAACTATGCTGGGGGAAGGTCAAGAGTTCATCTTTGGAATATGTTGAATTGAGAAGCTTTTGAGATACACAGGAGACAAGGTCAAGTACACAGCTGGATGTATGGATCTGAAGCTCAAAGGGAAGGACTCACTGGGCTACTCTATCTTGGATGTACTTTTAGAAAATAATGAAATGGGGCTTCCCTGGTGGCACAGTGGTTGAGAGTCCGCCTGCCGATGCAGGGGACACGGGTTCGTGCCCCGGTCCGGGAAGATCCCACATGCCGTGGAGCGGCTGGGCCCGTGAGCCGTGGCCTCTGGGCCTGCGCATCCGGGGCCTGTGCTCCGCAATGGGAGAGGCCACAACAGTGAGAGGCCCGCGTACCGCAAAAAAAAAAAAAAAATAATAATAATAATAATGAAATGGACATGTTTGAGGCTTCCCTCCCTGAGAACAACGGTTATATTCCAATTCAAAGCAGCAGGTGTGATGGGATATTCCTAGACTTGGAGTCTGACAACAGCATCCAAGCCCTGGCTCCTCCAGCTAGTAGCTGTGTTTGAACAAGCACCTTAGCTTTTCCGCACCTTTGTTTACCATAGTTCCATAAAATTATTATGGATATACATTTCCTACTTACAGCACAAGGTTGTTTTAAAGGTCAAATGAGTAAAATCATAGAGAAAACTATCTCAAGCCTGTGAAATGACAAATAACATTGTCAATAAATGAAATATATCCGCCTGCATATTTTGTTATGAAAGACTAGAAAGGAAAGTTAATCAGCTGCAGACACAACCAGCGTGGCTGGAAGGATACAATATCACTGAATCCCCTCCAGCGTTTGGACTGACTAAGCAAGTGCTTTTCACCGGGTGGTACCTGAGTGACAGGACATGAATGAAAGCGGTATCTGTTCACCTTTTGATCCAGACTGTAGGCCAGCACCCAGTCCTCTTGCTTGGGGTGGAAGAGCAGACTCTGGATATAGAAGGTGAGCCGGTATTTCTGATAGGTGGCCCCTTCATCGGAGCTGATCAGTATACTGCTCTCCATCTCAGGATCACTAAGAAGCATGATCTAAGGGGAGAGGAGAAAATACAGACAGAGTTAGTAGGAGAGAATAAATAGAAGAAAGTAAAGCATAAATATAAGGTCATCTGTGTTTGTACAGCACAGCACAGAAAGGGGCATCTGGGCCTCTAGATGAAATATTGATATTTTTCTAACCCAATTTAGTTCCTCATTGCTGAATTGAGCTAAAATACTGTTCAAGGTTAGGTCTGCATACAAACGAGGACTCATTTTTTTGAGGTCCTTCTTTTCTTTTCTTTTTATTTATTTATGTTTTTTGCGGTACGCGGGCCTCTCACTGCTGTGGCCTCTCCCGTTGCGGAGCACAGGCTCCGGACGCGCAGGCTCAGCGGCCATGGCTCACGGGCCCAGCCGCTCCGCGGCATGTGGGATCTTCCCGGACCAGGGCACGAACCCGTGTCCCCTGCATCGGCAGGCGGACTCCCAACCGCTGCGCCAACCAGGGAAGCCCGAGGCCCTTCTTTTAAATACCTTCATTTTTGATGTTTGTACTTGTACTTTTAAGTACCAGAAGTTTATTCCCGTGGTCCTCTGTCCCCTGACCTCAGGAGCATCACACCTCTGCTTCCTCATCTTCCCTCAGTCAATTCTCCACGTCACTCTTCATCACGCTACTGCTCTTACTGCTCTTAGTCATGAAAGAGATCCCACTGTTTTGTTCTTTCTAAACTGTTTTAGTGATGTAATTGATTTAAGTGGTTTCATGACCCTTTTGCTCTAGATGTTTTCCAAAGCACATATCCCCAAAGGCCTTTGGGACAAATACTGATGCTCAGGAAAGTTTGTCCTCCCCAAGCCAAATGGACAGAGTGGTGTAGTGAAAAGGCTTTGGCACCTGAAAGAGCACATTCAAGTATCAACACTTCTGTGTCATACTGTCACCTTGCAAAGCTACTTCACCTCTGGAGGCCTTGGTTTCCTCAACAAGAACTGGATCTGACAATCCAAGAACTGGCGTTGAATGCTTGGCATAGTACATATTTTTGACAAGTGATAGCTATGGTTACTATCGACCTCTCAGGATTTAAAAGCCCCTCCAGTCAGTGCAATTTGACTTCTACTCACAGGACCTCAGTGGCATTGGTCTCACTAAAGGTGTGAGTGATTTTCTAGTATTTAAATCCAATAAACACTGAGATACTCAGACCTAGCTGTCCCTTAGTTAAACACTTAGCAGTGACAATTCCATCCCTCTGGAAGCATTTTCTTCCAGGGGCTTCTGTAACACCATACTTCTCTGGTTCTCCTTTCTACCTCTTTTGAATACTCAACTTTCTCTGATTACCCTTATAATATGGCTATTCCTCAACCCTCAGTTTTGACTTTCTTCTCTTTTCGCTCGACACACTGTTCCTCGGTGACCACTTCCACCCTCACTTTTATTTATTTTTCTCATTACCACCTTTCTGGAGACAACTCGTAAATTAAATGTCAATCTGAGGTCTCCTCTGACTTTCAGACTTGAAAACTCAGCTGCCTGGTGCCTTCTTCTATTTGGATGTCTCACAACACCTCACACTCAGCATGCCCCAGGATGTACCTCATCCAAGCCCTCTTCCCCCCCAGGGCTTCCTGGTTCAGTGAGTGTTTCCACCAACCACCCATCCCATGAGGAGCCGAATGCGCAACACCATCGCTAACTCTGTTTTTCCATTCACCTCCTATAATTAATTAGTCTCTAAGCTCTGCGTATGTTACCTACTCATTAACTCTAAAATCAGATCCATTCTCTCCCTGCCCATCGTGATTGCCTTAGTCCAAAATGTGACCATCTCTGTATTGGATTCCTGTAAGACACCCCTAGTCATTCTCACAGCTTCAACCAGTATCCCCTCCAATTCACTTTGCACACTGTGGCCAGAATAATCTAAAACCATTCAGGGGCTTATCTTTGATCTTCCTATATTCTAAAATTCTTAAAATAGCCTGGTATGATCTGCCCCTTGTGTATGTGTTTGGTTCCATCAGCAACAAAGCCCTTTTGACCTTTATCACCCAGCTCCACCCAACTTCTTTGAATTTCCAATGTTTGCCCAGTGACTGAATGAGTTTATTTCCTCTTATAATTTGTCCTGTCTTGGGCTGTACTGCCACCAGTTATTAGGGCTACTGCTACACACAGTCTGCACCATGGGGTCCAAAGTACCAAGTAAAGTAAAAAAAAATGTCCATACCTTATAAAACTATTGAATACTAGGATTTTAAAAATTTACCCATAGTATATATTAATATTATGAGGTAAGCTTTAAACAAATTCAATGCCTTTAACTGCTGAGATTCATAGTGATTTTCCTCTTTTATTCCTTTATAGCTTCCAAGACAAGTCTACTTTCTTTTTCTCAAATACTTGCTTTGGCTTCATTGAAATAAGTTATTACTAGTTATCAGCAAATTTCTGAGAAATGGATGCAGTATAGTTTTTTTCTTTTTTTCCATTCATGTGTGAATAATCTAGGGGAAAAGCTCTTAGATGGGTTACTCATAGACAATAACTTTCTCCTCCCTTGGCACTGCGAAGGGTAGGGACTACTGGTAAAAGCACCCCTGCTGCCCTTGAAAAAATCTAAGAGGATGCACCCATGCTCCTTGCAGAGTCTGCAAGGACAAATATACAGGGAAAGAATGAAGCTATCATAACCACCTTCTCTTGCTTCCTGGCACGTACCGATGAGCTACATAACAGGCGATGAAATCATTTCTCCCCTGGTGCAGAGAAATTAAACTGCTTATTTTATGCAGGTATAAAGAAGCTTCATGCCTATGATTTTAATTAGAAGGTAAGACCAACATCATAAATGAACTTTATTTTATATACCATGAGTTACAATATACTGAATAAGGGTTACCATCAAATACCTAGTGCAATGTACTCTCTTCGTCCAGCCGTTTCTTCCTGCACACACACTACACACTTGCATACACAAACACACTAAGGCACACACAAATGAGGCATATGTGTGTGCACACATACGCTTATACACATATCACTGTGGCACACATATGCATGCACACGTACAGAAATACACTTATATTTAAGGTCTATTGAGATTGTGTGTTGGTTTTAGGGTGCTTTTGTTGGCAAGAGGACATTTTTATTGCAACCTTTCTCTGACATTCTCATCAGAAATCTTTTTTTTGCATATACCCTGAGAAAACCATAATTCAAAGAGTCGTGTACCACAATGTTCACTGCAGCACTATTTACAATAGCCAGGACACGGAAGCAACCTAAGTGTCCATCCACAGATGAACGGATAAAGAAGGTATGGCACATATATACAATGGAATATTACTCGGCCATAAAAAGAAACGAAACTGAGTTATTTGTAGTGAGGTGGATGGACCTAGAGTCTGTTGTACAGAGTGAAGTAAGTCAGAAAGAGAAAAACAAATACCATATGCTAACACAGATATATGGAATCTAAAAAAAAAAAAAAATGATTCTGAAGAACCTAGGGGAAGGACAGGAATAAAGACGCAGACGTAAAAGACAAATACCGTATGCTAACACATGTATATGGAATTTAAGAAAAAAAAATGTCATGAGGAACCTAGGGGTAAGACAGGAATAAAGACACAGACCTACTACAGAATGGACTTGAGGATATCGGAAGGGGGAAGGGTAAGCTGTGACAAAGCGAGAGAGAGGCATGGACATATATACACTACCAAACGTAAGGTAGATAGCTAGTGGGAAGCAGCCGCATAGCACAGGGAGATCAGCTCGGTGCTTTGTGACCACCTAGAGGGGTGGGATAGGGAGGGTGGGAGGGAGACGCAAGAGGGAGGGGATATGGGGATATATGGGTACATACAGCTGATTCACTTTGTTATACAGCAGCAACTAACACAACGATGTAAAGCAATTATACCTCAATAAAGATGTTAAAAAATATACTTTTATATACTTTGATATCACTGGCAGTGTCTGTATTCAATCCTAGTGTCTGAGAAGAATGGAAGGAGGGACATAGAAACCTACATGTTTTGGATCCTAACCTGTGCTGGGCACTTAACAGGGTATTTTATCGAAACCTGAAACAAATTATGTGACATATCATTACTTGCATTTTACAGGTAAAGAAACTGAGGCTCAGAGGAGGAAAGCAACTTGCCTATTACCTCCTCTGATGGACTCAAATGCCACCACCTCCTGCCACACACAAACTAACACTAATGCTTTTCTGGACCTTGAAATCTTAGCACTTTGTGCTTTACCAAGGGACAAGGGAATGTCAGAGAAGCAGCTCTTTATTCTTTTTTAAGCAACGCTAAGAAATCCACACACCAAAAGCAGTTTCAAGAAAGCCCCTTTCCTCCTCTAACTCATATCCACCTTTGGCCAAGAGGACATGAAGAATTAATGAATAGGAAACCAAAGGAGAAATAGAATGTTAGCGCTAAAAAAAAAAAAAGAAAAAGAAAAAGAGGGAACCATAATATTAACATAAATAGAATCAGAAAGCAAAGCCTCAGCAGAAGTTAAGCCTCAGGGTAAAATATGTATATTGTGTATGAATCTACGTAACTACTTCTATAACTACATATACAAAGAAAATCATCCCATGTCCACCAAGATTGTTACTGGGAAGAAGGGATTTCAAAGGTAAATGCCTAAGAGGGCAAAGCAGGTAAACTAAGTGAGCAAAGCAGATAAAGCAAAACAAGGAGTGGTAAGAACTATGCCGAGGGGCTTCCCTGGTGGCACAGTGGTTGAGAGTCCGCCTGCCGATGTAGGGGACACGGGTTCGAGCCCTGATCCGAGAGGATCTCGCATGCCGCAGAGCAGCTGGGCCCGTGAGCCATGGCTGCTGAGCCTGTGCATCTGGAGCCTGTGCTCCGCAACGGGAGAGGCCACAGCAGTGAGAGGCCCGCGTACCGCCAAAAAAAAAAAAAAAAAAAAAAAAAAGAACTATGCCGACATGGAAAGTATACACCTCTCCTTAAAACGTTTAAAATGAGATTGTTACAAAACAAATTTTACTCACATTCAATCTGTCTGTGGACTGAATTTATGAAATAGGAATGTGACTCTTGGCATAGTTATGACAGTTTGATCTTACAGACCCAAAGAAATTTACAACCCTTGCCTTTGAATCTTTAATTGCAGGGATATACATATAAAATTTATGGCAATACCTGTTAAGACACCTGTGAATTCTGCATTTATGTGATTTTGCTAATATAAACAGGGAAGGGTTCCCACCGGAGATTTTTTGTTTTGTTTTCTTTTGCTTTTGCTTCAGTTTGCTTTGATTCTTTTTCTAGCTTGTCCTGACACGAGATCTGCACTGGGTGTATGTACGTGCTGGAAGAGGAGAAGGGGGTCTTTCATTTCGGGTTGAACAGAGTTATTAATGCCATAGGCTCTGGGGGAAGGTGTCTTGAGTTCAAATCTTCAGTCTGCTACTTTATGTGTAAACGTGAGGATATTACCCAGTTTTTCCAATCAGTTATCTCACCTATGAAAAAAACAGATAATAATTATCTCTAACTCACAATGCTCTTGAGAGGATTAAATGAGATGAGGATTAAATGAGATAATGATTAAAGAGCTTAGCACAGGGCCTTAATGGCTAAATAAACATGAACCTGGATCTATAAATCACCCAGGATAAGAGCACAACTGCAGTCAGAAGTGATGCCAAGCAGGTTGGAGATTTGGGGATTATTTGCCTCCCTCTTGGCTCCCTGAGTTTTGTAGGTAAAATCCAAAGGGATGGGTGGTGGGGGTAAAGGGGGAATGCTGTTCAATGTGTATAAAGCTTCAGGCCTGCAAGACGATCAAGTTCTAGAGACACAACTTTGTGCTTATAGTTAACAATACTGCACTGAGCAACTGGAAGAGATTTGTAAGAGGGTAGCTCTCACGGTATACATCTTAGTGCCACAATTTTTAAAAAATGTGAAAGGATGAGGGAGAACAAAACTACAATTTACACTTATTTTACATTCTTAGTAACATTTTAAGAAAAACACACTCTATTAGCAAATAGCAACACGGCCAAAATGAACACCAATCAGTAGGTAACTGTCAATTCACTAAATACCATTGCGCTTTGAATGACCACTCTCATCTCTTCAATGGGAGGCTCTGGCCCATGAAGGAATTAAACACACTACTGCCTTAGGGGTAAGAACCTCATACAACCTGTCTCTATGGATTTGGGCATTTATAGTACATGAATTGTCTGTATCTCAGATTAGAGATGGACAAGTTTTAGAGTTTATCAACATACAGATGGTACAATATCTTTTTTTTTCTTTCTTTTTTTGGACCAGTAATTCTTTTTGTAGGATATTCCTGGGAAACTTGAATAATGGTGGCACTAATTTTAACGGCGGGTTGCAAATTACAAAAGACACAGATGTAAGTCAGCAATCAGGCAAGGCTTTGCTTCAGCAACTTAGATTTTCAAAAGCCTATAAGCTTATTTGTGTCTAAACCAGTCAAACTTAGTATCGAAGATGGCAAAATCCTCCCCAGAAATCTTTCCAGAATGCCCACCTTCCTGCTGCTGGGTGAGTCTTATAATACCCAAATTGTAAAATTAATGAGTATGTTATTTATTCGGTTGCCATGCTCTGTTTCTCCCGTATGCAATCTATAAAATGGGGTGAAAGCTATAGGTTTCTCAGTCTCTTACTCTGCCAGAATCCCAGAAATGCAAAGGAAACAAATTGTAGTTCAATGCTTTGAAAACAGTCTTTGAATAGGAATAAGTAGACTTCCTCTGAATAGAAAAGCAGAAATGCTATAGTTTACTGTATAATTGAGTTCTAATGGGAGACTCTTAGCACAGCTAGTGCTCAGTAAGAAGTAACAATAATATCAATACAAGCTCACACAGAATATAAGAGATATTCTTTAGGCTGACCCCTAAACCTACTGACATAATCAATATGTTGTTGAATATTGACTTACACCCAAATAAAGCCTGTTACAGATAAGGGTCTTCATCACAATATAACAATATACCAGCATTCGCTCCCCACCGCCCATCTATCTATTTATCTCTCTACCTAACGTCTCCTCTTATATCAGAAGTTATAGCTGGCAAGAAAGGGGGTTGCCCTCAGGGGAGATTTAGCAATGTATGGAAACATTGTTTTCTATTGAGTTATAATTAACATACAATATTATATTACTTTCAGGTGTACAGCATGCTGATTCGTATTTTTATACATTTTGACATGATCACTGTAATAAGACCAGATACCATCCTCTTACCAAACAAAGTTGTTACAATATTATTGACTACATTCTCTATGTGTACATTACATCCCCTATGACGTTTATTTTATAGCTGGAACTTTGTACCTCTGATCCCCTTCACCTATTTCATCTAGTCCCCCTCCCTGGAGACATTTTAATTGTCACAACTAGGGTCAGGAAAGAGAGTAACTGGCATCTACTGGGTAGAGGCCAGTGATGCTGTTAAATAATTACAATGCACAGGACAGCACTGGACAACAAATAATTATCTAGCCCAAAATGTCGAAAGTGCTGCTACTGAGAAACCCTGTTACGATATTTGTGCGTTTATAAGTATATATATATATATATATATATATATATATATATATATATATATATATGTGTGTGTGTGCGTGTGTGTATGTATGTATATATATATATGTATACACACACATATATCTTATTTTGGGAAAAATTTATAAACTACATATACATTTTTCAGGTAGAACATCAATTCATATTTATGTTTATATGCAAGTCCCTTCCACCCATTAGTATTTATACATGCCATTCTCTTTACCAAGATTAGACTCCTCACCTTTCCACTCCAACCCATTTTATTAAGCATATTTCTACTTGTCCTTCAGAATTTAACTCAAGCATCACCAGTAAAGCAACAATCATTGAGGCCAATCAGGAAAAAAAAATATAAAAATCCCAAATCAACAACAAAAAACAACTCAATTCAAAAATGATCAAAGGACTTGAATAGACATTTTTCAAAAATATATATATATATAATATATATCTGGTGAGGATTTAGGGAAATTGGAACCCTTGTGCATTGTTGATGTGAATTCTAAATGGTGCAGCTGCTGTGGAAAACAGTATAGTAGTTCCTCAAAAAAAATGGAATTACATATGATCAAGCCTTTTCACTTCTGGATATATGCCGTAAAGAATTGAAAGCAGGATCTCAAAGAGATATTTGTACATCCATGTTCAAAACACCATTATTAACAATAGCCCAAATGTGGAAGCAACCCAAGTGTCCACTGATGGAGGAATAAACAAAATGTGGTATACACATATAATGGAATATTATTCAGTCTTAAAAAGGAAAGGAATTCTGACACATGCTACAACATGGATTAAACGTAAAGACATTATGTTAAGTGAAATAAGCCAAAAGACAAACACTGTATGATTTCTATTAGAGTACCTAGACTAGTCAAATTCAGAAAGACAGAAAGTAGAAAAACGGCTGCCAGAAGCTGGGGGAAAACGGAGAATGAGGAGCTGCTGTTTAATGAGCATAGTTCCACCAGACGGAAAGAGCTCTGGAGTCTGGCTGCACAGCAATGTGAATGTACTTAACACTACTGAAATGTACGTCTAAAAATGGTTAAGGTGGTAAACTACAGTTATGTGTATTTTACCACAATTTTTAAAAAAACGCAGAAAGAAAAATATAAAATTAGATATGAGGGCTTCCCTGGTGGCCCAGTGGTTGAGAGTCCGCCTGCCGATGCAGGGCACACGGGTTCGTGCCCCGGTCCGGGAAGATCCCACATGCCGCGGAGCGGCTGGGCCCATGAGCCATGGCCGCTGAGCCTGCGTGTCCGGAGCCTGTGCTCCGCAATGGGAGAGGCCACAACAGTGAGAGGCCCGCATACCAGGGGGAAAAAAAAAAAATTAGATATGAGATGAGATAAAACAACTTGCTAAGAAAATCTGAAAACGAATCAGACGTATAAACACTATTTATTCAACCATTACTTACAGAGTCCTTACTTTATGCCAGGCTGTACTATAAAGACTAAGATAAGAGCAATAAGCAAACCAAATGAAAAACCCTGCCCTCAGGGAACTTGCATCCTAGTGAGGGGAGAACAGACAATACACAAACACAGAGGTAAAGTATGTAGCTTATCAGATGATGACGAGTCCTTTAGATTAAAATAAATCAGGAAAGGAGGTAGGAAGTACTGAAGGGGAGGGTCTGAAATTTGAGTAGCAGGGTCAGGAAAGGCCTCACTGAGAAGGGGACATTTCAGAAAGGACGTAGGAGTCCACTGAGCTAGGACAGAGCGAAGGAAGTAGAGGGTTGAGCGTGGGGGCAGTAGGTGATATGAGCACCCTGGCTTTATCCCAAGGGATGTGGAAAGCATTGGCGGGCTTCGAGCAAGGTGATGTAGGCTATGGCTTGTATTTTGATCCTTTAACTCCAGCTGAATAGAGCATTGTGGGAGGTGGGGGATAGCAGGAAAAGAATCAGAGAGACCAGTAAGAGGCCACTGAAATGATCCAGGTGGGAGAGGCTGATGATGGAGTGCCGTCTCAGTTACTGAGATGTGGTCCATCTGTGGGGATAAAGGAAAAGTCAAAAAGGTCTGCTTACAGATGCGCTGTAGGGAGTAAGAGAAAGAGAGGGGTCTCATTAGAAAATAAAAAGGTTTATACCTGTATGTTCATTTCAGTGTTGTTTATCATGATCAAAACTTGGAAATAACTCAAATGGTCAGGTAGGTTTTTGGCCTGAACAAGTGGGAAAACAGAATTGCTTGTTTATGAGACAGGAAAGCTTACGGGAGGAGCAGATTGGGGGCTTTGGAAATGAGGAATATGATTTTGAAAAGGCCAGGTTTCAGGTGCCTAATAGACATCCAGAGGGGCTGATGAGTAGACAGGGGATAGAGTGGGCTGGCCTGCAGATAAGAAGTTAGGAGACTTCAGTGTTTGAACAGCATTTAGACATGAATCTGGAGATCACAGAGACAGCAAATATAGATAGAAAGGAATCTGAGAACTGGGCTCTAGCACACTGTTTGAGGGTCAAAGATATAAGGAAGAACCAGAAATGAAGTGTGAGAAGGCGAAGGAAGACCCAGAGAGTGTGATGTCCTCAAAACTTTGAAACCAAGGAAAGAAAGTGTATCAGGAAAGAGAGTGTCCAACTGTGTCAAATGCAGTTGACAGTGCAGTAAGATGAGTTCTGGAGAACTGACCACTGAATCTAGCAATGTGGAGGATATTGGTGACCATGGCCAAGACAGTGGAGTGAAACATGCAGACAGTCAGTGTTGATGCAAGGATACATTGGCATGACTGTTCTGAAAGCAATGCAGCAAGGTGGAACAAGATTCATAAATATTCACACCTGTGACCCTGTAACTCCTCTTCTAGGAATCTGTCCAAGGAAACCATCAGGGACCCAATAAAAGACTTATGCACCTGTGTGTTCATCTCAGCGTTATTTATAACACCAAAACATTGGAAACAAACCAAATAGCTGATAGAATAATTAAATAAAGTAGGCTAAATCCATTCAATGGAATATTATGCAGCTATTAAGTATGAATTCAAATAGTTTTATGACACGTGAAAAATAATCATATGTGGAAGCCGTGCATGAAAAGCAGGCTGGAAACACACGAGGCATAATTTCAAATTTGTTAAAAATTGTTTCTATCTCATGCCCATATTTATGCACAAATGAACAACTTGAAGGAAAACTTCACTCCACGTTAACAGTGGGCACTCCTGTGCAGCAAGATCACGAGTCATCGTCATTTTTTTTCTTCCACTTTTCTATTTTTTCCCTATTATCCTGCTATTCTGCAATGAGCAGATATTACCTGCTCATAAAAATGAAATGTCTCTCTCTCTCTCACCACACCTACACACACTTTCCCATCAGCCCTTTCGAGAATCCCACAGGAGCACGCTGCCCATTGCCTGCCGGTGGAAAAGCTGAGAAGCTGGACAAGTACCTGTCCACACTGCATGCACTGCTCTGAGTGCAGGACAGGCACGGGTGAAGGCGGGGTAGCTACCGAGGGTACCTCACTGAGAAAGCAGCGAGAGCACCTCCCAGGCCGGGGAGCACTAGTCTTGACCTCCTCTCTAGCAGGAATCCTGGTTGTCCGCCCCACCCATGCTGTAAACCATCGGGCCTGCCTTGCACCGCGCGATGGCTCTCCCCTGGCCCAGCTCTGATCATGATCATGGCATTTCCCCTCCGTAAGAAACTCCAGTGCCCTCAACAGGTCATGAAAACCAAGTCTGGCACCTCAGACACTCCGTAAGTGGGCCCCCACATTGAGCTCAGGCTTGATCTCTACAACCCAACCATATACCCTAGCCAAGCACTCCTCTAACATTCCTATCTTTGCTAGTTCCTCCTTGCCTAGAAAGCCTAGCGTTTTCCCTGGTCCATGCCTTCCTTCCAGGCCCTTTTTAATTCCCTCCCTTCCATGAAGCCTCTCAACTGCTCCAGGGGAACGATCTCTACCTTCCATGAACTCCATTGGCAAATTCGTGATCACACTGAACTATGGCTTCATGTTTAAAATATGTGAAAAGTTATAAACACTTTATATATTTTAACATATTTGTTAAACTTTGTTTCACTTGTATTCATCTCACTTTGCCACCTAGATGTTAGGTGTCTTAAAGACAGAGAGTGTCATTGATACCACATCCCCTGGTCCTTGCTGTGCTCAGTGAAGCACATACTCAATCAGTATCTCATGTGTGGCTGAGTGAAGGTCGCTCAAGGGTTTCAAAGTCTGCTTGACCAAATGTTCACTGTATTGGATCTGTGGCTTACCAGGGCCCTGTCCAGAGAAGCCAGCTCCATCTCAGTAAGAGCAGTCAGCAAACACTTATGTGAAGCAAGCACTGCCCACTGGCAGTCCAGTTATCACCAGCCCTACCTGTGGTAATTATCACTTAGGGCAGTCTCTCTGTCAATCTAGTTCCTCTTTGTCAAAGTCTAATACAGATAAGTTAATAAACTGATGGCCATGTTATTTTTCTGCAAGATGTTCAACTCCAATATTTTTAAGAAAGCAAGTCTAACCTTGGGAGAGAAGGAAAAAGAAGTCTCATAATTTTTTTTTAAAAACCCTGAAATCTACAGGATTGGGTTGGAAGTCATTTTCATCACTTTTGTTGAATTATTTTTAACGTTTTGTTATGGTTTGGCTTGAGGGTCTTTGGTTTATTTGTTTGGTCTCTGTCCTTCTTAGGAGCACTAAAGAAAGATGCATGTACTCCTGAGATCAGATGGAGGGTGCTGAGACATAGGTTAGATGGGACGAAGGCGTAGGATCTGGTAACCAGGTGTACTGGGAAAGGTTGTGAGAAATATCAAACTAGCTGAATCAAGATCATCTACGTTATTTGCTGTTTCAAGCATCCGACTTCCTACTGTGCACATGTGGGACCACAGTGGAAGCCCAGAGTTAAGAATCGCTGCTCAGAATCCTGAAATCAGAAAGGCAATGACTACATGAAGAGATAAAGAAAAAATGCTCACCAGCATGCATATTATCTACCACAAAAGAAACTTAATTTATAAGCATCTTGTTGAAGCTGTGGGGGAGGAAGATCCTGAAAAGATTCTAGCGCACAAGGGATGGTGAACGGAAATTAACTGCACTGTGCCCACTGTGACTGATTTAAGCATCGCAGATTGTCAGTGACACAGTATTTATTTAGTGCGCTAGCTTTAGTATTTCATTCAGCGAACAGTATAAAAAAGAGACAAGGACTTTGATAAGTTCACCTGCTAATCCTATTTTTCCCATTGGACCTTGAATTCTTCATATGAGAAGCCCTCAACCTAGGCAATTTTCAAGGACTTAACCCTACTGGGATTAGCAATTTGGGAACAACTGTTCTAGTCGGGAGAGGCAAGACAGCAATAGGTTATCCCGAGGAAAACAATCAGGGGAGTAAATATGCCTCGAAGTGTCCTGTGTCCCGGCCTAGTTGGAAGAGACCATGCAGTGGAGAGCTTCATTAGCATAGGGAACAAGGTCACTACATTCCCGGAACATCTCCTGGCTCAATAAGAATGCTGAGCATGTGAACATGAGTTAGAGTTAGAGCTCAACTCCTCACTCCCCATCACCGCCCACACTTCCGAGGGGCAGGGATGGGCTCACATACAGCTACATGCTGGATGTGATCAACAGGGAGTCAGGCAACTTTCTGAGGCAGCAGCCCCTGGGGCCAACGGACCCCCTAAAAGCCAGGCTGTCCTAACCAGTGGTACCTCACAGTCCCACACCAGTGCGGGAACCGTCCTAAGGAAAGGAAATGGTGGCACTGAGCCCATTCGGCCAGACCGGAGACATTTAGCTCCCAGAAAGAGTGAAAATGAAAAGGAACCAGACCCTGCAAGGAGCTGGGCAGACCCTTGATCTGTGCTTTCCACCCCCAGCTCAAGACACCTGCTGTGCATCCCTTCACCCTGAGCTGAAGTTAATATCGAGGCCTTCGCGTAGCATTGCATTTTATATTTGGCCAAGTCCTTGCTCAGCTATTTTCCCCTCCATCCTCACTCTGCTCCTGAGGAAGGCAGAGCTGGCATTATTACCCACTGTATTAGTTCCCTGTGGCTGGAAACAAATTAGCACAAGCTTAATGGCTTAAAATAACTTGATTTTATTATTTTACAGTTCGGGAGCTCAGAGGCCCAAATGGGTCTCACTGGGCTGAAGTCAAGGTGTCAGCAGGGTGGCATTCTTTTCTGGAGGCTCTAGGTGAGAATCCTTGCCTTTGCCAGCTTCTAGAGGCTACCCCCAGCTCCTTGGCTCCAAGCCCCCTTCCATCTTCAAAGCCAGCAATGGCCAGTCCAGTCTTTCTCATATCACATCACTCTGACCCTTCTTCCCTCTTACGAACTGTTGACTAAAAAAAAAGCACAACCTAAAAGTTGAGAATTATGTTTATTTGACAGACTTGCTGAGGACTTAAGCCTGGGAGGCAGCCTCTCAGTTCAGAGGGACAGCTGTGAAAAGGTCAGGGAGGAGCCAGGATGTATAGGAGTTTATGCAACAAAAACCAGGCAGTCCAAACATTGAGATTACTGTTAGTTAAAGAAAAAGCAACATGAAAGGATGCTCAAGATCACTAATCATTAGAGAAATGCAAGTCAAAACTACAGTGAGGTATCACCTCACACCAGTCAGAATGGCCATCATCAAAAAATCTACAAACAATAAACGCTGGAGTGGGTGTGGAGAAAAGAGAACCCTCTTGCACTGTTGGTGGGAATATAAATTGATACAGACACTATGGAGAACAGTATGGAGGTTCCTTAAAAACTAAAAATACAACTATCATATGACCCAGCAATCCCACTACTGGGCATATACACTGAGAAAAACATAATTCAAAAAGAGTCATGTATCACAACGTTCAATGCAGCTCTACTTACAACAGCCAGGACACGGAAGCAACCTAAGTGTCCATTGACAGATGAATGGATAAAGAAGATGTGGCACATATATACAATGGAATATTACTCAGCCGTAAAAAGGAACAAAACTGGGTCATTTGTAGAGATGTGGATAGACCTAGAGACTGTCATACAGAGTGAAGTAAGCCAGAAAGAGAAGAATAAATACCGTATGCTAACACATATATATGGAATCTAAAAAATAAAAAAAATGTTTCTGGGGGCTTCCCTGGTGGCGCAGTGGTTGAGAGTCCGCCTGCCGATGCAGGGGACGCGGGTTCGTGCCCCGGTGTGGGAGGATCCCACATGCCGCGGAGCGGCTGGGCCCGTGAGCCATGGCCACTGAGCCTGCGCGTCCGGAGCCTGTTGCTCCGCAACGGGAGAGGCCACAACAGTGAGAGGCCCGCGTACCGCAAAAAAAAAAAAAAAAAAAAAAAAAAAAAAAGAAATGTTTCTGAAGAACCTAGGGGCAGGACAGGAATAAAGACAACTTATACACACTACCAAACGTAAAATAGATCGCTAGTGGGAAGCAGCCGCAGAGCACAGGGAGATCAGCTGGGTGCTTTGTGACCACCTAGAGGGGTGGGATGGGGAGGGTGGCAGGGAGACGCAAGAGGGAGGGCATATGGGGATACATTTATATATATAGCCGGTTCACTTTGTTGTAGAGCAGAAACTAACACACCACTGTAGAGCAATTATACTCTAATAACGATATTTAAAAAAGAAAAGAGAAGAAAAAGACATCTCAAGTACGTGAAGCTAGCACGTTTCGATATATGGGAAGATACAAGAGCCTGGGTTCATTAAAATCATTCACTAGACAGGCACCTGAACTACCTCGGGCCAGTATCCTGTTTTTCCCCAGCCTGAATCACCTCAGGGCACACAGCTGGGATTGGCTGCAGTGGCTCGATGACCACACACCCTTTGTTTACTGATGCAGCAGGCAACAGTCTTGGTCCACAGCACCTTGAAGGACGCTTGGGAACACAATGGCCCACCTGGAGAGTCCAGAGGGCTCCCCTAGCAATTGTGCCAGGCAGGTGCTCTCTGTAAGAATCGCCATCCTGTCAGTTTCCAGACAGGCAGGAGAGAGAAAGCCACGGTAAGAGCCAAATATTTTAAGGTCAGAGGATGAACAGCCTTAATTCCATCCAGAACCTGAATTCCCCCTTCACAGATTCCAGGGATTCGGATGTTTCCAGGAGGCCATAAATCTGCCTACCACACCCCATTCCAGAGGCAAGGAAATACCGTGCCTGCACCTGGTGACTTGCCGAGGTCACAGCTGGTCACCAAGGATGAAAACTGGGGCTCAGACTCAGAACTTGACCTTCCAAGTTGAGTGCCCTGTCCTTGCTGTGCTCTGTATTGGTGACACGGTGAAGGACAGTGAGAGGACGCAGCAAGGGAACAACAGAGTCAGTGCAAACACAGGAGCAGAAAAGAATCAAACGGAGCAGGAGAGACTTTTGTCCACCATTCTCCCCCTTTGGTTTCCATCCCTTCAGCTGCAAATTTGACCCCATTCTCCCCAAACAAAAGAGCCCTTGGCAGAATGTTTTTTTTTTTTCCTTTTGGGTTTTCGGGGTGTTGGTTTGTTTGGTGGCGCTTCCTCTCTCTCCCAACGTGATGCAGGATGGGAGGGGACAGAGAGGTGGCAGTTTTGCCGGGGAGGTATTCTCTGTAATGATCCATCATCCTGCACCGGGCGGTCCCCAGACAGGCAGGGGAGAAAAAGCCACGATAACTGTCATAAACGGAGAAGAGGGTCTTCCAGGTAACAACGTAATGAGGAGCCCCAGCCGCCGCAGTCAGGGAGAGTGGGAAGAGGCAGGAGAGGAAAGACTGAAAGGGAGAGAGATGGAAGTGCCCAGAGGTTGCAGTTTTATATTTTGTGTGTGTTTGTGTGTTTTCTCTCCCCATTGCTCAAAGGAAGAAAGCACCACACACACTCTCACAAACTTTGTGTTGTTGTTAAGGACGCAGCAGCGCATTTGTCATAAGGGTCCACTGTCATCTCCGATTCCAAAGCTCGCAAAGGATCCACCCCTATGGTGATTTAGATTAATCGCTTCTCATTAAGAGCCAATAAACAAACTACACTGAGAGAGCTCCTCTCAGCCACAGCCCACTGTTGTGGTGTATGATTGCTGAGGGAGAGCAGAGGCATACCAGAGAGTTGTCAAATGTAATTTATAGGTTTTTAAGATCTAATCATTCTCTATGATATTAGATTAAATGACAGTCTGTATTAAAGAGGAAATTACATTTCAGCTTGCTTTCTTCACTTTTCCCCACTTTCCTAGCTAGGGTTTTCAAAGAGCTCTAATCCCACGGCCAAGGGCCAGAAAACGCCCTTGACAATATACTTGAATAGGATCAGCCCAAGGACTTCCTTGCACCCAGAAGTCTGTCCAGAGAAGTGGGACTGAAACTGTGCACCTCAGAAGGAACTTGAACCCACGTGCCAGGACTCGAACCCAGCCAGAACTCAGGTTGGCACTTGAACCCACGGTCTTTTAATTGAGATCACACACCTGGTCTCAGGATTTAATGAAGTTCAGGTTCTTTATGTTTCATTGCAGAAAGAATTCAGTGAGAGACAAAAGTGATAGGTAAGAAGTGAATTTATTTAGAGAGAAACACACTCCACAGACAGAGTGTGGGCCATCTCAGAAGGCAAAAGGCCCCGATACGGTGGTTAGTTTTTATGGGCTGGGTAATTTCACAGGCTAATGATTATTCCAATTATTTGGGGGAAGGGGGTGGAGATTTCCAGGAATTGGGCCACTGCCCACTTTTCGGCCTTTTATGGTCAGCCTCGGAACTGTCATGGCGCTGGTGGATGAGTTACTTAGCTTATGCTGATGTATTACAATGAGCGTATAATGATGCCCAAGGTCCACTGGAAATCAAATCTTCCACCATCTTGGATATAGTTGGTTCTAACTAGTTTTTGTCATGTTCTATAGCTATGTCATTCTTTTAAAAGTTGTGCCCTGCCCCTTTCCCTCCTGTTTCAGGACCCGAGATAAATGGGAATATTCTCTTAGCTGAGCCCCCTCCATCCAGGAGCCCCACGAAACTGGCTCCCCTCAGTCCCACCAGAGCTGTGCCATCTTACCCTCTGACGACCCTCACCACAGCTCCAGAGTATTTCTTTAGGTGTTTGTGGTGGTAGAGAGATCCCTTACAGAAACCCATCACATTTAGATTTGGAATCAAACATCCCTTGATTTTTCATTTAGTCATTCGGTCATGTGGCCAATCATTCGCTCACATTCTAGGATGGGCACGGGAGAAACAGGGTAAGACAAGATTCAAATCCCAACTCCATTTATTAGTTCATTTATTAGTTCCTTGACTTCAAAGCTTCAGTTTTTGCTCCACTGTGAAATCCAAAAGGAACACACCGCCCCACCACCATTAGAGGAGAAAGTAAGAAAGAGAACTATTGTTTGGAAACTTCTGACGCACATTGGCAAACTCAAATGTTGGGGCTTTTCTTTCCCTTCTGTTCCCCACAGGGCTGAGAACAGTTATTCTCAATTAAGATGGTGACAAACACAGAGGATCAGTTTGAAGAAGGAGGCGAGTCACTCAGATTGCAGAGCTGAGATGTGGGAAGTAAAAAACATGTAAAGATTGACATCCACTGTTGTAGAAGGATGTATCTGGTCCCTAAAGCACAGGAAAGGAGCAGTGGGTCAGTCATCCAGTATCGTGCATGCTTGGGAAACACAATGTCAGATTACAGAGAACAGACTCATTAGCCTGGAGGTCACAGTCTCTCACTCACTGGTTCCAACAGAACTTTCTAACCCCATGTCCTCAGGGTGCCTAAACTCTTGAAAAGAGTCACCCAATTCACTCTTCCTCAAACATCTTACTTTGCCACCTCCAAGCCACTGCTAATCCCATTCTTCTTCCTGGAAAGCTCTTTTTACACTCTATACACCTAAACCCTATCTGTCCTTTAAGGCCAAACCCAACATCCTCTAAGAAAGCTCCGTGGATTCCTCCCTTTTCCCTCTGCAGTGCTTTTTAGAGCTATAACTACCTGCTTAAATTACAGTAAAACTGTAAGCTCTTTCACGGCAGGGAGAGTGCCCCCATCTTTTTATCCCCACACCCCCAAAGTCCGAGTGAGTGTCTTTCAGAGGGAGTTCAAAAGACCAACTGCTTGCTCTATGCCACCTGCCTTTGTGAACTCAGCCTGAAGGAGCAACTGCTGCATCCCTGCAGGACCACTGGATGTGGGAAAGGAGTCACGGCAGAGCCTCTAAATGGTGCCTAAGGCTTCTGATCACAAGGGGCACTGGTCACCTCTGCTCTCACTGCATTCATTGGCCAAAGCAAGTCATATGGCCACGCCTGCTCCCGCTAATGTGAGTTATAGAATTCCCCCAGGGGGAGAACCCCAGGGGCAGGGTGGGGGGCAAGGAATATCTTGTACAAATAATACACCTGAATTCTACTCGCAGGTATATGCTCAAACAAATCCAAAACAAACACTCAAACAGATACATGTACATTCATGTTCACAGTGGCACTATTCAGAGAATGTAGCCAAAACACGTGGAGACAGTCCAAACATTCACCCGCAGCTGAATGGATAAGCAAACTCTGGGACGTATACATGGAACATTACACAGCCATAAAAAGGAACGAAGTGCTGATAATATGCTACAATATGGATGAACCTCAAAGACGTTATGCTAAGTGAAAGAAGCTGGTCACAAAAGGTCACATATTGCATAAGTCCATTTACATGAAACATCCAGAACAGGCCAGTCCATAGCAATAGGCAAGTTGGTGGTTTCCAGGGTCTGCGTAGGGAGGAACAGGAAGTGACAATTTAATGGTTACAGGGTTTTTGGCGGTGATGAAATGTGTCGGAACTAGAGTGAGGTGGTGGCTGTATAATATGGTAAATGTATTCAATGTCACTGAATTATTCACTTTAAAATGGTTACTTTTATGTTATGTGACTTTCACCTCACTAAAAATAAAATAAAAGAGCTATGGCCAGCACTGGCTGGCTCCAGCCTCCCCCGGCCATGCCAAGAAAAACTAGGATGACAATACTAAGCGGAAGATACTGGTAAGCGCAAAACTGACTCCCACCTGGCTTGTAAAGTGACCAGTCTAATAAACTCCTCTGCTTCATGAAAATTAATAACTAAAACAGGTCCCACAGACCACTACCGTCAGGGAAGCCTGACCAGCTCCACTAACCTAACAGCCCCCTATTGGCTCATGAGTCTTGGCACTGGTCTATTTTCTTCCCAGTGATGTCCGACTCCAACTCAGGCTGGAGAATCTACATAAAGAACCCACATGACCTGCTAATGTAAGTGACAGTTCCCGCAGATGACCCCTCCCAGGAACAAATCCCATTCTAATTGCCTCAAGCCTCCTCTTCCTGTTCCTTAAAAATTAACATTACCAACAGGTTTAATGAACAAGCAGAGGCCCCTCCATGCCCAAGCACCATGCCTGAAACGCTCTCATTTTAAAGGGCGGTGTGTACAGGCGCCTTCATACAGCTTCACGAAGCGTGTGTTATAAAACCGCCTCACCTATATGGCTTTCATATACCAGGGCAGTCCGTTCAATTCAATCCCATAAAACCCTAGCAATATTTAAGCGTTAAAGGTGACTTTCACTATGATATTTATTATTGGGTAATGAAAAATGGGACGGATAGCCTTCAAACCTCCAGGCAGTGGACTGAACCACGTCTCTTCTAAGCTTTTAATAATAGGATCACCATATTTCCTGGAAATAACACAAATCCCCAGAGTCCCTTTTGAGATTCTTTCTCGGCAGCATGAATTTTCTTGACAGTTTTTTGTGTTTGTTTGTTTTTTGTTTCGTAGAGACCAAATCCCGTTATCAGTCAGAGGAAACTCAGTTAGTTACATATCTGGATCTGCCTCTTCCATCAGACTGGACGTTTTTAGGACAATCTTGCCCTTCCCATATGACCAAGAGTTCCCTATGACCCTTGGCCTCCCCTTGTTGTAGACACCCCTACAGAACCCAATATAAAGCGCTATCCGAATACAGCAGGAATTCACTCCATGTCACCTTTCCCAACTCTGGACCCTCTTGGGTCCTGTGTCCTATTGCCATTACACCAGCTAGTATGCTTATTGCCATCTATTGCTCCGTACGTTTGTGTCCTCAGCAGACTGTGACATCTCTGAGAACAGTGACTGTATCTGACTTCTCTTTCTTTTCCCCGGCGTTCAGCACAGTATCTGGTACGTTGCAGATGTTAACAGACGTGTCTGTGTGAAATAATAGTTAACTAACTCCGAGAAAACTATTATAGAGCAGAATCATCCATCACAACTCTCTCAATATACAGTCGAGGGCACATGAGAGGTTCAGCGATCTTAAAATCCCACAGTTATCCATGATATCATTGTTAGCCGACAGTGGCACCTTGGATAAGACCATCTGAACCCTCTGAAATGCCTGTTAAACTCTGCATCTTCCTAGGTCCCACCGCAGACATACCGAATTGGGATTTCTGACTCAGAGACCAGAGCCCTGAATCGGCCTTAGGACAAGCACCGAGATTATTCTAATGTACGCACATGGGTCAGCACCTCACCTTTAGAGTGTTTACAGCAAGAAGAACTATTTTTCTCCAGTTCCTTGCAGAACAGAAGTAAACTGCTAGTGCCTGATAGCCCTCCGTCAAGGAGGTGGCCATGGAGGGTCTGAAGAACTCGCGTGAAGTAAAATGGAGCGTGAAATGCAGGTGCAGCCTTCACACGACGGGTCAGTGTCCCTGTACTCAACGGGAAATCAAGGGCTGCAGGAGAGAAGGATGTGGCCCCAGGGACAGAACAATCATAGCAAGGGGATCAGGACAACATTTGTTAATATCCTTCTCTGAATAGCCTTTAATCCCCGCTATTCTGTCAGAGGTGAGGTCCCCAAATAGCCGTTTCGTAACTTCGCTAACTTCACACCAAGCTCCTAAAAGGTGTGTGTCTTTCCCCCTAAAGAGTCTACGTTTTAGGCTTTCTAAACACCACCTATTTACAGAGCTGGAAAGAAATGAACATCAACTGTGGAGCAATGAGCTGCTGCTTTCAGGGTGTACGTTTAGTTTCTGGAATAGAAATGAGCAGGAATTAGCCATCCTCTCTCCTCATTAATAGGCAAGAGTTGCCACCCCTACTAGTTTACAACATGTTAACACAACCCGAGCTACTCCGTGGTCGTCATGCCTAGCTTAAGGTGACGTCAAAGGGAAACGAGTAAGTATTTGGTGTCACTGTGTGTATGCATTTAGGCTACAGAGGCAAGCATGTGGGGACGGAAACTGGAATCTGATCAGAATGGAGTAAGCACAGCTCTCAACTTAGTCCCAAGGTAAAACACGAGAGGACCTTCAGTCTTTGTTCCTGCCTCACGGTTTAATGCATACGCCAAGGATCGTGGACATCTAGACTAGGCCAATTTAAGACTAAGGGGAGAAAAGGTATAGCTCAGAGCAGTGCATTTCACACTTGAATATGCCCATGGATCACCAAAGACCTTATTAAAATACAGATTCTGGTCTAATAGGTGTGGTGAGGGGTGTGAGATTCTGCACTTCTAACAGGCTCCTAAATTAAGCCAATGCTTCTGGGTCTCCAGCCCACGCCTTGACTAGCAAGGACTTAGAGGAAGTAAGTATTCTGAGAAACAGCTGACGTACTGCTGCCACCTGAAGGGCTTGTGGAACGGTAGACTGCTGCCCCCTCTACCACCACAGTGTGTGACTCCGGAATTCTGGGGTGGGTCTGGGAATCTGCATCTCTAACAAGTTCTCAAGTGATGCCGATGATACGGTTCAGGAACCGCACTGGAGAACCACTGGCGTAGGCAGAAGAACACTGGACACGGAATCAAGCAGAAATGACTTCAAATCTCACTGCGGGGCTCACCTGCTCTGCTCTCTGAACCTGGTGTAAAAGCAGATAATAACTAATATCTATGGGTTGGTTCACTGGTTGGGGTGGGAGTTAAATGAAATGACGTACATAAAATATTTAGCCTAGTTTGTTAGGCCCTCGACAATGGACAATTGTGAACTTCCTTCCTATTGTCAAGATTAGCCAGAAGGAAGAATGGCTGAATTATAAGAATATCCCGGGATGTGGCTTCACGATATAAGGCATCACATCAAAAGCCAGCTTTGCCCAGAAGTCAAGATAATCACAAATCTGGGTATTGTGTCCGCTTTGCTTTGCCCACATCTGATCTTCCAGCTCTGACGTGTGGACTGCTAGGTAAAACTGATCGATCAGTTATTTATTTAATTGAGTCTCACACCATGCAAGGCAGTGTGAAAGGTGCCTCTGAGACTGGGAATTGAGCAACATGGTTTCTACCGTCAAGAAATTTATCATCTTGCAGAGGACATTCAGTCCTAAGTAGTGTGAACTTGGCCTGTTATACGCGAGACATTTCATAGGGAACATGCAAGACAGAATATAAATACAGTAAGTAGCATTAGTGAAGAGTAAGAAGGAAATTATCTGTAAATAGTAAAGATAACCAGAAAATGGAAATACTGCTGGTGCCCACTATAGATGCCCAAAGGGCTCTGTATAGGAATAACTATTCCTCGATAGACTACAAGGTCGAAAATGGAGGCTTTCTTCAAAAACACATTCAACTTCAGATACTCCTGTTACACAGTCACTTTGCTGAAATCATTTATATTTAAGACCCAGCCTTTTAGTTATGAGATCACTGAGAGAACAGTATTTACATATAAGTCTGTGGAGTTCAACTTTATATAAGAATCACCTGGAAATCTTGGGAGACCATTCACACCCCATGCTACATGCTCCGGAGATGCTGATTCTGGAGTTCTGAAGTAAGAACATAAACCTCCCAAGCCCCCTTTTCTTCCAAGACAGCACTTCTCCAGTCTGAGCTGAAGGAAAATATTGCTTTTCCCCAAGCACTGAAACTAGCCCTTGTATTCCAAATGGAAGTTCCCAGCAGGTTTTCTCCAAAACCAATTTGTAAAACATTTTTGTAACTAAACCAGATCTATAAAAACAGCTTTAAAATCGTAATCACAATCATAATAGCTAATATTGCTTGCTCTTGCTATGTGCCAAGCTGTATGCTAAGAATTTTTTTCATGGGTCCTTCATTTAACCTGCACCAGGACTCTATGAGTTAACACTCTATTAACCAGTTTTCAGAGAAAGGTCCAGCAAGGTAAAGAAGCATACAAGGTCATACAGCTAGGCGGTACCACTGCAGGAACAAAAATCTGATATTTCTAACCCCCAAACTTACTATTGTATACTACGCTAAAATTAGCATTTTGGCTGCGGGGGTGGTCAAAAAAGGCAATAGGCAGTATCTCATTGGCTGTGGGTAGTGATCACACATGGCTTCATTTCAGAAGGTGACATTTTGAAAATGACCTCGAATGGGGTAGAAGGTTGATAGGAAATAGAGCAGAAGAGTATTGCAAAGAGGGGCACAAAGGTGTAAAGGTGGGGAAATCAGAGGAGTCCTGGTTTCTCCACTCTGCTTACTGCCACGCTTTATTTGCCCCACCTTCACCTTCTCTCTTATTGCCCTGGCTTCAACCTCTGCATCTTAGATTGATGCTTTCTGTGACTTAACCTGACACCTGTACAGGTGGGCTCATGCAGCTTAAACAAAACCTGCACACAAACTAAACTTGTGTATACATTGGGAGTTTGGAATTGACATATACACACTACTATATATAAAATAGATAACCGATAAGGACCTACTGTACAGCACAGGGAACTCTGCTCAATATTCTGTAATAACCTAAATGTGAAAAGAATTTGAAAAGGAACAGATATATGTATAACAGAATCACTTTGCCGTATGCCTGAAATTAACACATACATCAACTATTAGTTCAATATAAAATTTAAAAAAAACAAATTAAACATGTAGATCGAATCTTATTCCCCCACTGACTCATTACCATTTCACTTCAAATTGATAATGCAATGTACAATTTAAAGTTTCTCTCTTTTAGGTTCTCCACCAAGTAGCTAATGACCTGTGAATGACCAGTGAAATACACCAAGGCACTGACCAATAAGTTCACTATTTGCTCCACCCCTCCCTCCTCCATACACAGGATCTCAAAGCCCACCTATTTTACAATTTGAAATATTTATATTGTGGGCTTCCTTAAAGGGAACACGAATTTAAGCATGCACTTGTTTCTACTCAAAAAGCCGCAATGAACAAAGACCCAAAACCTAGACCAGGCCAGATGACTACTTTATGGTTCTCTTTATTATACATGTATGTGGAAGGAAAATAGAATATATTAAAGAAAGGTAGCAGGAAGTTCCAGGAGACAGCATCACATTTCCTGAGAAGCAGAAGGTGTAAGTCATACCTAACTTCGTTTCTTAATACTCTATACTTTGAACCCCTAAGAGAATGCCTATGCTGTTAAAATGTTTCACTTTCTTACGGGGAAAAATAATTCAGCTCATCTATCATTTTCCTGAACTGCCAATTCCAACTAAAAGCCTGACTTCCCAGGCTTGAACTACTTTCCAAACTATTTTGCTTTTCCTCTGGCATGTAAGCAAAAGAGCTCCTTCTACCATCCGTGTCTCCCCACTGACACCCAAACACAAACATAGTATCTGTGGAAGACACAGCAATTTAAAGGCAAAGCGAACACTGCAATTTTTAATAAAGCCAACTCTCAATTTTCTGCCTCTGGAGTGGGGCAGGGATTATGTATGCTCAAGGAACATATTGATATTTTAAACATGGAAGAAAAAAAAAAAAACTTGGCTTTTACCGTTAAAGCTTCGTTATTCATACTTATGGAGAAGACCTGGAACGGTGTATAATCCCAAATGGTAACTAATCAAAGCATTTATTTTTTCTTTCTATCCTGGATGGTGGTCTTTTCTGCAACAAATTAGCTTGAATGAGCTTTGGCTACTGTTAGCATGGATTTGCCTTCCTTGACAAAGTAAGTAATATTTAGTGGGTGGCTGGGAGGAATGAGGGTGGTGGCAAATGGGACAGGGAGAAGAGTGGCCTATAATGAAATACTTTGCATAGAGACACAACTATGAATAATCAACGCTAGGATAATGGAGTTGTCTATCCCATTTGTTAACTCCTAAGAGGCAAACCTGATTTTCATTCACTTCCTGTGTGTTCTTCCAATCGAGGTTTCTTTCATTAAAAGATCCTTCCTTTGGACCCATGAGGCATGTCAGGATCAAAGAAAAGGAAGACACTGATAGATATCTAAGTGGAAAGTCAATAACATGAGGGCAGGGCTATATTTAGGGTTTTAACTACTGTGTCCCACCCCCACCCCCACACCCGCCTGACACCCTGAAGGTGTTGTGAAGTGAATGAATCCATATGTCAACCCTGTTCCCAGCTGTACCACTTCTCTCATGAGAATTTCCTCATTCCATTCCACTGACCTCCACACTGCTGCCCTTGCCCAGTTCTCTAGAATCACCTCCATACCCACCCAGCCGCTACACTTTTCATACCCAACTGGATGCCATGTGATGTCTAAGTCTGGCGTCCCAGATCCTTGATGTTGATTTCTTTATCTTGTGTGATGCACCCACATAACAATTTATTGGTAATGACCCACTGATTTGGTAAAGCCCTGACTTCTGGGTTTTGCAGGCTGTCCTTTATGACCTCTACCAGCACAGCAGAACCCTGGGGATGGACTTAAAAGGCTGAGGAGGAACGCAGCTAAACCCTGGGGAGGTAAGCAGGACCCAGAGGCACTCAAGACAGGGCCAGGCAGAGGTCAGTATCCTGAACTGGTCAGAGAGGTGGACAATGTACACTTGGGAAAAGCTCGCAGCTTAATTATGTGTTATTTGTTCCTTAAGGCCAAGCCCATTCTCAGTCCTGCTGGGAGTTCTCTATAAGGAGTCCTTTAAACATTCTCCCTCATTTTTACAATGACAAAAATAGCTCTGGCGTCCAGACAAAAGCAGTTTTGTTTTTTGAATACTTATGCCCAAGGTCTTTAAAGACCGTAAAATGCAGTGCTGGGTCAGGAAAACGGGTCTTGGTAAGCAAGCAAATGGAGAAGACAGCTCTCTGAGTTGATGGGATTGATGTGTTACCGCACAGGTCAGCCTCACTGTCCATAAAAGGACAGCAGCACCTCTGTTCTAGGAGATCCTTTGGGCTTCTGGAATCGCTGAGCCTCCCTCGAGAGGAGAGAGGACGAAGCTCTTCTCTCTAAATCCCAGTATTTTCTGAGCCTTCCTCAGTCCCAGTAGGGTATGGGATTCTAAATGGTACCAGTCCTTCTTTCTAACACCCACAGAGAAGGGAAAAATTTCCCCAATCTGCATAAACTACAGCAGGCACGGACCTTACTGCTGGTCTCTGCCAGAGAACCTTTCCTTTTCAAAGTGCACCTCTCTCCAGCAGCCCTTCCCTGGCCAACAACATTCTCCCTCCGGGCAGGGGAAACAGAGGAACTCTCTATATGTGAGCAAAAGAAAAAGTGATGTAAAGAGAAAAGCAAACACCGTATGCTAACACACATATATGGAATCAAAAAAAAAAAAGAAGATTCTGAAGAACCTAAGGGCAGGACAGGAATATAGACTCAGACGTAGAGAATGGACTTGAGGACATGGGGAGGGGGAAGGGTAAGCTGGGATGAAGTGAGAGAGTGGCATGGACATATATACACTACCGAATGTAAAACAGCTAGCTAGTGGGAAGCAGCCGCGTAGCACAGGGAGATCAGCTCGGTGCTCTGTGACCACCTAGAGGGGTGGGATAGGGAGGGTGGGAGGGAGATGCATGAGGGAGGGGATACGGGGATATATCTATATGTATAGCTGATCCACTTTGTTATGAAAACAGAAACTAACACACCATCATGAAGCAATTATACTCCAATAAAGAGGTTAAAAGAAAAAAAAGTGATGTGGCTGTGAGGATGGGGGTAGCAGATTAGACTAGGTATCAATGCTAATCTTAATAGGCCACACCATGGCTTTTTCTGGAACATGAGCTGCCATCACTTCTCTCCATCACCCATGCCGGGCACTGCAAACAACCCCAACTTGCCACCCCCAGAGGTGAGTTTGGCTTCAGTGTAGACTCCTGTTCCCAGCAATCCCTGTTCCTTCTACATCTGCCTTCCCTATCCCCACACCGACGGGACAGGCTGAAAGCTCACAGGGAGTGAGGGCTCCTATTTCTCTAGGATGTAGAAATCCCACCAAGAAGGCATAAAACTATTAACTCCAAATAAAGAGAAGCTGCTCTGATGCCTTTGCTCCCTTGGGCCACATGCGATTGGTTCTCCTGCAGAAGGAGAGGGGGAAGGATAATGGGCTGTGTGATTCCGGGACATGGGCGCACTCCCTGCCAGGGGAAACTGAGAAACAGTGGAGTCAGTAAGGCTACCGACCTGCAGCCAACCTCACCTCCCTCTGAGCAGGAGAGGGTCCCAGCGTTTACAAAGAGTTCTGAGTGCCCTGTCTCCGCGTCAAAGCCCCTGGGATGGTCTGACCACAACAAAGCACTTATCGAATGATTTTGGTTTCTGCTGATAAAATAGAACCAGACTGGTTCCACTGCAACCATACATACCATTCAGACAGAAAGGGAGGGACCACGTGACCCAGGCAGGGAGCAATGTGGCTAGAATTCACTGCGCTGCTTTGAAACAGGAGAGGAAGGGGAGCACAGAGAGGGGGCCCCAAAGGAAGAGATGGGAGACTGAACAGGAGAGCAGAAGGAACCAGCCTGGCAGTCCTGTGTTTGTGATTCTTCATTCTCAATCCCCTGTGGGCATCTTACACAGCCCCCCACCCCCTCCGTAGCCAGTAGTATGTCAAGAAACTGTTGTCCCCACCGTCAAACCTGTCACTTCCTGAGCACACGCTATATGCCAGCCATTGTACGAAGCACTTTCATGGGCAACCTCATTTGATAACAACACCCTAGAGGATAAGCATTAATATTATTCCCATTTCACAGATAAGGATACTGAAGCTTTCAGGACTCAAACTACTCACTCAAAATAACACTGCTAATAAGAAGTAGAGCCTAGAATTCAGGTCTGCCTGAAGCCAGCATGGGGGCTCTTAAAAACCACACCAGACCACTGCAAAACAGCAGCCACCTAAGTCAAAGCCTATTCCCATAGCCCCCGAAAGGGTCGCCAAAGCTACTCAACTTCCCCAACATGAATGAGGATTCACTGGCCTGAAGAAAAAGCACAGCATAGAGCAAACACACTTTTCTTTTGGGTGGGTGTATGTATGTGTGGTTAATTTTTTGAAAAAATTGTGTGCTGCTGAATAGAGCAGCCATGAATCCCCTCTTAAATCAAGGTGCCTCCTTAACATTACAAAATAATTTAATGTAGACAATATATTGAAGTCAACATACACAGAGTTCACGGGTGAGTGTGCCTCTGTATTTACTTCCAACATAAACAGAAAGAACGTTTAGCAGCCACTCAGAAATCCACCATGTGCCCACTCTCTTCCAAAAGTAACCATTATCCTCTCTTCTATTAACATTCATTTCTTTTGACCATTTTTAAATGTTATATCAACAGAGCTACACTTGCTTGTATGGCTCCACATTCTATGAGATTAATCCATCTTGTTGCTTGCTTATAGCAGCAAAATCTCTTTGCTGTATAGTTTTCCATGGTATAAATATTCCATAACTTATTGGCCCATTTTCTATTAATGGACATCTGCGTTGCTTCCAGATGGCGGCTTTTATTGCTATGAGCATTCCTTTACGTGCCCTGTGGTGCACATATGCGTGCATTTCTGTATGATATATACCTAAGAGTAGAATCGATGGGTCATAAGCTACGTATATGGTCAGGTTTAGTAGCTGTTGCCAGTTTTTCAAGGTGGTTATAACAGTTTCCATCCCTCTCGGCAGTGTACAAAAGTTCTAGTTACTTAACATCCTTGCCAACATTTGGTATTGTCTATTTCTCATTTTAGCTAATATGTTGGCTATATGAAGCATCTCAGAGTGGTTTCATCCTGCATTTCCTGATGACTAATAAAGTTGATCAAGTTTTCGTATGTTTATTGCAAATTTAGATATCTTCTTTGATGAAATGTCAGTTCAGGTCCTTTGCCCACTTTTCTATTAAGTTATCAGTTTGTTTTAATGATTTATAGGCATTCTTTATATATTCCAGATATGAGTCCTCTATAACATATATCTTATGAACATCTTTTCTTTTTTCCTTTTTTTTTTTTTTTTTTTTTTTTTGCGGTACGTGGGCCTCTCACTGTTGTGGCCTCTCCCGTTGCAGAGCACAGGCTCCGGATGCGCAGGCTCAGCGGCCACGGCTCACGGGACTAGCTGCCCTGCGGCATGTGGGATCTTCCCGGACCGGGGCACGAACTCGTGTCCCCTGCATCGGTAGGCGGACTCTCAACCACTGCGCCACCAGGGAAGCCCCGAACATCTTTTCTTATTAAGTGACTTATCTTTTTACTCTTATAATGCTTTTGCTGAACAGAAGTTATTTAGTTACTTAAAGTTCAAATTATCAATATTTTCCTTTATGGTCAAAACTTTGTGTGGCCTAGTAAGAAATATTTGCCTATCTAGAAGCCATGAAGATAATCTCTTATGTTTTTGTTGGGGAGCTTCATGACTTTAACTTTCACATTTATATTTGTAATTCTTCAGGAATGGTTTTGTGTAGAAGTAAGATAGGAGTTAAACAAACTTCTTTTAAAAAATAATAGGATATTCAGTAAACCAAGTTACATTTTTTTAAAAGCACACCCTGTTTCACACCATTTCAATGTTACTTTTGTTATAAATCAAGCAACTATATATATATATATATATATATATATATATATATATATATATATATATCTGTCTACTTCTAGGCTCCATTCCACTGGTCTATTTTTCCATCTCTGTGCTAATACCATACTGTCTTAATTACTACAGCTTTAAATAAGTCTTGATATCTGGTAGTGTAATTACTTCAGCTTATTTTATTTTTTTCAAGATTGTCTTATATACTTTTGGTCCATCACATTTTTCTATAAATTTTAGAATCAGCTTGTCAAATTCCACAGAAAAAGTACACTAGAATTTTTACTGGGCCTGTTTTGAATTAATAGATGAGTTTGGGAGAGAATTAGCCACATAAACATGGTTTTATTTTCAATGTATTTAGGCCTTCTTTAATCTCTCTCAGCAATGTTTCGTAGTCTTCTGTATCAAGGCCTTGCTCGTTGTGTACTACTCTATTCATTACCTTATTACCTACATATTTATCAGATATTATTTGATGCTATTATACCCAGAACAATTTTTATATTTTTTATTTGCTTATCATCACATAGAATTTTATATAAATATACAAAATACAGATATATGGTGTGTATATATATATATATGCACATACATATTGTATCCAGTGACCTTGCCGTATTCACTTATTAATTCTAGTGGTTTGTTTACATTTCCACATAGACAATTGCGTTATCATTTCCCTCTCTTCAATCCTTATACATTTGATTTCTTTCTTGTCTTTTCCACTGGATAGAACCTCCATTATAATGCTGAATAAAAGAGGTGATAGTGGGCATCCTATTCAATTCTCAATCTTAGGGGAAAAACATTCAAAATTTCACAATTAAGTGTGATGTTTGCTGTGGGTTTTTAAAAAATATATATTGGCCGTGCCCCTTGGTCCTGGTGGCGGCGGTGGGGGACGAATGTCGTCCGGGACAGGTTCCCCTGGGCACTCCCCCATGGAGGAAGAGGCGTGCACGGCTGCAGCCCCGGACGCTCGCACTTCCCACTGGACGGCGACGAAGGCGGTGGCTGCGCGTGCGGCGGGCCGGCCAGAGGCGAAATATATCATTGGCTGCTGCTTTGGGGGTTGAACGTCCTTCCGGGTGTCCATTGTTGTCCCCACAAAGCGCGGAGGAACTTCTCTGCACTTCCAAGCAGATTCCGATTTGCCGCTGTGTCCATGGATACCCCGTTTTCAAACTATTTGAAGACAGCCTCATCCTGCCTCCAGCACCAGCAGTTTTTCTTGATCAATGTGATTCACAGGAACTTTTAAAGTAAAAAACGAAATGAGCCAGGGCAGTGGAAAATATGACTTTCATATTGGTCTGGGATTGGCTATGAGCTCCAGCATTTTCACTGGAGGGAGTTTCATTTTGGAAAAAAAGGCCTTCTGCGACTTGCCAGAAAAGGCTCCATGAGAGCAGGCCAAGGTGGCCATGCGTATCTTAAAGAATGGTTGTGGCGGGCTGGACTGCTATCAACGGGAGCTGGCAAGGTGGCCAACTTTGCTGTGTGTGCCTTTGCACCAGCCACTGTAGTGACTCCGTTAGGGGCACTCAGTGTCCTAGTGAGTGCCATTCTTTCTTCATACTTTCTAAATGAAAGACTTAACCTTCATGGAAAAACTGGATGTTTGCTAAGTATTCTGGGATCTACAGTTATGGTTATTCATGCTCCAAAAGAAGAGGAGATTGAGACTTTAAATGAAATGTCTCACAAGCTAGGAGATCCAGGTTTTGTGGTCTTTGCAACACTTGTGGTCATTGTATCCTTGATATTAATCTTTGTATATTTATTTCATCACATTAAGAAAGTTCTCTTTTCCAGTTGGCTAAGAGTTATTGATATGAATGAGTACTGAGTGTTATCAAATATTTGTTCTGCATCAACTAAGATTATCATATGATCTTCTCCTTTATTGTGTAATTGTGGTAAATTACATTTCTTTTTTTTTTAAGAAGATGTTGGGGGTAGGAGTTTATTAATTTATTTGTTTTTGCTGTGTTGGGTCTTCGTTTCTGTGCGAGGGCTTTCTCTAGTTGTGGCAAGTGGGGGCCACTCTTCATCGCAGTGCGCGGGCCTGTCACTATCACGGCCTCTCTTGTTGCGGAGCACAGGCTCCAGACACGCAGGCTCAGTAGTTGTGGCTCCGGGCCTAGTTGCTCCGCGGCCTGTGGGATCTTCCCAGACCAGGGCTCGAACCCGTGTCCCCTGCATTAGCAGGAAGATTCTCAACCACTGCGCCACCAGGGAAGCCCCGAATTACATTTCATTTTTAATATTAAAGTCACATTGCATTCCTGAAATAAGTCCAACTTGGGTATGATATATTATCCTTTTTATATTTTGCTGGTTCAAATTAGTTAATACTTTTTTAAGGATGTTTGCATCTATGTGGATGAGGGGAATTAATCTGTAATTTTTATTTCTTTTAATGTCATTCTCAGGTCCTGGTATCCAGGTTACGCTGCCCTCATAATGAGCTGGAGAAACTTCTGCCTTTTTCTATTCTCTGAAGAATTTCTCTAAGATTCCTGTTATTTTTTTTCCCAAACATTTGGAAGAATTCACTGGTGAGGCCTTCTGGGCCTGGTGACTTCCTGGGGGGAAGACTTTTCATCACAGATTCGGTTTCTCCAATAGACACTGGACTCCTGAAATTTTCTAGTATTCCAGAATATTTCAACAGTTTCTCTAGAAAACTATAGTATCTGACTCCTAGAAGTCCTCAGGAAATGCTCCAACCCATTCCACTGGTCAGATTCCCTCCACATTGGTCAGACTCTCCTTCACAGTCCAGATCTTTTATAGTTGGATCTCCTTGACTCTCACCCTATCTTGGCATTGCCTCTCTGATGAATACAAGATGTTTTTATCATTAAAAAAGAAAAGACAACCCCTGTCCTTGCAGCAGCGTGATTTATTGAGAACTTAACACAGCAGGATAACCTATTAAGACATAATATTGTGTCTTCTTTCTCAGTGCTCCAGATTCATCAGGTGTAACAAAAGCTAAGTCCCATTTCCCCACATGAACCTCCCTAGACAAGCAGCCAGGGCTTGGTTTCGAAGCACTGGACTCTCTTTTCCCCCAAAGGGGAAATCACATCACAGCTTTTTTGTTACTGTGTTTCAGAGCCTGGGCACGAAGAGAAAGAGGCTTGTACTTGGAAGCCAATGCTAAAATCATCTTTGCTTGTTTCTCCAAGGCCTAGACCAGTCCAGGGAAGTTAGCCAGATTGTCTAAGTTTTGGTGCTCTGGTTGAAAAGAGAAAAGTCCAAATCCTTAAAGTCTTATTCAATAACAGTAAGAAGAGCTGTTGCTCTCTTAGCCTGATCAGCAGCATTCGGAGCGGCAGAAACTCAAACAGGGGTGCCTGTGAGTACCGACTGTATACATATATAGCCTGTGAATGAAGTCAGTAGTCTTGAGAACCCTCAGGAAGAGATGCACAGCACCATCCAAAACAGAGGGAATAGAGATGGCTTCGGAGGGAGCCATGACTGAACGGACCAGAAGGACACCTGTCAAGGGCCAAGTGTAGTGAAGACCGTCACCAAATGAGGTTAAAGATGTTCCCACTCTTCCCTGGGTTGTGTAAAGCCCAGCGTTTTTACATGACCCACGGGGGAGAGAGCCAGAAAGAATAACTGGTATGAAATAGATCAATAAGTCTAGCAATTAAGGACCCCAGCTCCCAACTTCTTTTTTCATTTTTCAATAAAAACAAATTTAAGAATTTTAAATGTGGTCTATCTTTTAATCTCTGAGTGTTGTGGAACTATGCTCGCATCTCTCTGCACTTTTTGGAACAGGGTCAGTGTGGCAACCGACCAGGAAATTAATTTTCTAAGTAGGTTTTGGTGAGGGTAGTCACTTCACAGAGCTTCAGAAAGAGTTTGGCCTGCCTTGACCTCCCTCTCTCCCAGTGGTCCTTCCACCCAGAGGACAGAAAATGTCCTCTAAACATCCAGCGTGTGGGCCCAATGGGACAGCCTTAAGGAAGTTCAGAAGAGTAGCGGCAGGAACGTGACGGATGGAGTTCAGACGGTTCACCTGCTTTGGGCACTTTCCTGGGTTATTTTCGCTCAGTAATGGCTTATTAATTTCAGCTCAGTTGAAATGAATGTCAACCCAGTGCCACCCACTGTGTTAGGCACCAGGAAGCCTGGACAGATAATGCATGGTTCTGGCCCTGAGGGATTCAGTGTTTAGCAGGGGAGACAGAGACGTGAATGGCTGAGCTGCAGGGAGATTTATACTAGGAGAGGAGATACACGGAATGCTGTGAAAGCGCCAGGGAGGGAGTGATCCATTCCACCACAAATGTCCCCCTCCCCTTCCTCATCTCCCACCCCCCAGCAGAAGGTGCTAGACTCTGGATTCTGGCAGAGAATGCTGGGGAAAGATTATAAGCTATCACAGCTAGAAGCCATTAGTCCCGCTGCAATGACAGGAGAAGCCAGCAGAAGGCTGAACGCAGAAGGAGAGTCCAGGATGGGGCAGCCAAGCTCAGGTGCCATCTGGACCCGGAAAGCAGATCCGGGAAGCTGGGCTAAAACCTGAAGCAAAAGCCCTCTTGCTCAGTTAGCCCTCCACAGGCCGTGCCCAGGGAAAGGCTGAGAAGCACTGACAGATGGCTGGGATCCAGCAACCCTGGAAATGCCTCCAACACCTGCACTACGGTCTCCCTCCAAGGCAGCAACGAGAATGCTGTGCTCTGAGAGCATGCAAGACCTTGCACCAGGCACTGTGATGGGTACAAGCATGGGAAAACTCAGTCCAGACCCTGAAAGATCTAACCGAATTTCTATAGGCAGAAACATTAAAAGATGGTACACAAAGTGAAAAACGCCAGTCAACGTGGGAGGAAATACTGGGTGAGTTGACAGGTAAAGGTCTCTAGCAGGAGATGACTCCGCACGGGGCCCTGAAGATGGTCAGAATTCAAGTAAGTAGAAAGAGAACAGGGAGAAGAATTCCAAGAAGACACTGTGAGCCCAAGCACAGGAGCTGCCAGGACAGGCGAAAGGGAACGTGGAGTGTCTGAATCCTACAAGAGTAGCAGAGTACAGGTTAGATGGGGCAGGAGGAAACATCTGGTGCAGGTGAGGGGGTAGCTTTAATCCCATGAGTTTGGCCTGAGTCCTGAAGGCAACGGGCAGTCGCTAGCAGATATTTTTTTTTTTTTTTTTTTTCCGGTACGCGGGCCTCTCACTGTTGTGGCCTCTCCCGTTGCGGAGCACAGGCTCCGGACGCGCAGGCTCAGCGGCCATGGCTCACAGGCCCAGCCGCTCCGCGGCATGTGAGATCCTCCCAGACCGGGACACGAACCCGTGTCCCCTGCATCGGCAGGCGGACTCTCAACCACTGCGCCACCAGGGAAGCCCTGCTAGCAGATTCTGAGTGGGGTAGGGACTGCATAAAAGCAAATTATCTCACATAACACTTCTCCCTGAAAAACATCCCCCCCAGACCAATAAAGGCCACTCAACTGGAAGATGTCAAAGCACAGCCTAGTCTCAGATTATAAACTTACCTCCCAACTACTGAGAGCCATATCAGCTTCAGAAGGTTTGGTCTCTGCACCAAATTGATTTCCCAGTCAAAAATTTAAGGCACTACCAACAGTAGAGAAAGAGGCAAGCTGAGGTTAAATGGGTTCCCAAAGCACCAAAAGGAGGCCCTGGAGGTACAGAGAACACATTAAGCAGCAGCAAAATCAAAGGCTTAAGACTGGAGTCCAGACTCTGCCCATCAGTCACCCTCCACCAGGTCAAGTGTCTACCACTTGGCTGGCTTCCATCCCCACTGGTGCTCAAATGTGAACCGGTCCTCACTGCTGTGCCTTGTAATTAAAGGGAAGAGTACACACAAGCACTGCCAGAGGAGAGGGGTCAAACACGTGAGAAGCATCATTTGGAAGTGCCCAGTGGTGTGGCAAGGTGCGTGCAGCAGTGGGATTCTGCCGCCGCTTTGCTGAGTGACCTTCAATACACCCCCTGGAGGTGAGAGAGAACAGATTCGCCCATTCCTATTGAAGCAGGCATGGGGAGTGGGGCATCTGCCTGGAGCTTAGTGGAGGGCTGTCCACCCAAAACCCAAGCCTGACGTGGCTGGGATGAACTGGAGGAAAACATATCACAGGCACCGTCCATATTCAGAGAGTCAGTGTTGCTTTGCCTCGTAGTAAGTGAAGGTGACATGAGCTTTCAGCCAAACAGAGAGAACTTAAGCTGGCTTTTACAAAACACATATTCAGTGTTAGCAATCTCTTAGAATGGAACTTGAATTTTACAGTGAATGCCTGTAATAAATTTAATATTCAGCTTCCTGGCATTCAAATTAATACCCACTTTTTCTAGAATACGCTTAATTTCTAAAGCGAAATTCAGCTGCAACAGTGATGTGTAAACCACTGATCCACTTTGCAAACTCTAACTCATCTTTTAAGGCTTAGTCAAATGTGACCTCTGTTCCAAATCTTCCTACTAACCACTTATGGTCAACTTAATCACTCCCTCCTCTGTGTTACCAAAGCATTTGACACATAATGTTTCCCTGGTCAGAGACCAAGTCTTGTTCATCTTGATGACCCCTGTGCCTGGCACTGTGCTAACCACAGAGTAAATTTTTAATAAATACTTTCTGAATTGATGTCGAACAGGGTTTATTTGTTCTTGATCCTAGGTTCAACAACAAGAATCGCAAACATACTGTATTGTGGAATTTACCTTTGTTTGCCAAGACTTATATGTGCTCTTAAGCATAAGCCTGTCTCCTAGGATCTAGACCTATAAATCCAACTGCCTAAAAGCCTTCATACCTGGATGTTGTCAAACTCAACATGCCCCTACCAAACTGATTATCTTTTGCCCCAAATCTGTTCTTTCTCTGTAGTTCATCTATGTCTTACAAACATCCCCAGCCTCCACTCATTTACCCAGCCACTCAACTGAAATCCCGAAAACCACCCTTAAATCTTTTGTATCCCAACATGCAAGCAAGCAGTAAGTTAAGCTGATTCCACCTCTCTACCCCTTCTCAAAGCCTACCTCTTCGCCGTCCTTCCACCACTGCAGGAGTCCATGTCCTCTCATCCCTTGCCCAGAGCATCGTGTCAGCCACTAGGTTTCTGCTTGCTTTATTTCAGATATACAGTTCTATAACCTGGTTTTTATTTTTTCTTATATGTGATGAACAGCTTTTAATATCAACAAACCTAATCTTCAATCACTACATAGTATTCCACCACACTAATGTATTTTAATTGACTAGTAAACCTCTCATGGTTGGGCATTCATGTGACTTTTAATCTTTTAAATAATCATTTAAAAAATAATAATTTTTATAATAAGGCAATGTCATACTGGACTCTGATGTCAGTCTCACCATCCTTCACCCTGTTCCCTGAGTGACCTTTCTAAGAAAGGTGCAATGACTCCCCACTCCATATTCTGCTAAGAACAAAACAAACAAAGAAAAAAACACTCAACACCCTAGCCCAGAACTGGAGACCCTTACTCACGTGGCCCTTTACCACCTCTCTTTCCTCCTCTACCACCTCCTCATCACGTGTGCTCTCACCCCACGCCCTGCAAATCTCTTGGGGCTTCCTGAACATACCTTACTCTCTCACATGTCTAAGCCTTCACACATGTTATTTCCTCTGCCCGGAAGACCCTCCCCCACCCACCCCTGCCAAGAGTCCTCAGTAAACCCCTCCTGATGCACTGACTTGGCTTCAATATTAGGTTCACTGTGAGCCCTCCTGGCCCCGCCTGGTAGAATCAGCACCTCCTTCCTCTGTGACCCAGAGCATTTATCACCCTCCTGGACATGCCTCCATGAAAGCCAAAGTCCAGGACGCAAGACACACTGCAACATATTCGTTAGATAAATGAATTTATCTTTCCTCCAAATAGACCAGTGGCTCTTGATGCATTTAAAATGTGTCCAAGGTCAAAGAACTGATACTGTTGAGAAGGACAAAGAGAAGCTCGGACGGGTAAGCTCGGAGCCGCGCGCTAAACCACAAACACGTATAGACTTCTCCCAGGGACGCTGGGCAGATCGTGAAAGTTTCCGAGTAAGGAGTGCCACGATCAAAGTGGTGATTCCTAAAAATAAATGACCCATTCTGACTGCTGTCGTTTTTTGAGAGGATGGCTGGGGTAAGGGTCTGCTTCCTCACCACTTCCCCTCCCTCCCTCGCTGCCAGAGGCTGATGGTCCAAGACCCCAAGTACCCGCCCCCAAACTTCAGGGTAAACTCGGCACGCATGAGTTCATATGCAAGCAGCTGGAGGACTGAAGAGAAAGCATCTTTATAGCTGCTCGAGAGGAGAGGATGGCTTGGAGTACTTGTAAGCACTTACAGTTGTCTGAGGTCCAGCTGCGGCAAGACAGGCTCTCCGGACAGCCGCATCACGAAGCTGTTAGTGTTGAGGAAATCTTCTCTGAGAGACAACTTTTTACAACCTTGCGTCTCTGAGGCTGGTCTCCTCTGAGCTATCAAATGCTGGTGCCCTGTGATTTGGGATCGAGGCTGAGACCAGGAAGTCAGTACTTTATTATTCCAAGCCGACTTTCCAGAGCTAAGCTGCATGCTAAGATTCTGCTCTGACATCAACTCACTCCTCTCCAAAGGTCCAGAGCGGCGTCAGGAAACCTTCCATGCATGTATCTGCTGTCACTATCCCCCCAAGGATGATTAAAGTTTGGAGGTTCAGGCCAGCGACCACTTTGGATAATTGCATCCTATCTCTCTGCTGCTCTTCTCCTGTGTCTGTCCTTCTTGTCTGGCCTGACTGTTTTAATCGGTCAAGTGCCTCTCCTCTTACCATCCCCTAACTCGGGAAAGGTACCCTATGAAAACGGGCTGCCCATAACCTGACAGTCCCAGTCAGGAACCCCATGCCCAGGCCTGCCATGCACTCCGTGGCCTGGCCTCCTGCTATCTTCCCTTCTGGCTGGTCTTTCTGTTTGGGGCCTTTTCTCACCCTTTGGACTTTAGCACACCTTCTTTCTCCAGCTTGGACCTTCTCCCTCTTTACTCAACCTCTTCTCAGACTCTCCTCTGGTTTTGCTGCCCTTGCCGGCTCTGGGTCCAAGATGGCCTTGGAGACCTTCTCCACGTGGCCGTGTGCCCTTGGGCAGTTCCCCACCTGAGTCACCCTGGTCTGAAAGACTGACTTGGCCTCTTCTGGCCCCAGTGCCCTGGATACTCTGGGTTTACTGGACTGACAACAAGAGCCTGAAAGCTCGCAGCTGTCAGTGTCCTTGGCCACCCGTCTGCCTAGGTCTGCCTGCACTGTGCAGCGTCTTTCTGTGCCACTTCACAGGAAGAGCGCTGGGCTTGAAGCCAGAAATCTGATGTCCAAAACCATAGTTCTGCCATTAAGTGGCCGGGCAACCTTGAGTAAGTGAGAGTTCCCCCCTAGGAACTCAGTTTCTTCATCATATTAATGAGAGGCTTGAACCAGACAACCTTCAAGTCACCTACCAGAGCCACACCTCTCCAAACCAATCACTTGATGCCAGGGAGAGGGCCTGAGTGCCCAGCCAGGCTGAGTACATGGGCAGCTTCAACATGGGATTACCCCTTGTTTGTAGGCACCGGTTGTCCTGACATCGGGGCAGTGATAAGAGTAACAGTAATGGTACTTACTAACTGGACACCCGGACTCAGTCACCGGCCAACCATTTGCAAGCATTTTTCATTTAATCCTCCTATCAGCCTACGAGATGGGTACTAGCATTATCCTGATTACACAGACGAGGAAACGGAGGCTTAGAAATAGTTAACAATGGGGCTTCCCTGGTGGCGCAGTGGTTGAGAGTCCGCCTGCCGATGCAGGGGATACGGGTTCGTGCCCCGGTCTGGGAAGATCCCACATGCCGCAGAGCAGCTGGGCCCGTGAGCCATGGCCGCTGAGCCTGTGCGTCCGGAGCCTGTGCTCCGCAGCGGGAGAGGCCACAACAGTGAGAGGCCCGCGTACAGCAAAAAAAAAAAAATTAGTTAATAATGTTCCCAAGCTACCAGCTGCTAAGAGGTAGAGCCAGGATTTGCACAAAGTGGCTTCTTGCCCAAGTGGAAAGAGACCCCTGGGGACCCGGCCAGCCCCACCCTAGGGGGCTCCAGAGTGGGAATGCCAGAGCCGAGGCTGGTGCTCACCCCAGAGAACTACTGAATGCTCAGGCATTCTCCACAGGCGACAAACCGCCCCATCTTCCCTAGTCTACTGTCTGTCCGATATTGAAGGAAACTCGGCACCCCTGTGTTCCTCTGACTTCTCCTCTCCACAGTGAACATCTTCCACAACTTCTCAGCACAGGACCACGGCATTGTTGGACTGAAGGAAACACATCCCTCTGCATATCTACACTCCTTTTTTAGATATATAAAGAGCGGTTTCCAGAAGGTCACCATATCCATCTAAGCCGAGGGAGGCCAATATGACAGCATACTAAAAGCTTATGTTTCCAATTTGGGCAACCTGGGTCTGAAGCCTGGCCTGGCATCTCCATAGCTCGGAGACCTCTGTCTTTTTGCTTTGATGCGTTCTCTCTCTTTTTCTCTCCCCCATGAGTGCCCGCAAACACTCTCACTCTCTCGTCTCCCTAACGTTCTCATAACATGGGGATAATAACAGTATTTACTTTACATATGTGTATATTTTAAAGCCTTTATTGAATTTGTTACAATATGACTTTTGTTTTATGTTTTGGTTTTTTGGCCCCGAGGCATGTGGGATCTTAACTCCCTGACCAGGGACCGAACCCACACCCCCTGCATTGGAAGGCGAAGTCTTATTAACCACTGGACCGCCAGGGAAGTCCCTAACTTTATATATTTTTGTAAGGAAAGTGTTCACGTAAAACCATGAGCATGGCACACAGTAAGTGCTCAACAAATTTCTTTCTTTCTAACACTCGTGCTGGACCTAGAACCCGGTCCTGATGTCTCGTCTAGCAGTTGCCGTCATAACTACAGTCTCTGAGGTCTTGGGGAAACTGCTTCTCTCCCAGCTCTCAGCCCCAAATGAAAGTCCCACTTAAATACCACCTCTGCCAGTGCAGGGTCCAAGCCTGAAGCGCCTGCATGCTTCCTGGGCCTGGCGCAGAGCACCCACCCAACAGCAACGAGCTCCCCAGATGTGTGCTTTCGAGACAGATCATCTGTACACCACCAAGAGGGAGCAATGAATCCGGGTGTGCGTCTGCACAGATGGAGGTGGCGTTTCGTGGGGTTACAATGCCGGAGGGCTCCCTGGGGCTCTGGAGCCAGGCAGACCCGGATGCGAAGCCCTGTTCCAGCAGCTCTACGTGCCTAATGGGGCTTGGGTGATAATGGGGGGAAACTGGCTCTGCACATACTACCCAGGGCTGGCAACCATCACTTTTACTGTATTGTCTATTAAGTGAGATAGAAGCAATCAATGGATCGGTGAGAAGGCACACAAGACAGGTGGCTGGATAGAGGGAGAAAAGGAAGGGATAGAGAGAGGACAATGCTTTTGTTGTTTTGGAAGTTGAACAGACTTTGCCTAATGCTGGTTTGAGGAAGGGGTAGATTCCTTTTCCCAGGATGAAAAAGTCGGCTATTAGAAATGGGCTACCTGGGAACTGGGAGGCATTGCTGAGCGGAGGGGAAGCCAAAGAGAGGTCCATGGAACTGGGGTCACACTGTTGAACCCCTACCCTGTGCGCTCTATATACATTATGTTATTTCATTCTTAAATTTGCTTTTTTAAATCCCATTGTGAGCCCCACTTACAGATGAGAAAGCTAAGGCTTAGAGAAGGTAAACTGTACATCCAAGGTCACACAGCCAGGCGCGGGGTGTGCTGTGAAGCCCTTCCCTCCTCATCATCACTCCTCGCTGGGCACCACCGAGGAACCAGGAACAGCGGGAAACTTTCTAAACTGAACCGCACTCTTTCCCATCTCTGGCAGCTGAGAGATATTCACATACATTTCTTGTACCTCCATCCTCTCTGGTTCATTTCCTTCCTCCGTTTGGTCATCGTAAGACAGCCCGGCCATTGCTCAGGGTGAGACTCGGGCTGCAGAGGGACAGGGCTGTCTGTCCACTCCTGTCCCCGGGGACCCTCCGCATGGGGCTGCCGGCACCAAGCTGGGCCCCCATTTGTCACTGAGGTCAGTGTCTCACTCTGCATGGCTGGGTCTGACGCCAACGTGCGGGGAGCGGGACTTGCTTGCTCCAAACCTGCCCTCGAGCCATTTGGCGGCCCGAGGATCCCAGGATGCTCGCCCCTCATTACCCGGACATGCTCCACAGCAGAGCGTGTGCTGAGCGCTGACGTCTGTCATTCTGACCTTGGGCTGGTAATGCGGGGACCGGCTGGGGGCGAGGCGTGCGTGGCAGTAGCAATCTCTCTGCTTGGTTGAGCTCACCAAGGAAGAAAAAACTAGTTGCTTCTTTCCCTGGTGGTGGTGGTTTTTGTCACAAATATCTCTGCTTCAGGGGCAGTGAGATCCATCTGCTGCATAACTTGTGCGTCAGAATATTAGGAAGAACGTATCGCTCTGGCTTCCCAGGCTCTTTGCAAAAATCGCCCTTGCCTGTGATGCTCAGAAAACACACCCAGAAGGTCTGGTGAGGGCAGGGCAGGGAGAAGAGATGGAACAGGATGCCTGATCCAGGCACCTCATTGGTCCAAGGGGCTCTCCTCAGTCAGCCTTTCTCATACGCAGCTCTCACGCTATCAGCCCCTAGCTCAGAAGCCTGCTATGGCTCCCCATGCCCTCTGCACTGAGTCATAACTCCATCCCTGAGCCTCGATGGGTCTACAGTATATAGCCCCACTCATCTCTCTCTCGACTTGCTGCCGCTAAACGCAATACGCCTATTAAGACCTCCAAACCCTCATTCTCCTATTGAGCTTGTCATTTCTATTCCCTCCTCCTCCAAATCGCAAGATTTCTTCCAAAGTCTACCCAATCTTTTGCCTCTATCTTTCACTGGCTCTGATTATGCCACAGGACAGCTTCTTTCTTCAAGCTTGGTGCAGTATTAACTCTTTCAGTTCAGTTATTTCTAACGTTTGCACAATGCTCTTTGTTGGACATCTTCTAGACACACACAGATGCATGTGTGTGTGTGTATATAAAACCCCAAAGCAAGAAAAATAAAATTAAAAAAAATAGGTTAGGCAAACATAAATCATGAAGAAGTACAGTAAAGAGCTAATTCTTATTATTTCTCTTAAATGCCTGGATAATCTTACTGCAAATCATATCATTATTTTTTAAAAAATATGATATACTCAATGCAAACCCCAAAGGGCACTTTGGAGAGAAGCCAGGCTATAGGTTTATATTCTTCCCATTTTCAAATAAAATGCAAAAGAAAAAAAACTAGTGATCATTTTAATGAGCCTTTAAATAAATTCTTGGCTAGAGCACACTGCAGCAATTTACACAGGGGACCACACGCATATATTTGCCGAGAAAGGGACTTTGTGACTAAAGAGTGAATTTCCAAGAATTACCCTAGATTCCTTTCCTTTAAGTGATTAGTCTGAATTGAACCACACTTCATATCCACTCCATCACTGGGTCACACTTGCAAAGGCAAACTTGTAAACCAGTGTCTGCCCCTTCATTGATCCACCTCTCTTCCCACTTCTTAACTTTCCTTTGTTCTGATTTCTCAGGCCCTGATGAAGTCGGATACTTTCACTTTCGGCGGGGGGGGGGGGGGGGGGGGGTTTCCTTTCTGGTTGTTTTTCTGAACATACCAAGAAGAAAAAGGTTTGAACTTGGAATCAGTAAATGAAGACGGTTTGGTCCAAGTTCTGTTCTTTTCCTTTTTTTCACTCCTTCCTCTCACACATTTCCCCCTAAACTCAACTTCCGAAAGACTGCTCTAGCCTCTCGGTAACTGTTAATTTATGAGGCAAGAAAAACGAGGTGGCTGTGAATTAACAAGAGTGGGACCATTTCTCTCTATCAGCAGAATAATCAATCTCTCTCAGGCAGTCAGCAGGTTTGGTTTTAAAAGAGAGGGAAGACGACTGGAAAAACGCAGGTGGCAGCATGCCCCCTGGACAGGGCAGGATGTGAGACTCTTTAAAAACCCAGGGTTCTGGGGTCTACATCCTCCTCAAGGAAGCTAAGAAGCAGGAGCCCAGCAGGGGAGGCCCAGCAGCCCTATGGATGGCCTGCAGGGTCCCTGGATTCCAGGGTGTGGTCCTGAGGGCAGCTCCATATGAGGGGTCCCTTTCTGTAGCTGGTTTCCTGCAAGAAAATATGACGTTTCTCATTTTATCCTAATTATGGTCCCAGAAAGAGGGGATAGGTAAATGGTCTTTTATCCCCACTTTACAGCTTGAGAAACGGAGGCTCAGACAAGTTAAATGACTTTTCCAAAGCCCAACAGCTAATGAAGAGAAAGGTCTAAACCAGAAATCCTGATTCCTTCCCTGACACTCTGCCCCAGGCGACCTAGTCTCACTTCTTTGATAACCGTTTGCGCCTCGGGCGCGCTACTCAACCATTCTGTGCTTCCAATGCGCTCAAGGCAGTTTGGATTCCAGACCCTTGATTTCTCATCCAGGTTCATCTGAAATGGGATTCCAGCTGCAATATTGCTCAGGCTTTGAGACCAGAGAGATGAGAAGCTATGGATGTTTGTATGAAGCCTACAGCTTATAACACACGCTCACTGAGATGGGCAGGGAGTACGTATTCCCAACTGTTCCCTACCTGCACCCACCCCCGTCCCCCAGTCCAGGTTCTCCACCAGATCTGTGTGCTCCAGCTGTCAACAGCCCATGGGCTGAACAGAGAACACTGCACTAGGAGTCAGCAGACCCAGTTCCAGCACTGGCTCTGCTGCAAATGACTTCATGACCTCTGGCAAGCCCACAGGTGGTCTCTTCTGTTAAATGAGGGCCTGTCTAGACAGTCTCTGAGGGCCCTTTTATCCCCAACACGTGGTGAGTCTAAGAATTAAATATGAGTGAAGGTGAGTTACACGAGCACGTTAGACCAAGGTAAGTGACCATCAGCAACGGAATTTGAGCAGGTCGAACGGACCTCTCAGTACCAAACCTTCATCATCTGCAAATGGACTAATGATAGCACCAACATCATAGAGTCGCTGGTGAAGTATTCAATGAGTTAATTCACATAAAGCATTTAGAATAATTTTTGGCACATAGTAAAAATTCTCAACAACTGCTAGCTGCTGCCCCTCCCCCTCCTCACCATTATTATTGTCATTCTTTTTTTTTTGCAGTACGTGGGCCTCTCACTGCTGTGGCCTCTCCCGTTGCGGAGCACAGGCTCCGGACGCGCAGGCGCAGCGGCCATGGCTCACGGGCGCAGCTGCTCCGCGGCATGTGGGATTTTCCCGGACCGGGGCACGAACCCGTGCCCCCTGCATCGGCAGGCGGACTCTCAACCACTGCGCCACCAGGGAAGCCCTATTGTCATTCTTATTATTTTCATAAACACTTGTTACCTTGGAAACAGAAATGAACATTAGCGCGAAGAGGGATTTCTCTTACGTGCTCTTTAAATATAGCTTATTGTGCACATTTTCTGAAGGAAGAAAGCAGGGTCCACGGAGATGAGGCGCCTGGTTGAGGCTGTAGGAAGTAGGTGGCCATGAAGGAAGAAGTGTGATGCAGCAGAGCTGGTCCCTTGCCTGCTACTGTGATACCTGGTGTCCTCGCCCCCGGGTTGCCAGAACAGACGTAGATAGCATCTCTAGCTCCCTTTCCTGCTGGAGGAGGCTGTGCACGCCTGGCTGAGCACCGCGGTGCTCGTGGGAAGTTGCATCAGTCATGCTGACGGAACCCCTCCATTGTGCCATGGAGGATGCTGCAGTTCTGAGTTCCACCAGCAGAGACGGCAGCTTGCAGGGAACCATCCACCTTCTGAACAAGGAACTGAGACTTCAGAAGAGCTGGCCTGAATGGGAGGGCTTATCCGGCCAACGTGTGGCCATAAAACCAGGAGCTTTGGGGACCACCCCTTCCAAGGACTAGCCAACTGGCTACCCATTGAGCCCAAAGTCCACAGTTGCGCACGTATCACCACGTAGCCCTCTGGGAGGCACAGTCCAAATGGTGGTCATCCAGACCATCTAGGCTGGAAGGAGCCCCAAAAAGTGTAGGACCTACCCTTGCCACTGTACAAATAGGGAAATGGAGGCTCTGCAAGGGAGATGTCTTACTCAAGAACACCCCGTCACCCAGGGGCAGAAAACCAGGACCAGAAAGAAGATGTCTGCCACCTTCTCCTACTCTAATGGTCTTACTCTGAACTGACACAAAAGGTCCCTGCAGAACCTTCTATGTGATTCCTCTGAGTCAAAGAGAGGTCTTTGCGAGCCATGCTCAGCTTAATTTATGTCACTCAGATCATAAAAGCATCACTGCAGGCCCCCAGCAAGAGCAGCTTCTAAATGTCATCCTTATTCTGTTGCCCCGAAAACCACGTTGCAAATACCAAGTCTTCACCTGGAGACTGACTTACTACTCAGGTCATGGCACGTGACACCAACTGGATACAAGGATTAAAGTAGATTTGGGACAGCCTGCCAGGCCCCACACCCTGAATTCCACACCCTAGCCCATCTAAAACATTTCGAAATACGTAAGTTTCATGTGAAAATATGCAGAGAAAAATCTGTTAAGAAAATCAGGAACTGATGACAGTGATGGTGTGGCTGTAATGAGCCCTTGTTCTCGCAGGGCGACAGTCATCTATCTGGAGCTTAGATTACAGAGCGGCTGCTGCAGTCCCCACCTGGCCAACATCTCTCATGGACATTACCTGCCTGGCCCTTGTCTGCATTTGCGATTGAGTCCCTAGGTCTATGCATGCAGTTGTTTTCTGTGTGCATCTCGTCTGCCCAAGTAGACTGCACATTTCTGAAAGCCGGAAACGCCCGTCCAAAATACTTTGCTCAGAGCTAGACACTTAACAGATAGTTTAATAGCCTAAAATTATCTTTCCACATTCGTTTTTTTTCTTTGCTTTAGTGTAAGAGATTTTAATATCTGTGAACTGAAAGTGTACTACCTTAGAGCTGACTTTCCCTGACCCCTCCAACGATCTCAGGAGACATGGTGAAGGAAAGCAGGGGTCCAAGATTTTAAGAGTCTGTGTTTTGTTTTGCTTAGAGGTTTTCCATTGTGTCAAAGATTGCTCAGGGTTATGCTGCCGTATTGAGAGACTGACACGGGAATAACCAACACCTGACCACACACACAATGCCTCTTAACAGCTTGACAAAGGCAACCTGCTCATCGGAGAAATCTGACTGGGAATTCCCACTGTATTTCTGCAGGGTAGCCTGGAAGTAATTATCCTTCTCCCTGGTAAATCAGTTAGGAAAGGAGGATCTAACACTCCTCTCCTCCTCCAAAAAACTGCTAATCCTCTAACAGTGACGGGCAGAAAGCCCCAGGCAACAGAGTTACTACGAACAGAGAGATGAATGCACTCACCTGGTCTTTTTACCTGTGGCAGGGGCAGCCGAGCTGAGGCAGGTCAGAGTAGAGAGCATGCCCTGTGTGGTCAGACAGAGGTGGATGGACCACCTCAGACAGAGGTGGTCAGACAGAGGTGGTCTAGCTACTTTAGAGAAAGCAAATGGCTCATCTGCCTGAGCCTCAATTTCTTCACCTGCCAAATGGGAACAAAACTACCAGGCTCAGGGGATTAAGAGTGAAACTCAGGGTATAGAAGTGAACTTAGCCTAGTGCCCAGAACTTATTAGGAGCTCAACTTTAAAAAGTCTTTATCCTCTTCTGATGTCAGCCCTTATGGTCCTCCCGCCCTCCTCCATCCCCACACAGGCGCACACACCTCTACCCTGCAGTAATTTGATCACATTCCCTGGCAGTCAGGACTTTTGTCTGCTCTCTGGCATTTCCAAAACACTCTTTCCAAATCTGCAGGTGTCAGCCGTTTTCGAGCCAGAGCAATTAGGCCATAACAGGCCTGCATTTCTCCATCCACTCAAAGATTTGCTCTTAAACAGATACCTGTGTCTAAGCTAAGCCCCTCCCTTGTTGAGGCACAAAGACTTCAGCCTGTTTGTACAAAGCACAGTGCTGGTAAATGCAGGCTTGACCTCGGCCCATGCCATTCTGCATGGGCCTAGGGACAGAGTCAGCTGACAGTCATGAGTTCTAGGAACCCAGGGACGTTTATCTCCTGCAAAGGGAAGGGGAGGCTGTGAGCAGAGCCCTCCTCCAGAGGCGAGCCTCACATCCACATGGGGAACTAATGCAGTGCTCTTCGTGTTCAAAGTGCCAGACGCAGACATCACCCAGGCAATGGGCTAACTGGCCAGTGGCCAGAGAAAAGCAAACAGCAAGGGATGCAGAATCACATCAAATACAAGTGGGGCAGGTCAACGCCATTAAAATAACGCTGATGCCCCATACCTTAGGATGGTCTAGAACACTTCAACTCAAGTAGCACCCAGCACTTCATATCAATACTCTCATTTGGAAAAAAAACTAGTAGACACCACTAATCTAAATCTCAACTTCCTTGAGGGAGTCCAGCATTGCCAGATGTATCCTAATTTGTCCCCCAAATAAACCCCCTGGAAAGATTGTTGCAGACTCACCATTTATAAGTAAAACAAGCTTGGTGTGATTTACATAGAGGCTATTTCCTTATCTTGCCTGCCTTCTGAAGTGCCTGGGATGACTGGCAATTATATAGATAAAGCTTCTAAAAGGAATCTGAGCATAGTTAATGCTAACTAAGGTTATTACTAGTAGGAGACTGTATACATGTTAACCACTTCTACTTTCAACCTAATAGCTTATTAGCTATCTACATTTGGAGGTTTCATGTTCTCAAAAAAGTGTTAAGACGTCAACAATTAGCTTTGGGAACAACTATATAAATACAAGCACACGCTACTGTTTGGCTAGGGGTGACAGAACTCTGATGTACTCATAGCCTCCAAGGAAAGCAGTAGCCATCTGTTACATAAGTAACTCGTTAGGTGCAAAGCAAGGGTTTCGACAAGATTAACTAAAAAATCTGCTGGAGACTACTTCCATTAGCTGGTTGATAAACATGGGCAGCTACCGATAATTTGAATGCTTTGAGAATCAAAAGAATCCAGCTTAATTCAAGCTCAGATGAGAATCCAGGTGACCAAAGGTTTAAACTCCAAGACATGTAAGCAGGACACTTAAAAAAAGTTTCATTGCAAGGTCATAATGACCCAGAGCACCAGACCAATAAAGAAACAAATAAGAGTGTTTTCGTTTCCATCTAACTGTCAATTTGCCTGAGCGGCTTGAGAATCGTAGTCTAGTGAACTTGAATATTCCAGTTAAGAGAAAGTCACCATGTAGAATATTTGCACATCATCACTACCCCAAGGCTCAGAATACAATCAAAGACACCCAACACCAAAGTGAAACAGAATCTAATTTCATCTCTCCTTGGATGATTCGGAAAGTCCTTCAGGAGCACACAGTCTCCTTATGAAATTAATGTCTATTGGTATTTCCAAAATAAATAAATAAACAAATCCATGATATTAGTCTATCTTTTGTCTGTCCCCTATCTGAGTGAAGAAAATGTCTGCACTTTTAACCTTCTGGGCGGCAGTGCCTCTTAAGGTGGGATTTAACTGCGTTTTGGTGGTGTTTCTCTGAAAAGACATGCAAAACAGCCTAACTTTTGTCAACTGGGCAATAACTCCTGTGAGGAAGTGCTCCAGAGAGCCCATGGTCTGAACACCACCTCTGGGAAGGAGAAATGGAGGTGCACTTCTGCACCAGTGGGCTCCAAATCCCAGCTTTATGATCCTTCTAACCCTGGGTATCTGCCTTATCCTGCCCTTTGTCTCCCGCACTACTGAGCACCTCTAGGTCATACTAAGAAGAGACAAAACAGTCAGGAGTGGAGAAAAATGGAAAAAAAGACTGAAAGAGATGTTATGAGTAGGAGTCCAATGGGAAACATACATGACAGACGACTACCAGAATGGATGCCAACAGGTGTGACCCTTCATGTGCCCCTTGGGAAAATCCTCATGAAGACAGCTGATCTATCACCTACATGAAGATGTGATTAATTCTGCTGTGGTCCAGATCAGTGCCAAAGGACATCTGCCATGCGTCAAGTACCCCCTTCTTGCTTCTCCCAGAGTGCAGACACCCCCCATGATTCCACCTGACCCCAAGTCACTGTGCTGGGTGGGAAGAGCTTTAAGCTGGGAGTTAAAAACCAACTGCCCATCCTGCCGCTGACCAGCTGAGTGACATGGGTGGGACATCTGTCCTCTGTGGGCTTCAGCTTCCCTCCTAATGAAGGGAGAAGGGAGAGGAGGCGTGGAGATAGATCATGGCTGACTTGATTCAGTCAGTTTTATCATGTGTCCATCATGGACGTGGCTTCAATTCAAGGCCACGAAGCAACTGCCTCAACCTCCCCGGTCAGGACTAGACCACGAGTTTTGAAGCACGGGGCTGTGGCTATAGGGAGGGAAAGGAGCAGAGCGTGGGCTGAAGCCAAGAAACCTACACTGAGCGTCAGGAGCCCTGAGCTCTAATGGCGCCTCCGTACCTGGCTTGGGAGCCTTTTCTGGCTTCAGTCTCCTCATCTGGGAATTGAGACTATTATAGATGACAGATTCTCAACCAAGGCTCCGTGGGCATCTTGGGTCCAGAGGGGGGATTCAAGGTGTTCCTAAACACCTAAAAACTGTTTGCAAAAATCTTGGGGGGCATGTGTCCAGAGGGAAGCTCTAGAGCTTTAATCACATTGGCAGAAGACTGCAGTTCAAAAACTACAAATAACTGCTTGTATCGATGAAATCTATGATCCCTTCCAGCTCTAACATTCAGTAATTCAAATAACAATATTGAAAAATGGGGAAATGACAACCCTTCGGGACACAGCATTTATTTTCTAAAACCATCCATCATCCCAGGCCCCCTCCTCCCAGGAGGTCTCGGTGACCAAAGTCTGACCTTATATGATTTCACCCATGTCCTGGCTGTTAAGTGAAGAGGAAAGACAGAAAAGAAGAGGCCAGCAGAGCCAGTGTGCTCCCCTGGGCCTCAGAAGGAGCTCTGGAGCAAGTGGAAGAATCCAGGGGCTGCCTATCCTTCCCTTGGAGGAAACCGACTCCCTCTTTACAAGGAGCTCTCTGAAAACAGAGCAGCAAAAAGGAGGCTATAAGAGGACTCGGCTCTGGAGTCAAGCAGACCCATTTTCAAATCCCAGATCTGTTGCTCACCATGTTATCTGTTACTGTCTGGCATTAGGCTAGAAAGTTACTTAATCTCCCTGAACTTCAGTTTCTTCATCTGTAAAATGGGGACAGTAGTCATTGCTACCCCAGAGATTCATTGTGAGGATAAATGAGATAAGGTATGTAAAGCACACACCGCCATCCTTGGCTGAGAGGAACCCCTGTTATTATTATTATTATTGCTACTAGGCAGTTGTTAGAATTACAATGTCTGTGGTGTTCTTGGCATATAAAATAGGCATTCTGTAAGTGACTCCACGGCTACTGGTTTTTTTCCTTAACTCCTAAGCCTTGGCAGCCCTGCCACTCCGCAGGGAATGCCCAGGACCCATTGACCACCCCCTCTCACCTTTCTTTTGTTGGTGGGATTGACGTAGAGGTAACTGAGGACAGTCTTCAAGCCCACTTTGTCATTGAGCTTTTCATAGGTGGTGCCGTAATCCGTTGATCTGCAGGTAGGAGAGAAAGAAAGAAAGGGAGAGATTGTTTTACCAAATGGGGGACTGTGTTTCAAGGGGAGCCCAGCTCTCCCCCAGCCTGCATCTTTGTTCCCAAATCACACGAGTGCTTAAAGGTGCTCTTCAGAGATAAAAGGCCCCATTAATTTGAGAAGAGCAATGAGACTGACGCAGCTGCCTACTACCTAAGCTCGCTGCCCTTTGCTCCCAGCCTTTCTCAGAGACCTACTTTCCCGCCCTCGGGGCGGCTGCGAGTGACAGGAGCTGCCGGGGAGCCAGGCCACCTGCCACAATCAGCCCTCTGTCCCCGCAGGGCATTGCAGGGACCTTCTCCTGAGGTCCCTGGGTACAACCAACTTCACGCCCCTCCACTGAGCCTGAAGCCAAGGGCCCCTAAGAAGGGCAGGGGGCACTGTGTCCAGGAGCTGTGGGGTCCAACGGCCAAATCTGGCCGCACCCGGCAGAGTCTGAGGCTTTACGTGGGAGCGATGGTGTGTCGGGGGGAAGAGCCAGCGACACTGAACTGCTGCCCATAGCTCATCATCCCAACGATCCTGCTGGCCACCCGCCCCCCCTTTGGGCCTAATTTCCAGGGCTCTGACCTCATATCAAGACCACGAGGCAGGGCTCAGAGAACAAAGGCGGGCCAACCAAGCCCCAGGCTCCTTCCTCTGCATCCCGCCTTTCCACAGAGCAGGAGGGAGAGCGAGTACCCAACAACGGATTCAAGTAGCCGAAACCCCTGCTGCTCCCGCCTTGCTTCCCCACTCCCATCCCAGACACCTCCCTCCCTTTTCAGACCACCAGGAGCTTCAGGTTCTCACCCCCTTTCTGCCATCGCCTTCCTTGGCTAGACTCAGGAAACCTCTCCCACTGGAGCTTTAGAAGGCCACAGAGGCCCATTCATTCTCTCTACGGTGAAGTGACCTCATGGGTGCCTGCCTTCCGACGCTGGCCCTGTGTCCCCCTAGTAACTACCTGCCCCTATCTTTCCTTGGTCCTTTAACCACCTTCTAACTCTAATCTGCTTCTGCCTTGGCCCGCAGATTAGCTTTATAAGTCTGGCAGCCAAGCTCTGTGATGACCTTTAAGAACTGTCTCCACCCCCATCCAACCTGGCAAATCCCATGTCCCAGGCCCGGCTTAAATACCCACCCTTACCTCTGGTTAAGGCTTCACTGGTCCTCTCCCTGGTTGCCACTCATTTCTCCTCTGCACCAGAACAAAGTTCCCCATCTGTTGTACACCCAAGGCACACACTGTACATGCCCCTTTCATTTCCCCATATTGTCATGATGAGTTTCCTTATGTTCTGTTTCTCCAACCACAGTGTAAGTTCCTCAAGGACACGGAACTTCAGAGAACGCTATGGGGAGAGGAAAGAACATGAACTTGGGGCACAGCAAAATCTCTGGTTACTTCCTAGATGGGCAGCTCCCTGGTCACATGACCATGTGCAGGTTACTTCACCTGCTGGAACCTCAAATTTCTTATTTGGAAAAATGGGGATAATTTAATCTCACAAGGCATTTCTGAGGATGCAAAAAATACAACACATGGGAAACCTCCTAACAGGATGTAGGCATTCTGAAATGTCAAAAAATAAATAAAAATACAAAGGACGTTCACTTCTCCTTTCCCCAAACTGTACAGAACCAGGTCTTACACATCATGCGCGCTTGGCCTGATTATTGAAAAAAAAAAAATCAGTATTTCTAATCCCTCCCTAGGCTACAGGCCCCACACGGTCATCGGTTATGCAAACTTTAATACTCAGCACCTCCCCCCACCGCAAACTGACTTCTTATCTTCTGTCTCCTGTTTACCTTAGGCACTAGGACTCAATGCCAATCGGAGAAATCCTTGCCTTTATCTCTCGAACCCAGCTCAGTCCCCAAGTCTTAATGATTCTATCTCCTAAATAACTTAGAACCCCCGATCTTCCCACTCTCATTCCAACGCTGTGGCGCACACATCATCGTTTTTGCAACGATTCCCCAATTGGACGCTCTTCTTCAACCTTCTCCCCCTCCCACCAATCTCCATGCTGTCATTAGGTTATATATCAACCACACAGATCTGTCCACCTCACTCCGTGGTAGTAATTACCCACTGCCTGCACACAGTAAAGTTCTTTCTTCCAAGCTTAGTCTTGGAAAATCTGGTTATAACTTCCCTTACTAGACCTATTTCCAGCCACTTGTTCCTCTGCCCCTTGCTGTCCAGCCTCATTCAGCTTCCCTGAATGTCCTACGTTTTTGTGGCCTCCATTTCTGGCACATCAGTCCCTTCTGCCTGAACTACCTCCAGCCTCTGTTTCCTCTACTTGGTAAACTTCTCTGCAATCTTCACTCTCAACTCCAATATCACTCTCCTTCCAACTTTCTCACTGGGAAATTAATCACCATTTCCTTTGTGTTCTCATACCACCTTGTATATATTTCTATTCTAGCATTTATCCTATTGTTGTCATCATGCTATTTTTATCCTGAGACTTTGCCCTTGACTATACCTTCCTAAGGGCAAAAGCCATTTCTTATAACAACCCAATGCCTTGCACCGTGCCTGGTACAAAGCAAGTACTGATGTTTGTATTGTTTTGCTTTGTCTTTATTTGCAAGAGTGAATGAACGACTGAACCTGTCCAAACCCACTCACAAGTTCCTGACCAACTGCTAACGTTTAGTGGTAGCTCAACAGAGAGCCACACCTAGAAAACACACCTGATACTTCAGATACAACTTGCAGAATGGTAAGGTCTTTTAGTGCCAGGGAAAGATCTAGAATTAAGTTAAATGACACTAGAATTAAGGTGAAATGACCAATCACTCTGACCTCCTATCCTACCCAGGGCGGGGGAGAAGACACACCATAATCTCTACAGACTGTCAGCAGTGTATTTTTCTTAATACAAATAAAATATTTTATAGAACAAATTGCTTCTTGATTCTACACTCTTGAAGGCATAAAGATGGCACCGGGTGGGAAAAGAAAATTGAACTTGGAATCTGGAAATCTAGAGTCTAGAGTGATTCTGAAATGTACTCAAAGCGTCACCCTGGAAAGGTCAATTCTCTAATCCTGCTAAAGAAAGAATTATTCTGACGCTTGTTAAAATGGAAAGGCAGATTTCATTCAGGACTACTGCAGTAGGTACAAGGACCACAGCAGTGAGGTTTCGAAGTAGAGGAGGGAGATTGGACTCCACTCCAAATATAACAAGGAAAAAGTGGGAATTTATAGCCAAAGAGAAGGGTGGGAGTCAGTGGATAGAACATTACTAAGAAGGTAGGGAAATTCTTTGCTAAGCCGACCCGACGGGATTCTCACTGAAGGCAGGTCAGGGTGATCAGATGTCCCCTGGGGGATGGTGGAGGATGAGGAATTTGACCAGATATTGAGTATGATGAGACACTGCAAGGGGTTGGGGGGATCCTGGCTAAACTCACTTAGCAGAATTGTTGCCAAAAATGGGCTCTTTGAGGACATATCCAAGGACAGGGCCTAGTTGAAAAAGAGCTCGGAGGGTCCTGACTAGAGCTTGGTCAAGAAGAGAATCTTTGTCAAGCCCCATTCTATCATCAACACAAAAGGTTTAACTCAGATAATCATAAGGCCCCTTCTGGACTTGAAATCTTATTATCCCACCAGCACAGCGCTAAGCTGTCTCCAAAGAGCAACTTTTCCTCATGCTACATATAGCAGACATCTTACTTATAAGAGCTAAATTCTCAGGGCTCCCCGCATGACTGGTGTCACAACGAACTTCCTTCCCGCATCCAAATAACCCTCATCAAAGGCAGTGTACTTAGCACGACGCACAGTCTCTCTTCCTGCAAAAGCCGCACAACCGGTTCCCACCGACATTGCTGTCTTCCAAAGGTGGCTGCACAGGGTAAGGGCTTCCCAACAAAGGATACGCCACGGCTCAGCTTCCTCTGCTCCTCGGGCAGCTGCTGCTCATCCAGGCAAGCAGAAACAAGTCTCACTCGGTGAGGACACCTCAAGGAGCCACTGAGCCCTGGGACCAAAGGAGGCCTGGTCTCTGCCCTTTCCAGCATGGAGGCCACACACCGTGTTGACCACAGAGTTCTGTGGGCCCCTTTCACCTGGGGTGAGGGGCAGCTGGCAGAGAGGCCTCAGCACCACTGCCAGAGCCAGCTGTGCCTGCAGAAGTCGCTTTGACAGGAAAGCAGACCATCCTCCACCTTGTGACTCCAGACATCTGCCGGCGGGGTCTCTTAGAGGAAGCAGGCTCATTTCCCCTAACTTAAAGCTAGTTTCCCAAATCTTGACATCCTGACGCTAAGCTCCTAACACCGAAATGTCCTGAAAGCTGGAGACTTCACACACATGCATGGGGCACCCGCCATAGGCCGGGCACTATGCCAGTTACCATTTGGAATGGCTCAGAACACACAGCTAACCTGGCAGGCAGCATGTGAGAAGTGCCCAGCCACAGGGCTCCCAGCTTCTGTTCTGGGCTCAGATTCCTGCAGTTCCAGAAGGTTATTCCACTGCCGTGTGTGTGTGTGTGTGTGTGTGTGTGTGTGTGTGTGTGCACATGTTTGTATCTCCCTCTCTCTTGCTCTTTGTCTTTCGTTACGAATTATTTCCAGAACACAGAAAAATACAAGATGCCCAGTCATATACCCACTACTAGATTTATACGTTGTTTAGGAACACAAATGCTTGACCATCTTTTGGAGTGTTTTCACATTCACATAATTGTTATCATACAGGATATACATTCTGCAGCATGATTATTTTGTCCAACATTCAGTTTGGGGGGTTTTATCCATGTTGACACACCTAGTCATAATTCATTCATTTTAACTGCTGTAGAGCATTGCGGCTTACCAATAAACCACTGTCTATTTATCCTTTCAACCCCTGATAAATATTTTTGTCTTTTTCCTTTAAAATTTGCTATGATAAATGTTTCAATCGCCATTTGTACACGTGGCTTCTTGTGCATCTGTAAAGAAAAGTTTTTTCTAGAGAGACATCTTGATGTGCAATTACCACTCATACTCCATGCATAACTTCTTTGCTGGTATTTAACAAATTTTTCTCTAAGGAGGCCTTCAAAGAGACACTCCCTTAGTCCCCAGCTCCAGAAATGGGGTCCTTCTTTATTGCCAGGGCCTGAGTCCATAGCTCCTGACCTGTCTCGTCCCAGCTATCTCTGTCTCTGGAATCCTGAATTCCAGAGCATCTGAACCCAGATAGCAGCTGGGGCCCTGAGTCCCGGCTTCATGAGTGCCGTGTCTGGTTTTCCCATTCACATCACTGTAGGTCACCTGCTCCATGGCTCCACTGCCTGCCCAAGGACCCGCTTGCTGTCGGGCTGGGCCTCCCAGCTGCCAAGCACTCACACTCCTCCCCAGGTGCCCGATGCTGACTGGTAGACAAGATGTGTCCATCCTCTTCAGCCTCCCAGCACTCCTAGTCTGAGCCCTTCAACTATTTAGAGCTCCTGTCCCATCCTGATAGGCCTCCAGAAGACTTCCGTGTGGGCCAGTACATTCCAGGAGGAGCCCCTCAGCCTAACTTCCCATGGTAGTCACCCAAAGCCAGTCTCTCAACGACAGTTTCCAGGGTTGAGTTGTGAATACACTATACTTCCATCCGCCCAGCAAGCTCTCACTCCTCTAGTGAGCTTCTGCGGGAGCGGATGGTGGCAACAAGCATATGGCTTGCTATTTTAAAAGTGAAAGAACAGAAAAGAAAAACTTTTAGCCAACGCAGCCAAGTCAGCTTCCTGGTAGAGCTGAGCTGGGGCTCAACACCACCCCCCCTCGCTGCATCCCCAAAGCCACATTCCTGCCAGAGGTGAGAGGGCTCCAGAGGGCACTCTGCCAGTTCTCACCAGCCACCAGATGTGCAGGATCGGGGCGGGCACACTGCTCTCCTAGTCCCACCAGCTGCCTCCCCTTGTTTGCCACCTGTGCTCTCAGCCCCCCTCCTCCTTCCCTCTCCAAGCCTCGCCCCTGGGAAGGAACTGGGAAATTTCAAGTCTTTTACTCTTTGATTCTCTTATCAGTCTTTCATCTTCTCAGTGGACTCCCTTCTCTGTGATATTATTTCAATTAGCAAACAACCTCAGTCCTGATAGTTCCTTTTCCTGTTAGCAATTTTATTTTTGCTTTGCTCATTTCTTAACACATCTCTATCTGTTCTCTGTTACGGCATCTACCATGTGCCAGGGACTGGGCTTACCCCTCCTCCCTCCCCAGTAAGGGACACTTACGAGGAGCTACAAAGCTCAGGCAAGCATATTGCTTTCTGTAGAAGGGCCACAGAGTAAATATTTTAGGTTTTGCCAATCTCTACCACAACTACTGAGCTCTGCCCTTGTAGCTCAAAAAAAGCCAAGCAGGATACACTAATGAATGGGTGTGCTGTGTTACAATAAAACCGTATTTACAAAAGCAGGCGGTGCACAATTGGGTGGCCAGGGTTGCTCTAGCAGACGACAGTATCAACCCCTACCATCCCCACCACCAGCCAGGCTCCCATCCCGCTTTGGTCTCTAAGACAACTTCCCAAGATTCTGGCCAAGGTCTCTGATACCCTAACTCACGCTTCCCTGTCTGGCTGCCATCAGGTCAAAGTGTCTGCCTAAGCCCGGCACTCAGGCCTTCTCAGGCCTTTGCCCCCCCCCCCCCCGTTACCTCCCATCTTCCACTCTCCCAATGAGCTTACGGCTGGCGAGTGTCCAGATTTCCTCCTTTTTGACTCCCAGCTCTAGTACTAACTACACCTTAGAGACTTTTCCTACAACTTCAGCCCACACCCTCCTCTGCATTTGTATCCACAGCGTTAGGAGTTCCCTATTTATTCTCTGAATACGCTTATGTGCTTTTTTTCTTTTCAGCAATGACTAAAAGCTCCTTAAAAGAAAAACAACAAATGAAATCTCTTTTGAATTGCTGAAAGTGCAGAGCACTAAGTAGAGAAAACAAGGAAGATGCGAGCAGGGCAAACACAACTATACCCAGTGCTGGACGAACTAGCCCTGTGAGCTCTTCACTTCTCTGAACAATAGGGGCGCTGTTGGGAGGACTCCATAGAGAATAGCGAGAAACATAGGCTAGCATCTGATAAACCCCTGTGCCATAACTGTGTGTGGTTGTCATTTTTACGACTACTCCAGATTGTATTTTTCTCAAGGACAATCACGTTGGGTTATTTTCCTTGATTTATAAACTCCTTCCACTTAGGGGGTGAGGCACATGGACGCCCAATTAATCATTAAGGAATCTTTGGCCCCAGTTTCCAATTGATGCCATGAAAGTACAATACGGCTGAGCCGCCTGGGGAATCAAAAGGAAGAACCAAGCTTCCACGTGCCAGGCCCTGGAAAGCCTCCACCAGCCTTTCCCCCTGACTGTGTTCCCCTGAGCTACACCAAGAACAGTCAACAAAGACCAGAGGCAACAAGGGGCTCCAGTGTGTGGTGAACCACAGCCCCCTCCAAGGGCAGGGCAGGAGTTTCCACAGCATAGCTCCAGACCCATGGCTGCCCAGACAGTCTTTATGATCCAAATGGAGAAACCACTGACGCTCCCCTCTGGCCTGTTCCACTCCCCGTCTTAAGGCCAGCGCCTAAGGCCGCGTTAATTTGTATCTCTGCAATGGCAGAAGCCCAACCTGACCGCAAATAACCAGACAGAAAACTAATTTCAGACTCCAAGCCAAAAACGAGTGACTTAAATAGCTTCACTCTCCAAGTGGATAGTGGCCCCACCTTCTGCTTCAGAAAAACCACAGGCAGGCTGATGCCCAGGCAGAAGCTCACACAGCTCTCCGTCACCTCTTTGTGTCATCTGACTCCACGGCCGCATTATCTCGTCTCACAAAGAGAGACACAGGGATACAGAATAGTTCATGTTCTCCTGCCCCAGCTATCTGAATGAGAGCCATCATGGGGTCCAAGTGCAGAAAATTGAAGGTAACCTGACTCTGGAGACCAGATCATGCAGAATTCATGGTTTATATCAAATAAAATGTAGACCCACCAGCAGCACCATTCCAGCTCAGATCTAGGAGGGAAGGTTGGCATGTGTGGGGTGGGCCAAAACATTCAGATCCTTGGTCTTTGTTTCCCATTGAAGTGTGAACACTTCATTTCTCACTGAAGAATCTCAGTTAAGATGATAGGGTTGTTGGGTTGTTATGTTGAGGACTTAAAGTGACAAAAGATCTCAACCCTATCAGCCAAGAGGCCTGTTTGTGTCATACTGGGGAAGGGAGGAGGGAGGAAAGAAGTCCTCCAGCAGACCCTGAGAGGATGTGACATCCCATAATTCACTGCACCTTTGTTCACGTGAATATAGCGTATTTTACACAACATGCACACACACATACACACACTATACAACAGCACTAAAGAATCAGGTAGGTATCAAGATTATTGTCCTAGAAAAGTCTCTGAGACATTACTAAATGAAAAAGGCTACTGAATAATAATGCATTAAAGATACAAACAGTATACCCAAACGAAACAAAACAGTATGTTTCCATTAGGTTTGTAAGTGTGTACACCAGTGCATTGTAAAATTTCTAGAGGAAAACGCAAATACATGGTAATAGAAGTTACCTCTGAGTAGGGGCCCGGGGTGGGGTGGGTTGGCTAGAAGAACTTGAGTTTACTTGTAATGTTGCAATGCTTTCCAAACCAAAATATAGCCATGTATCACTCATGCGGTTAAAAATAATCACAATAAAGTGATTTGTTACTGTGCAGTCATGAGGTGGATCAGAAAATTAACACATCTGTAGAGGAGCTCTATTATAGATCAGCATTTGCATTCGAAAAGACAACCCAACATGACCATAAGAGGATTTGTTTCAGAGTCAAGCAGATTTGGTTTCAACTCCAGCCTGTGTAACCTTAGGCTAATTACGTAAGTCTCCTGTTTCACATCTGCTCAGTGGAAATATAAATATCTCCTTCCTAGGATTACTGTGAAGCGTAAATGGCCCTAACACCACGCCGTTCCCTTCACTGCCAGTTGCTGGGAGACCCCATGGTAGAACAACAATGTGATCATTGGAGGAGAAATTGTCCCATGCATCTCTGGGCAAACAGGAGGTGAGTTATAGTTACATAACCACCAGTGGGCAGGCCAAAGCCATCCCATCCCCACCAGATCAGCAGTCAGCTACCAAAAGGTACATGGGAAGTTGGAGGAGGTGCCACGCATAAGCAGAGACAGCCTCCAGCAGGTGGCCAATACTAACAAATTCAAGTCTAGGGAAAACAGACTTCACTTTGTTCAGTAAGATTTCCTGGGGAAAAAAAATAATAAGGCACAAACTAGAAGGTTCTGGACAGTTTTAGCAAGGCATCTCTATCTGGGGAGTAGATGTTTACCATTTCCCTTCAAAATTAAATGCAGCCAGTTGGGTCCCTATGACATGCCAGAATTATATCTGTGCACATCCAGAAACCCCCAGGATAAAGTGCGTAGCTGCCTAATGAAGAGATGTAAACTGTTGGAGAGACTCCAGACCATCCCGCTACCCTAGAGAAGCTAAACTCTGTGCCCCATTTATTTGTAAAGCTTTCTCTTCTCTGGGATAAACATAATACCTTGCATGTGGTAGGCACTCAAATCATTAATTAATTTATCAGTTAAAGCAAGTCTATTTCTCCCCTGAGCAACCAGCCCCGTAGAAAAGAGAGTGGCTTCTCCAGCTTCTATCCTCCTCCAAGAAGCCTCTCATCTTTCCTGCCTCTGGTTTCCTAGCGCTCAGCATCTGTGTCACTCTCAGGGAGCATCGTACCCGCTCTCTGGGGATGTACATCTCTTCTCTTCTGCTGTTGTTTTATGGCATTATTTAACTTTTTGTGCATGAGGCTTCTTTTTCCAGACGGAGTAAGTCCTCTGAGGTCAAGGAACCACCTTGTGTATCTCTCTTAGGCCCTAATGCATGCTGCATAATGCCATATGCAGTTTGAATACTCAGGCTGAGCAAATGTGTCCCAGGGACCAAATAGTCGCATTCAGATTCCCTTCTGCTTGGGAAAGGTTCTCCTGGGAGAGACTAACAACAAAGCAGATGTCCTTCAGGCAGAGCTGGTTCTATCGGTTATCTTACCGGTCATTCGGGGAAGAAAGAAGACTAAAGTATTCCAACACCGGATACCTCCCAGCCCAAGAAAGAACTGGAAACTCCCAGATACCCAGGAGTGAATTGCAGGTCTCCCATTTGAAGCTCTTATACCACAGCCACTCCATCTCCTTATGGGCCCAGAAATCTGAAATCTCATTTACCTCTTCCTCTAAAAGAATTATATGTTGATTGCTATGCTCCCTGCACCATGCCGGCTACACAACATTACTTAAGCAATTGCCCTCTTGGACACCACATTCTACACCCCAAACGCTCTTGACAACAGACCAGAGCTATAGGGCATGAAAACCAATCGCAGTTTTTTAAAGCTTTCCTTTGAAAGGCTAAGTAAGAAGAAGAAGCAATTAGCTAGAAGTTGGGTTTGTTCTCAAGTCACAGAGTATTTCTTAAACCATCATTTGGCCCTGAGAGAAATGCCCCTCTGAGACCTGAGGCAGCACTCATCTGAAGCCCTGGTGCCATGGATTGGCTCAGTGGACTGGTGCCCATGGCCTTGGAGAAGATAAATGCCACACTCTGGGGTCTTTTTAAAAACTAAAAGGACTGAAAACTTATGGTAGAAATATCATAAAGTATAGAAAAGTATAATGTGCAACACAGACATCAATTATAGCCACGCTATACAGAGAAAAATCCACTTAACATTTTGCTACTTTTTTTTTCCTCTAATCTGTGTGCATGTGTATGTTTACAAAATTGGGGGTTGTTCTCTGCATACAGCTTGGTGTCCTACTTTTTCACTTAACATAATATTTTAAGCATCTCACCAGGTTGTTTAATATTCTTCCAGAATCATTTTAAAAGCCTTACAGCATCCCAGTGTATAAATGTATCATAATTTACTTTAACTGCCTTCTCGGTCAGATGGTTGGTTTCTGGCCAAATTTTTATAGTAAATAACTGTAGTGTGTATTCTTCTACGTAAATTTTGTATGCATCTTTGTTTCCTTAAAGTACATCCATGTTAATGTAATTATTAGTTCAAAGGGTAAAAATTATCATTAATATGGTAATTGTTACAAAATATTCTGCATGACATAAATATTCTGGTCAATCTGCACTTCCACTAACAGTACATGGGAGCACCAGTTTCATTGCATACTGGCCAACACTGGGCATTAGTATTTTAAAATCTCCAAAAATAGGTGTGTTGGCACCAACGCATTATAAAAATATGAGACCCTAACTGTGTCTTTACACTGGAATACCATGTCTTTAACACAGGACCCCCTTGATACTTTTAAATATTATTGTGGACCCTAAGAGATTTAATTCATATGTTATATCCATCAGTCTGTACTGTATTAGAAATTGCATCTGATAAAATTTTACAATATTTATTCATTTATTTTAAAATAACAATAATAAAACATAAATACCATAATTTTATGATAAACAACTACAGTTTCCCAAACAAAAACAATTTAATGAGAAAGTGTGGCTTTTATTTTTTTTACATTTTTTGCAAAGTTCCTTAATATCTGACTTAATGGAAGACAGTTGGATTCTCGTATCAACGTCTGCATTTAATCATTATGACATCACATATGTCATGTAGCTTCTAGAAAACTCTACTGTACACTTGTGAGAGAATGAGAATAAAAAAGGGCAAATAACACTTATTATTATCAGAAAATATATTCATTAATCCCCTGATAGGGTTGTGGGCATTCCCCAGGGTTCCCAGGACCACACTTTGAGAACTGCTGCTCTATGTCAAACAACTGGGTCCCAGAGGACTGCAACTTACAAAGAGATCTTTTCAAATTGTAATTAAAGCTATGGACTTCCGGCAAATCTCCTCTCACCTCAAACAGTCTTCTTCGCCAGACCCCATAAAGTTCAAATCCAGCCTCCTACGTAAAGCCTTCTCATCTACCTTGCCCTACGGTGATATTTCCTTTCTCTGATTCTTTACTACCTTTATATCACTGCAGCACAATTTGGCCTGTACCCTCTGATTTTCATTGCCTCTTCTCCCCGCCAAAACTATAAGCTTCTCGAGGTCGGGGATCAAGCCTTTGGCACACACTTGGGCTCAATAACTGATTTCTCGGGAGAGTGCCAACCTAAGTTCCTGTGGCATTTAAGGAACTAACATTTGCGTAGTGCTTTACACGAAACACTTTCTCTTGAGATATTTCATTTAATTCTCGCGATGACCCTTTGACAAAGGTATTTTATCTTTGTCAGAAAAATGAGGAAATAGAGACTCAGAAAGGTTAAGTGACTAAGTAAATGACAGCGCTGGAACTTGAACCCAGGTCAACGGATTCCGAATCCCGTGCGCTCTACTTCAATTCGTGGCTGTTTATTGGAAGCAGTGATAACTAAGCATCTGTTTCTCAAAGTATCACATAGTAGAGATTTCACTGACTCATCCTTTCAGGGAATCTCTGAAGACATTTCCTACTAGGAGGTATTACAGGTATTAAAAAGGAGAGCATTTGAAGTCAAAATCAGGCTAGAATTCCTGCTCTCCCACCTACTAGCAATACAACCCTGTGCACATTGCCTTAGCTTTCTGGGCCTCAGTTTTCCCATCTCTAATACAGGCAGAATAACTGCTACCAGGCAGGGTTGTTGGGAGGACCCAACGAGAAAATCTACATAAAGCACAGTGCAAGAATCAGCTTAGTTCTTGGATACATTTTCATTTCTTCCTAAAGCCATTTAACCGCCATCCTTTATTTCCCCTCTGAAAACTGAGAAGGGCTGCATGAAATGATGACAGGCACTTCCTATAGCCTGAACAATCTACTGAACAGGAAAATATTTTATCCCAGACACCTGGGTCTGGGGTCTTTGGTACAGAGAGGCTACAGAAGCCCAGGCCAAAAGCATCACTGGAAAGAAAGGACGGTGTCTTTATACTAAAAGAGATTCACTGCCAATTCATGCGAGAGCCTGTAGAAGCCAGCCCCGCACAGCCCACCCCCCTCAACATACACAGACACTCCTCAGACTCACATCCTCTCGGAGTCCCTGGAACTCAGTGCCTTTCCTGACACAGGCTGCTCCCATGGGGAAAGGCAGGGCTCAAGTGTGCAGGTCAAGATGCTGAGAAGAGCCAGACGCCTGGTTGAGAGCAGTACCTCCCAGCCCACCAACAAACACCAGGACTGGCAGCGACACAATGCGCTGACTGCCCCCAGGGGCTCGAACTTCAGCATTCAGCGAGGCCCACACGTCCTGGTCTACTGGGCTTCCAGAATCTTGTCGTTACAGACACTCCTTGATTCCAACCCAAAACAATGCTTCACAGTTTGCTCACTCTCCTCTTTTGTAAAATGAGAGGGTTGGAATCAGTGATCTCAAAAGTCCCTGCCGTCTCCAACCTTCTGTGCATCTGACCAAGCTCCAAATGGCTTCTGGTTGCTTTCAAAATGCAGATCAGTGCTCTAGGGATGCAAATCTGTCATCACCAAGGGCTACTGAGGTCCTGAAAAAAAATTGCCTGGGCTTGGGCATGTCTCTGGAATAAGTGTTCAGCTTCCCAAAGGTCTACCAGCCTATGGATCACCTAATCTAGGCACCTATGGGAATGCTCTCAGAAAGTATCATACGGTCTTGGGGAGACAAGACCATTTCTCACTAAATAACTAAAAAGCATGGCATGAGTCAGTCCTGAAAGCCAAGGGACAGGTCATTTTAAACACAGCACCTGAACCATCAGGAAATGATAGGCAAAATGACACAGCACATAGGTGAAATTTCGATAAGAGTCCCTCCTGGAGAGATTAGTGGGGAGGGAGAAGCTTAGGGAGAGGGACAGCAATTAGGAAAGGGGCTCAAGAGAACAATTAGATAAAACTCTGTGAGGACAAGGGCCCTCCTAAGTCCCTAGTGTCCAGTCCCTGGCACTCAGTCACTATATTCAATGAATAAATGAATAAACAATAAATGAGTAGGAAGAAGTTAGGCCAAGTTCAATAGGATAGCAGTGTGGTTAAGTACACACATTTTGGAGTCATGGCGGCTTCAAAACCTGGCTCCACACCCCTTACTATGTGATTTTGGGCAGGTCGCTTAACCTCTTTGAACTTAGGTTTTCTGATCTATAAAATAGGCAAAACTACCTAAACTAAGTACCTCGCAGGGTTGTTTCAGAACTCAGTGAAGAACTCAATAAGAACTCAATGAGGAAATGCATGTAAAACATTTATCACAATTTCAGGCATATTATATACAGGTTCTTAATGTGATGGCGATAACGATGATGAAAATGAAGGTAATGATATTCATTAGCGCTAGAGGAGCGCAGAGGAGAGGAAGGGAGATTTCATCGAAGAGGTGAACTTTGAGGAAAAGGTGGAGTATTAGGAGCCCAAAGGAATACAAAGACCATGCTCAAAGGCTTGGAACATGAAACATGCAAGTATTTTCAGAAGAAAATTAGGAGATGGGCCCAGGCTGAAAGAAATGTTCATACACAGGCATAAAAGGGTGTAAGTTAAACAAGTAGAATAAGACTTTGTGGAGGGTCTTGAATATCTGCTAAAGAGCTTGAACTTAATCTTACAAGCAGTTGGGGCCCCCAAGGTTCTGGAATAGGGTAGGGACATGATAGGAGCCCATCTGGAAAGACTAATCGATTGCTGATGGATACGATGGGTTGGTGAAGCCTGTCCTTCTGGAGGTAGAAAGACTTACTAGGAATGCATCCACTAACCTGATGATATTGTGTTGTAAGAAATGAAAGAGGAGCACAGAAGACGCACACTGTGTTTCCTGGACAGGGACAGAGAAGGAACAGGTAAAGACAACGTCAAGGTTCTAAGCCTGAGCGCCTAAGAGAATACTTAGGCCATGTTACCATGGACAGAAGCAAGAGTAGAACTGACATCTCTGGAGCAGAGTATAAAGTGACCTTGAGAAAAAAGAAAAAACATCCTAGGCTGAGTTGCCTAAAATCAGAGCTTGATTCTGGGATTTGGAAGCTTAGGAATGATTGAGGGAGTGCTCTTAGGCCAAACCTAATGGAAGAGAGGAAGGCAAGATAGGGAAGGGGCATCAGACCAGCAAGGTTGTGGTTCCAGGTAAAGCTTGATCCACAGGGGGACTCTGGTGCAGAACTCTCACCACAGACTTAAGCCATTCTGAGGCAAAGGGCCAGGCTTTTGTGCCCCATACCAGCCAGTCATTGGCCATCCCACATGTGGGATGTCATCACATTTGTGGAGGAAGTCATCACATTTCTTGCAGCAGCTGATGGGTGGGTAAAGGGAATGTTAACCTCAAGTTAACCTAAGGCTTACAGCACATAACTTAACTCAGCAAATGCCTTCTATTATTACTGTGACGGTTAGCATTGAGAAGATGGCAAGATGTCCAACATACTTGATGGATGAAAGAAAACAACACTGGGCAACTACAGTTCTCTGTACAACCTCTGACCGAGAGTATAATTCATTTCCCCTCCATGTTCTGACCTAATTTGTGTAAAAGCAGCAGAAAGTTAAGTAGTGGTCATACTCTGGATTTTCAACATCAGTCATACAATTCATCAGAGGTGTAAGAGCATGAAAGAAAAGCTAGGCGAGTCTTTCTAAAAGTGGAGGAAACATAGGCTGTTTCTATTGTAAGCACTTGAATATGGATGGGAAGACCTCTGGGCCCCTAAAATTTACTGCAAGGTCATATATCCCGGCCTAGAACCATCTCTCCTGGATGGAGCCCATCTGCAAAGCTGCTCTAACACATCTAGAATTCTATATGGCTGCATTTTCCTTGTATATGGTAGGAACCTCCCTGAAAGGCTGTGTGTAAATTTAACATTAGATTTAATGTTCCAGGTAAGCTGAACTCTCTGTTTAAGAGCTGTATACTAAATCCTGTAGTAGAGAATCACCCCCAAATGTATATTTCCTCTGAAATATCAGATCGGTCTAACATAAAACATGCTTGCATTTTATAGGAAGCTGCTGTTTCATTCTTCGACCCAGAAATCAATCAACAGACGTTTATTGAGCGCCTATGGTGTAAAAGGTGCTATGCTAGATGCTGGAAAAATACAGTGTACCTTGGGAATAGTAAAAAGACATTCTGGCTGGAGAACAAAGTGAATGTAGGAGTAGGAGGGCTGGATATGCATTCCAGAGACTGTATGCACGGAGGAGCTAACTGCAGTAGCAAACACCACCAATGCGTCAGTAACTTAACACTATGTTAGTGTACTTCTCACACCACAGTCCAATATGGACTAGCAGGGAGGTGAGGGGCAGGAAGGGGCTCTGGTTCCGTACCATGACTCAAAGAACTGAGCTCCCCTCATATCAGGGTTCTGCTATCTTCCAAATCTTAGGAATTCTCAATTGAACTGGTGGAAGGAGAAATGAGCGAGCATTGTTTTTACCATGTATGGAAGTGGCACCCATCACTCCTAGCCTCCTTCTATGGGCCAGAGTTCAGTCATATGACTATATGTCAGTGAAAGAATGTAGTCTAATTGTTTGTCCTGGATGAAGATGAAACAGGCTTAGTGAATACAGGCACATCTCATTTTATTATGTTTTGCTTTTTTGTGCTTGGCAGATAACTGGGTTTTTTACAAACTGGAGGGTCATGGCAACCCTGCATCGAGCAAGTCTATCGGCACCATTTTTCCAACAGCATTTGCTCACTTCATGTTTCTGTGCCACATTTTGGTAATTCTCACAATATTTCAAACTTTTTCATTATCATTTTATTTGTTATGATGATCTGTGATCAGTGATCTTTCATGTTACTAATGCAAAAAAATTCTGACTAGCTGAAGGCTCAGATGATAGCATTTTTTGGCAATAAGGTATTTTTAATTAAGGTATATGTACCTTGGTTCTTTTCATCATAATGCTACTGCACACTTAATATACTACAGTATAGTGTAAACATAACTTTTACATGAACTGGGAAACCAAAAAATGTGGATAACTCATTTTATTGCCATATTCATTTTACTGCAGTGGTCTGGAGTCAAACCCATAATATCCTGCTGGTATGCCTGTTTCTATTCAGTCTCTGCCACATGAACATGAGGTGAGATTTTAGAATTTTGAAGTTAGGATTTTGTCCTATACATAAAAGACTGACCAACTAATGCCTTCTTGCTTCCAAAAATATTCCGAGCTCACTTGAGACACATTCTACTCACCAAAAGAACAGGAATATACTTTGCTGATTACCTATTCACCTGCAAATTATTTATACGGTGCCTATGACTTGTTTGACACTATTCTAGATACTCAAAACACTGTCTTAATCGGAAAACGAACAAACAAACCATGTGTCAGGCACTTTCATTAAGACAGATATTTTTACTTTTATCCCAATATTTCAGATAAAGAAGCCAGGATATTTCAACATCCTTTCATAATAAAACATTTAAAAAAAAAACAACTCTCAACAAATTGGGTTTAGAAGGAATTCACCTCTACATAACACAGGCAAGCCCACATAACAAGCCCACAGCTAATGATATTATTAATTATTACTCAGTGGTAAAAAGTTGAAATCTTTTCCTCTAAGATCAGAAACAAGACAAGGATGCCCACTCTCACCACTCTTATTCAACATAACCTTTGAAGTCCTAGCCAGAGCAATAATGCAAGAAGGAGAGATAACAGGCATACAAATTGGGGGAAGAAAAGAAGTAAAACTGTCTTTGTTTGCAGATGACATAATCTTATATACAGGAAACACTAAAGACTCCATCAAACACACCCAGAAAACAAAAAATCTGTTAGAACCAATAAGCAGCAGTCAAGTTGCAGAATACAAAATCACCATAAAAATCAGTTGTGTTTCTATATACCAACAATGAACTACGAGAAAGAGAAATTAAGAAAACAATCCCATCAGAGCTGTATCAAAAAGAATAAAATACTTAAGAATAAATTTAATCAAGGAAGTGAGGATTAGGAACCAAGATGGCGGAGTAGAAGGACGTGCTCTCACTCCCTCTTGCGTGAACACCAGAATCACAACTAGCTGCTGGACAATCATCGACAGGAAGACACTGGAACTCGCCAAAAAAGACACCCCACGTCCAAAGACAAAGGAGAAGCCACAATGAGACGGTAGGAGGGGCGCCATCACAATAAAATCAAATCCCGTGACCGCTGGGTGGGTGACTCACAGACTGGAGAACACTTATACCACAGAAGTCCACCCACTGCAGTGAAGGTTCTGAGCCCCAAGTCAGGTTCCCAACCTGGGGGTCTGGCAACGGGAGAAGGCATTCCTAGAGAATCACACATTGAAGGCTAGTGGGATTTGACTGCAGAACTTTGACAGGATTGGGGGAAACAGAGACTCCACTCTTGGAGGGCACATACAAAGTGGTGTGCGCATGGGGACCCAGGGGAAGGAGCAGTGACCCCAGGGGAGACTGAACCAGAACTACCTGCTAGTGTTGGAGGGTCTCCTGCAGAGGCGGGTGGTGGCTGTGGCTCACCGCGGGGACAAGGACACTGGCAGCAGAAGTTCTGGGAAGTACTCCTTGGCGCGAACCCTCCCTGAGTCCGCCATTAGCCCCACTAAAGAGCCCAGGTAGGCGCCAGTGTTGGGTCGCCTCAGGCCAAACAGCCCCACCCATCAACAGTCAAGCAGATTAAAGTTTTACTGAGCTCTGCCCACCAGAGCAACAGTCAGCACGACCCACCACCAGTCCCTCCCATCAGGGAACTTGCACAAGCCTCTTAGATAGCCTCATCCACCAGAGGGCAGACAGCAGAAGCCAGAAAAACTACAATCCTGCAGCCTGTGGAACAAAAAACACATTCACAGAAAGATAGACAAGATGAAAAGGCAGAGGGCTATGTACCAGATGAAGGAACAAAGTAAAACCCCAGAAACACAACTAAATGAAGTGGAGATAGGCAACCTTCCAGAAAAAGAATTCAGAATAATGATAGTGAAGATGATCCAGGACCTCGGAAAAACAATGGAGGCAAAGATCAAGAAGATGTAAGAAATGTTTAACAAAGACCTAGAAGAATTAAAGAACAAACAAATAGAGATGAACAATACAATAACTGAAATGAAAACTACACTAGAAGGAATCAATAGCAGAAGAACTGAGGTAGAAGAACGGATAAGTGACCTGGAACACAGAATGGTGGAATTCACTGCTGCAGAAAAGAATAAAGAAAAAAGAATGAAAAGAAATGAAGACAGCCTAAGAGACCTCTGGGACAACATTAAATGCAACAACATTCGCATTATAGGGGTTCCAGAAGGAGAAGAGAGAGAGAAAGGACCTGAGAAAATATTTGAAGAGATTATAGTCGAAAACTTCCCTAACATGAGAAAGGAAATAGCCACGCAAGCTCAGAAAGTGCAGACAGTCCCATACAGGATAAACCCAAGGAGGAACACACAGAGACACACAGTAATCAAACTGGCAAAAATTAAAGACAAAGGAAAATTACTGAAAGCAGCAAGGGAAAAACGACAAATAACATACAAGGGAACTCCCATAAGGTTAACAGCTGATTTCTCAGCAGAAACTCTACAAGCCAGAAGGCAGTGGCATGATATACTTAAAGTGATGGAAGGGAGGAACCTACAACCAAGATTACTCTACCCAGCAAGGATCTCATTCAGATTCCATAGAGAAATCAAAAGCTTTACAGACAAGCAAAAGCTAAGAGAATTCAGCACCACCAAACCAGCTCTACAACAAATGCTAAAGGAAATTCTCTAAGTGGGAGACACAAGAGAACAAAAGAACCTACAAAAAACAAACCCAAAACAATTAAGAAAATGGTCATAGGAACATACATATCAATAATTACCTTAAACGTGACGGATTAAATGTTCCAACCAAAAGACACAGGCTTGCTGAATGGATACAAAAACAAGACCCATATATATGCTGTCTACAAGAGACCCACTTCAGACCTAGGGGCACATACAGACTGAAAGTGAGGGGATGGAAAAAGATATTCCATGCAAATGGAAATCAAAAAAAGTTGGAGTAGCAATACTCATATCAGATAAAATAGACTTTAAAATAAAGAATGTTACAAGAGACAAGGAAGGACACTACATAATGATCAAGGGATCAATCCAAGAAGATATAACTTAAATATATATGCACCCAATATAGGAGCACCTCAATACATATGGTGACTGCTAACAGCTCTAAAAGAGGAAATCAACAGTGACACAATAATAGTGGGGGACTTTAACGCCTCACTTACACCAATGGACAGATCATCCAAAATGAAAATAAATAAGGAAACAGAAGCTTTAAATGACACAATAGAGCAGTTAGATTTAATTGATATTTATAGGACATTCCACCCAAACACAGCAGATTACACTTTCTTCTCAAGTGCGCACGGAATATTCTCCAGGATAGATCACATCTTGGGTCAAAAAATCAAGCCTCAGTAAATTTAAGAAAATTGAAATCATATCAAGTATCTTTTCTGACCACAATGCTATGAGATTAGAAATCAATTACAGGGAAAAAAACGTAAAAAACACAAACACATGGAGGCTAAACAATACATGACTAAATAACCAAGAGATCACTGAAGAAATCAAAGAGGAAATCAAAAAATACCTAGAGACAAATGACAATGAAAACACGATGATCCAAAACCTATGGGATGCAGCAAAAGCAGTTCTAAGAGGGAAGTTTATAGCAATACAATTCTACCTCAAGAAACAATAAAAATCTCAAATAAACAATCTACCCTTACACCTAAGGGAACTAGAGTCAGAAGAACAAACAAAACCCAAAGTTAGCAGAAGGAAAGAAATAAAGATCAGAGCAGAAATAAATGAAATAGAAACAAAGAAAACAATAGGAAGGATCAATAAAACTAAAACCTGGTTCTTTAAGAAGATAAACAAAATAGATAAAACATTAGCCAGACTCATCAAGAAAAAGAGGGAGAGGACTCAAATCAACAAAATTAGAAATGAAAAAAGAGAAGTTACAACAGACACTGCAGAAATACAAAGCATGCTAAGAGACTATTACAAGCAACTCTATGCCAATAAAATGGACAATCTGGAAGAAATGGACAAATGCTTAGAAAGGTATAACCTTCCAAGACTGAATGAGGAAGAAATAGGTAATATGAACAGACCAATCACAAGTAATGAAACTGAAACTGTGATTAAAAATCTTCCAACAGGGCTTGCCTGGTGGTGCACTGGTTGAGGGTCCACCCGCCGAAGCAGGGGACATGGGTTCGTGCCCCGGTCTGGGAAGATCCCACATGCCTCGGAGCAGCTGGGCCCGTTAGCCATGGCCGCTGCGCCTGTGCGTCCGGAGACTGTGCTCCACAACGGGAGAGGCCACAACAGTGAGAGGCCCGTGTACCGCAAAAAAAAAAAAAAAAAAAATCTTCCAACAAACAAAAGTCCAGGACCAGATGGCTTCACAGGTGAATTCTATCAAACATTTAGAGAAGAGCTAACAACCATCCTTCTCAAGCTCTTCCAAATAATTGGGGAGGAAGGAAGACTCCCAAACTCATTCTATGAGGTCACCATCACCCTGATACCAAAACCAGACAAAGATACTATAAGAAAAGATAATTACAGACCAATATCACTGATGAATACAGATGCAAAACTCCTCAACAAAGTACTAGCAAACAGAATCCAACAACACATTAAAAGGATCATACACCATGATCAAGTGGGATTTATCCGAGGGATGCAAAGATTCTTCAATATACGTAAATCAATCAATGTGATAAACCATACTAACAAACTGAAGAATAAAAACCATATGATCATCTCAATAGATGCAGAAAAAGCTTTTGACAAAATTCAACACCCTATTATGATAAAAACTCTCCAGAAAGTGGGCATAGAGGGAACCTACCTAAACATAATAAAGGCCATATATGACAAACCTACAGCAAACATCATTCTCAATGGTGAAAAACTGAAAGCATTTCCTCTAAGATCAGGAACAAGACAAGGACATCCACTCTCACCACTATTATTCAACACAGTTTTGGAAGTCCTAGCCATGGCAATCAGAGAAGAAAAAGAAATAAAAGGAATACAAATTGGAAAAGAAGAAGTAAAACTGTCACTGTTTGCAGATGACATGATACTATACACAGAGAATCCTAAAGATGCCACCAGAAAACTACTAGAGCTAATCAATGAATTTGGTAAAGTAGCAGGATACAAAATTAATGCACAGAAATCTCTTGCATTCCTATACACTAATGATGAAAAATCTGAAAAAGAAATTAAGGAAACACTCCCATTTACCATTGCAGAGAAAAGAATAAAATACCTACAAATAAACCTACCTAGGGAGACAAAAGACTTGTATGCACAAAACTATAAGACACTGATGAAAGAAATTAAAGATGATAACAACAGATGGAGAGATATACCATGATCTTGGATTGGAAGAATCAATATTGTGAAAATGACTATACTACCCAAAGCAATCTACAGATTCAATGCAATCCCTATCAAATTAGCAATGGCATTTTTTTACAGAACTAGAACAAAATATCTTAAAATTTGTTCAGAGATACAAAAGACCCCGAATAGCCAAAGCAGTCTTGAGGGAAAAGAAACGGAGATGGAGGAATCAGACTACCTAACTTCAGACTATACTACAAAGCTACAGTAATGAAGACAATATGGTACTGGCACAAAGACAGAAACACAGATCAATGGAACAATATAGAAAGCCCAAAGATGAACCCATGTACCTATGGTCAATTAATCTATGACAAAGGAGGCAAGGATATACAGTGGAGAAAAAGCAGTATGTTCAATAAGTGGTGCTGGGAAAACTGGACAGCTACATGTAAAAGAAAGAAATTAGAACACTCCCTAACACCATACACAAAAATAAACTCAAAATGGATTCGAGACCTAAATGTAAGACCGGACACTATAAAACTCTTAGAGGAAAACATAGGAAGAACACCCTTTGACATAAATCACAGGAAGATCTTTTTTGATCCACCTCCTAGAGTAATGGAAATAAAATGGAAAAAAAATGGAAATAAAATGGAAAAAAAATAAACAAATGGGACCTAATGAAACTTCAAAGCTTTTGCACAGCAAAGTAAACCATAAACAAGACGAAAAGACAACCCACAGAATGGGAGAAAATATTTGCAAACGAATCAACGGACAAAGGATTAATCTCCAAAATATATAAACAGCTCATGCACTCAATATTAAAAAACAAACAACCCAATCCAAAAATTGGCAGAAGACTTAAACAGACACTTCTCCAAAGAAGACATACAGATGGCCAAGAAGCACATGAAAAGCTGCTCATCATCACTAATTATTAGAGAAATGAAAATCAAAACTACAATGAGGTTATCACCTCTCACCAGTTAGAATGGGCATCATCAGAAAATCTACAAACAACAAATGCTGGAGAGGGTGCAGAGAAACAGGAATCCTCCTGCACTGTTGGTGGGAATGTAAACTGTTACAGCCACTATGGAGAACAATATGGAGGCTGCTTAAAAAACTAAAAATTGAATTACCATGTTATCCAGCAATCCCACTACTGGGCATATACCCAGAGAAAACCATAATTCAAAAAGACACATGCACCCCAATGTTCATTGCAGCACTATTTACGATAGCCAAGTCATGGAAGCAACCTAAATGCCCATCGACAGACAAATGGATAAAGAAGATGTGGTTCATATATACAATGGAATATTACTCAGCCATAAAAAGGAACAAAATTGGGTCATTTGTAGAAACGTGGATGGATCTAGAGACTGTCATACAGAGTGAAGTCAGAAAGAACAAAACAAATATCGTTTATTAACGCATATATGTGGAAACTAGAAAAATGGTACAGATGAACCAGTTTGCAGGGCAGAAATTGAGACACAGATGTAGAGAACAAACGTATGGACACCCAGGGGGGGAAACGGTGTGGGGGGGCGGGTGTGATGAATTGGGCAATTGAGATTGACATATATACACTGATGTGTATAAAATTGAAGACTTATAAAAAATAAATAAATAAAATAAAATGAAAGACACACACACATGCACAAAAAAGACAATAGAATAAAAAGTGAAAGGTAATGATGATTAGCTCATGTATCATACTTGCTACATGTCAGGCACTACTCCAAATACAGTGTGTACATTGACTCACTTATGTCTTACAACCTTAAAGTGATTATTATTATTCCTGTTCCTCCAAGGGAAACTATAGCATGGAGACATTAAGCAAATTGTCCAAAGTCACACAACTAATAAATGGCTAAGCTAGGATTTGAATCCAGGTAGTACAGTGCCAGAGTTTGCGCACTTAACAACGATGATGATGACTGGTAGAGAAAGGTAAAGGATATTGCAAAAGGAGAAAATGTGTGGGTATGAACTTTGATGTAAGCAGGTGAATCAAGCAGGATAATAAATGGACTCACTTTGATTTATATTGAGGAGTAATTTGAAGATAGAGAATTCCTATAAAATTTGAAGAGTGATTAAACACACTTACAGATTTCTAAGTTTAAAATGTGTTCCTCATGATGAAATTATAGGTTAATTGTAAGCCAGAGAATTAGGGAAATAAATAAATAAAATACAACACAAATGAACTTATCTACAAAACAGAAACAGATTCACAGACATAGAGGACAGACTGATGGTTGTCAAGGGGGAGGGAGGGTGGGGGAGGAAAGGATTGGGAGTTTGGGATTAGCAGATGCAAACTAGTATATATAAGATGGACAAACAACAAGGTCCTACTGTGTAGCACACGGAACTATATTCAATATCCTGTGATAAACCGTAATGGAAAAGAATATAAAAGAGAATGTGTGTATGTGTATAACTGAATCACTTTCCTGTACAGCAGAAATTAACATAACATTGTAAATCAACTATATGGCAATAAAATTTTCAAAAATTAAAATTAAAAAAATTTAAAAGGAAAATAAAGGAAGTGAAAGATCTCTACACTGAAACCTGTAAGACACTTATTAAAGACATTAAAGAAGATACAAGTAAGTGAAAGGATATAACACGTTCATGGATTGGAAGAATTAATATTGTTAAAATGTCCATAGTACCCAAAGTGATCTCTATTAGATTCAGTGTAATCCCTATCAAAATTCCAAGAGCATTTCTGATACTGGTTACACAGGAAAAAACAAACCTCAAATTTGTACAGAGATACAAAAGATCCCTAGTAGCCAAATCAATCTTAAGAAAGGATTAATCTCCAAAATTTACAAGCCGCTCATGCAGCTCAATATCAAAAAAAAACAACCCAATCCAAAAATGGGCAGAAGACCTAAATAGACATTTCTCCAAAGAAGATATACAGATGGCCAACAAACACATGAAAGAATGCTCAACATCATTAATCATTAGAGAAATGCAAATCAAAACTACAGTGAGGTGTCACCTCACACCAGTCAGAATGGCTATCATCAAAAATATCTAGAAACAATAAATGCTGGAGAGGGTGTGGAGAAAAGGGAACCCTCTTGCACTGTTGGTGGGAATGTGAATTGATACAGCCACTATGGAGAACAGTATGGAGGTTCCTTAAAAAACTAAAAACAGAACTACCATACGACCCAGCAATCCCACTACTGGGCATACACCCTTAGAAAACCATAATTCTAAAAGAGTCATGTACCACAATGTTCACTGCAGCTCTATTTACAATAGCCAGGACATGGAAGCAACCTAAGTGTCCATCAACAGATGAATGGATAAAGAAGATGTGGTGCACATATACAATGGAATGTTACTCAGCCATGAAAAGAAACAAAATTGAGTTATTTGTAGTGAGTTGGTTGGACATAGAGACTCATACAGAGTGAAGTAAGTCAGAAAGAGAAAAATAAATACCATATGTTAACACAAATATATGGCATCTAAAAAAAAAAAAGTGGTTCTGAAGAACCTAGGGGCATGACAGGAATAAAGACATAGAGAATGGACTTGAGGGAATGGGGAGGGGGAAGGGTAAGCTGGGACGAAGTGAGAGAGTGGCATGGACATATATACACTACCAAATGTAAAGTAGATAGCTAGTGGGAAGCAGCCACATTGCACAGGGAGATGAGCTCAGTGCTTTGTGACCACCTAGAAGGGTGGGATAGGGAGGGTGGGAGGGAGACGCAAGAGGGAGGAGATATGGGGATATATGTATATGTATAGCTGATTCACTTTGTTAGAAAGCAGAAACTAACACACCATTGTAAAGCAATTATACTCCAATAAAGATGTTAACAAAAAGAAAGAAAAACAAAGCTGGAGGCATCACAGGTCCTGTTTTCAAACTATATTACAAAGTTATAGTAATCAAAACAGTATGGCATTGGCATAAGAACAGACACATATATCAATGAACATAATAAGAGAGTCCAGAAGCAAATACATGCATATATGGTCAATTAATTTTTGACAAAGGAACCAAGAATATACAATGGGGAAAAGGATAGTATCTTCAGTAAAAGGATAGTGCTGGGAAAACTGGATATCCACATGCAAAAGAATGAAACTGGACAATTATCTTACATCATATGCAAAAATCAACTCAAAATGGATTAAAGGCTTGAATGTAAGATCTGAAACCATAAAATTCCTAGAAGAAAGCATAGGAGGCAAGCTCCTTGACACTGGTCTTAGCAATGATTTTTTTTTTTTTTAATTTGACACCAAAAGAAACGGCAACAAAAGCAAAAATAAACAAATAGGACTGCCTCAACCAAAAAAACTTCTGCATAGAAAAAGAACCAATTTTTTTTTCACATCCACAAATGAAAAGGCAATCTATGGAATGGAAGAAACTGTATGCAAACCACATATTCAATAAGAGGTTAATATCCAAAATATATGATGAACCCATACAACGCAATAGCGAAAAAACAAATGACCCACTTAAAAGTGGGCAAAGAATCTGAAAAGACATTTTTCCAAACAAGACATACAAATAGCCAACAGATTTATGAAAAGGTGCTCAGCATCACCAGTCATCGGGGAAACACAAATCAGAACCACAATGAGATATCACCTCACACCTGTTAGGATGTCTATTATCTAAACAAAAATAAGAAATAAAAAAAATGCTGGTGAGGATATGGATAAAGGGGAACCCCCATACACTGTTGGTTGAAATGTAAACTGGAACAGCCATATGGAAAACAGTAAAAAGTTTCCTTTAAAAATTAAGACTAGGGCTTCCCTGGTGGCGCAGTGGCTGAGAGTCCGCCTGCCGATGCAGGGGACACGGGTTCGTGCCCCGGTCTGGGAGGATCCCACATGCCGCGGAGCGGCTGGGCCCGTGAGCCATGGCCGCTGAGCCTGCGCGTCCGGAGCCTGTGCTCCGCAGCGGGAGAGGCCACAACAGTGAGAGGCCCGCGTACCGCAAAAAATGAATAAATAAATAAAAATTAAAACTAGAAATACCATATCCAGCAATTCCACTTCTAGGTATATATCCAAAGGTAATAGAGGATCTCAAAGAGATATCTGTACTCCCATGTTCACTGCAGCATAATTCACAATAGCCTAGGTTTAGAAACAACCTAAGTGTCTGTCAACGGATGAATGAATAAATAAAATGTGACATGCTACATATATGTGTGTGTATGTGTGTGTATATATATACACATTTATACATATATTTACACATATACAATGAAATAATATGTAGCTTTAAATAAGAAAGAAATCCTGCCAATTGTGACAACATGGATGAAGCTGGAGGGTATTATGCTAAATGAAATAAACCAGTCAGAGAAAGATAAATATTGCATGGTATCGCTTATATGCGGAATCTAAAAAATTAAAAAGACTCAAACTCATAGAAACAGAGAGTAGAATAGTGGTTGCCAGGGGCTGTGCGGTGGAGGAAATAGCGAGAGGCTTGCAAAAGGACACACATTTTCAGTTCCAAGACTGAAAGACCTTAATGTTGAAAGAAGGAAGGAGGGAAGGAAGGAGGGAAGGAGGGAGCAAGGGAGAGAGAGAGAGAAGGAAGAGGGGAGGGAGGGGGGAGGGAGGGAGGGAGGGAGGGAGGGAGGGAGGAAGGAAGAAAGGAAGGAAGGAAGGAAGGAAGGGAGGGAGGGGGAGGGAGGGAGGGAGGGAGGGAGGGAGGAAGGAAGAAAGGAAGGAAGGAAGGAAGGAAGGGAGGGAGGGAGGGAGGGAGGGAGGGAGGGAGGGAGGAAGGAAGAAACTACTCTCAAAGAGACCAAGCGGCTTGGTCAAGTTCACATCTGCTAAGTAGCACAGTGGGTGTCTGAAATCATGTCTGCCTGACTTCAGAATGCAAGTCATACTTCTCTGAGCCAAAGAAACTGGCAGATGCCTTAAAGAGAGGCCATCACAACCCAATCCTAAAATCAGCTTCTCAATGGTGCTAAGGAACAGATGTTTAACCAGGGAGATTTAGCCCTCTATTTTCCACCTCCATGAGAATAGACAGGCTGGACTGAGCGTGAGAAGTCAGGATGGACTGCGGATATCTGGATGTGTGCTCCCAAAGGCTGGCTGGCAAGCATGAGTTGAACTACCCCACTCAAAACGTGGTATCCTTTTGATTTGTTTTTCAACCATTGAAAAATGTGAAAGCTGTCCTTAGCACACAGGCTATACAAAACCAGGAGGTAGGCTGGGTTTGGCCCATGGGCCACCGTCTGCTGACCTCTGCCCTTGGCCCCTGCCTTCCTGCCCCCTCCCCACTGAGAGCTCCCTTACGCCATGCTGACCTAGCAGCACCGACACTCAGCTTACCTCCTAGGCCAGAATCTGCATTCACACTATGACTTATGCCTTCTCTGAGCTGTGCCTTGCCTGAACCACCCCAGTCCCAAGATGCCATCCTGGCCTTTGTCCTTGGCGGCTGACATGCTCCTCCGAGTCACGGTAGATTTAGTAGTGGGAAAGCAAACGAAAGGGCTGCCAAACGTTGTGCTTCTTCATGCCTTTAAAAGATCTGCACTTTAAGGGAGGCCAAGCTGCAGCCCACCCCATGGACCAACATGCACGATGCCCAAGCTGGGCTTCTTCCAAAAAAGAACGGGAAGCATCCACCGCTTCACTTTCTTTGCCACAAGCCCAGTGAGGAAGCACGTGTCCTGTAAACGGGGGGAACTGACAACTCCAGCAGGGGAAATTGTGCACCAAACCCATCTGGCCAGTGCAATCTGGCCAGGCCCATGTGGCCAAACTCATGTTGCCTAAAGCAACAGGCTACATCCAGGTTGGAAAATGGCAGCAATAAGAAATCAATGGAACCCAGCCAGAGAGATGATTCTCAGCAAAAAAGACACACTGCATAAGGAGAACTGGGCGGGGAGGGGGGGGGAATATTTATATCCAGAGAAAGAGAGAGAGACATTATCTTCTTCTCCAACACATTTTTCTGAAGTTACAAGTCAATGGTTTCTATTTATTCGCATTGGAGGGAGAAACAAAAACCCTGAGAGTTATGAGCAGTTGTTTATTTATAATCCAAAAACTCCCCTCATACCATATGGTTGGGAAATTTACAGAAAGGCAACGCGAGAGGAAGCTGCCTGCTTAATTCAATGGTCTTGGCAAAGCAGGCAGAGAGAGCTTCCCAACCTCTTCCCCCGACACACGCGTAAGCTTGTATAGACGCGGCGGCATGCACGCAGAGAGCAGAGCGAGCCCTTTCCTTGCCAGCAAAGCCATAACGCAGTGTAGTGGGAATGAGAGCAGCTGATGAGCCCAACTGAGGAAGCTGGACTCATTTCTCTATTCTAGCACAGGACAGAGACACAGAAACCGAGAAATAGCTGTAAAGGAGAGTGAGGGCTAAAAGACGTGGGAGCAACCAGTCTTCTGGACAAGTAAAGAGGATGCACAGCGCACGGGGGGGTTCTCAGGAAGGCAAAGTGCACACACTTTTGTTTAATCATTTTCCTCCTTGGCGTTAGTGGGAGATAAACAGGAATTTCTGATTCCATCTCTGCTGCCCAGCGTGCTTTACAGAAAGGCAATCGCTCACAGTTTGCACTGGTTGCTTTTATTTCCTCTGTGACCTACTCTCCATTTGCAGACTGATGATAAACAGAAAGGAAGGAAAACACTGAAGTTAAAGACAATTAATGCAAATGAAAATAGTGTCCAGATATGAAAAGGGATTGAAAAGCATGAAAAAAAAATACAAATGACACGATGGGGCAAAGGGAAGTCCACCTCTTGGAGAAAATCGCCCCTGACACTTCTGTCCATGGGGCTCCATCCACTGAATGTCCACAGCCCAGAGGACCGGCCCACACGACACTAGGGTTCCACACCCACTGCCCGCAGTATTAGCTACCTTTTAATATGCATACAACTGCTCCTCTGGTATGTCTCCCACTTCTAATTGGATGACTCCCAAAATTTATCCCGCTCCAGCCTCTCCTGTGAGCTCCAGTCTCACATTTCCAAATGTTGTGCAGTGAGCCATTGGCACTGCACTTCCAGGATGCTAAAACCGAGCTCATCAACCCTCCCCTGTAACAATGTTTCTCCTCCCCACTTCTTCCCCCCTCTCCTCTTCCATTCCCTCACTCTGTAACGGAACCAAACCCTCCCACCCTCCCAGGTCTGAAATCTTATAATCATCATGACTATTTCTCCTCGTCCCTCACCTCTAATCACCATCAAGTCATGTTAACTGTGCCTCAGAAATCCCTTTTGCATTGACCCTTCTCTCTGTCCTTCTGAACAATCCAAGTTTAACATGATGGGCTGCCTGGGCTGCTGTAATACTCCCCTAGCCTGCTGCCCCACTTCTGGACATCCCTCTCCTCAGCCCAGGGTTCACAGTGGTGTCAGATCTACCTTCCTAAGGCACAGCTATAAGCAGTCATTTTCCAGCTCAAGAACCTTCACGGTTCCATGTTTACCACAAAATATAATTCTGGTTCAATACCCGTCTGCGCCTTCTATCACCACTGCTCACCCCAACACCGGGGGCAGTACACAGTTGAATCTCAGTAATTGCCTGATGATGAAATAGCTGACGAATGAAGAATATGGAGGAGAGCGATGCTTTTTCTCTTTTCCTCTATGGCGGCTTGGGAGAGATGCTGCTGTCGAGAGGACCTGTGGGCTTATAAAACTGAACTGATTTGACAGTTACAAGCGTGTAAAACAATGATAAGAAAGCAAAGGGAGGAAAGAAGAAAGGCGATTACACCAGACTTCATGACAAATAACAGGGAGGCAGCCTAGTCGGTAAGCAGCCCAAATAATTAAGAGCAAGGCCCAGAAAGGTCTGGGAATAAAACTGAAGGGCCTGGGCGAGTGAGGGAGAGGTAATTTATTGATGAGGTGTAGATATAGCTAAACAAGGAAATGAATTTGTGGGGGAGGAGTGTTGCAGGAAAGGGGGAGGGAACAGGTGCTGGAGAGAGGCATACATTTGCCAAAGGAGAAAAACCCCAGGTCCGTATCAGGATGGGTGAAGGAGCACCTCAGAAGAGGAGAAGGCTGACCAGATTAGTAAGCGTGACGGGGTTGCCTGAGGAGGAAATAACTGGAGAAGCGCAGAGCCGTTCAGCCTGGCATGGAGACCGCCAGCTTCCTCTCAACACGCAGAGCAGGTACGGCAAGGAGTCATGCATACCTGGAAGGAAACGAGCCCTAATTCAAACAAACAGGATCTACCGAAGCACCTGTTAAAGGTCTCACACCAGGAGACTGGGCGGCCAAAATGGGACAAGGCATAAAAGCGGACAAGAGGGACAAAAGGTTTGTCACATGTCAGAGGCACTGAAAACAACCAGTACGTATCACTGCTAGAGTTCCAAAGCCGGGGAATCACACTACGAGTGACATCAAACTAGAGTGAACCGTGCGCTACCATGTGCTGACTGCCAAAGCTGACAAGGCAGACAGTGTGGGGATCAGATGGAAGAGGTCCTTGCCATCCGTCACTCTGTACCCAGAATGAGGGTATGCTTTGTACACAGTGATGCCCAGAAAACTGACTCATTGCTTTTGGAGATTCTACTCCACAAGTGCCTACTGAGTGCCCTGCATTATGGTGCTGTTGTATAAACACAAATCCAACCAGTGTGAACCGTTGTCCCACTGCCCAAATCAACCACTGCAGAGGTGATAAAGCAAATAAAATCCCAGCTCACGTGAATCTCACTATCTAAAGTAGGAGATAAACAGTGAACCAGTGTAATACTAAGTAAATTCAAAACCTGAAATCATGAAGCATGCTGAAGGAAATAAAGGGGGACTAGGAGAGAGACAGGCAGGGCGCGATGTATTCTAAGAGGAGATGCCACTTAGGCTGGACCTGAAGTATAAAAGCATATGCAAAATGTGAAATAAAAAGCACTACAGGGCTTCCCTGGTGGCGCAGTGGTTGAGAGTCCGCCTGCCGATGCAGGGGACGCGGGTTCGTGCCCCGGACCGGGAAGATCCCACATGCCGCGGAGCGGCTGGGCCCGTGAGCCATGGCCGCTGGGCCTGCGCGTCCGGAGCCTGTGCCCCGCAACGGGAGAGGCCACAACAGTGAGAGGCCCGCATACCGCAAAAAAAAAAAAAAAAAAAAAAAAGCACTACAGTGCTTTGTAAAGGTCCTGTGGCAGGAAAGGGGCTGGCCAGCTTAAGGAATGAAAGAGGCAGTAAGGCTAGGGTATGGTGAGCAAGGGAGAGAGAGGCACGCAAGGGGAATACACTTGTGGCCCGGCCTCATGTTTCACACTGGGATGACACAAGATGGGAGAAAGTAACGAACATATCTTGCCTGCCTTCTACGTCTTCTATATGGGAGAGGTATTTTTCAACCCGTAGACGCTTACAGAGAGAATACAGTCAGTCATGCTGGAGGTGTTTCTACTGGTCTTGGTTTGGTAAGAATTTGTGGATAAAACAACCTCATTTTGCACCTTCAGCCAAAATAACAATCCCAACTAGCCTGATGCCTCTTCCTAAACACAGCACTGAGCTGGTACATTATTACTAAGCTTTTTTTGTACACTTAAAATCTAGCTTTCTTAGCAACAGTGATGGACAGAAACCTGAATGGATATCTTAAACATCAAAAGGGAATTTTTTAAAGGGACACATCAACAACCCAGTACATATTTTTACAACATCAAACAATATAAAGTTGTAAAACTTAAATCAAGAATCTGCACAGTATAGTCACGCTGACACACAGTCTGCCTCTTCTTCCCGGGGGTCACAACCCTGTCTACAGAAGCACGTGTTTGACAAATAAGAATCAAAGAAGATGCAGGAATTCCATGAACTTCTGTGTGTCTGGGATTTACATCTTGTCCTAGAAGATCCAGAGGCCAAATCATTACCTTTGGGGGTGACAGTTGTAGTGTGTAAAATGACTAAAAGAGCACAAACATGGAAGAAAGAAACCTGGGATCTAATGTCAGCTTTGCCTCTAGACCAGTTGAATTAACCTTAGGTAAACATTCACCTCTTTGGACCTCAGTTTTTCAGGTATAAAAATAAGGAATAGGTACTTCTGATTCTGGACATGATGGAGTAACCAGGACTGAATCTAACCTTTCACATGAAATGACTAATTAATTAATTAATTATATCAAACAATTTCCATTTCAATTTCAAGTCATTGGACAACAGGCAACAAAAAACAGGGATCCTTGAGAGATAGGGAACAAATGAGGTAAGTGTTACAATTGCCCCAGATCACTGCACGGAGAGAGTCTCCAGGCTACACGCAGGGTAAGATATTTATATAGAGCCCAGTGATCTCCCTGAGTTGAGGTGATGGAATGGGGAATCTGGGCAGGCAAAGGTGCCTAGAATTTGCAAGAAACGGTGCCGGAGAAGCTGCAGAAACAGAGAGAACTCTAGATAAACGCAGAGGGCCCCCCCTCAAGTCTTCAGCTGAGTGTTAATCAGTTCATGCAACTGAAGAAACTACCGAATGCTGGAGAAAGAATCCCCTGAAAGGATTAGAGGGAGCAATCCCAGAAGCTCACACAAGGTCAATAAGCATCACTGTGCCCATCAGCCAGAGTGGCAACCCTCATAAATCATGGGATATCTGGTAGAATACGTCAGAAGAGTTCTGCCTCAGTAGTAGGGCAACTTCCGGTCCCACCTTATCAAGCTTAACATTAACACGTGAAAGAATTCAAACATTCCCAAGTAACTTAAGTGTGTCCCAGAGCAAGGCTCAACAATACTCATAGGAATTTAAAAACATCTAGCAGCCAAGAAGATAAAAATCTTAGTACCTGGCAGCAAATGAAAAATTATTTGGCACTGGGGCTTCCCTGGTGGCGCAGTGGTTGAGAGTCCGCCTGCCGACGCAGGGGACACGGGTTCGTGCCCCGGTCCGGGAAGATCCCACATGCCGCGGAGCGGCTGGGCCCGTGAGCCATGGCCGCTGAGCCTGCGCGTCCGGAGCCTGTGCTCCGCAACGGGAGAGGCCACAACAGCGAGAGGCCCACATACCGCAAAAAAAAAAAAAAATTATTTGGCATTGACGGAAGCAGAAAAATCACGCCCATAATGAGGAGAAAAATTAACCAATTTAACTACTAGTTCTTAACTACAGGTGACTTTCCACCCTCTCCAATCTGGCAATCTGGGAACGTTAGTCAATGACTGGAGAAATTTCTAATTGTCAAGACTGAAGATGCTACTGGCATCTAGTGGGGGGAGGACAGGGGTTATGCTACAATACACAGGAAATCCTCCCCACAGCAAAACATTAGCCAATCCAAGATGTCACTATTACCACTGTTGGAAATCATATTCAAAACCATCTCAGAAATGATACAAGTGATAGAATTAATAAACAAGCACATTAAAACAGTTAACACAACTGTATTCTGTATGTTCAAGAAGCTAGAGGGAAAAGCGTACATGTTAATTATATACATGAAAAAAATAAAAAGGGGATACAAACCAAACTTTCAGAGAGAAAAACTATAATGGCTGAGCTAAAAGGTACACTAAATGGGATTCGTGGCAAATTAGACACTGCAGAAGAAAAGGCGAGTGAAATTAAAACCATAATAACAGAAACTGTACACATGAAACACAAGAGAAAAATGGAAAAAAGGGATAGCACATCAGGGTGCTGCAGGACATCATGTGTAATTAAGAGTTCCTGAAGAGGGAGGGGAGAAAACATATTTGAAGGAACAATGGCTGAATATTTTCAAAATTTGATGAAAACTATAAAGCGACATCCAAGAAGCACAAAAAACCCGAAGAGTCATGCATAAAACAACATCAAAGTACATCATAATCAAATTGCTTAACACCAGTAATAAAGACATAAGGAAAGAGAGAAAAAGGGTATGGCACACAGAGTGGAACAAAGATACGGATGTCAGCAGATATTTTGTTAGAAACAACATAAATGACAAGAAAGTTAAGCAACATTTTAAAAATACTGCATAGAAAAATAACAACAATTGATACTACATGGAAATCTGGATCTACACAAAGGGGTGAAGAGTATGGAAATGGTAACTACATGGATAAATATGTTCTTATTTAAATATCTTTAATAGATCACTGATTGTTTAAAGCAAAAACAATAGCAATGTATGGCAAGGTTTACAACATACGTAGAAATGAAATGCATGGCTACAGTGGCCCAAGGGCTGGGAGGCGGAAATGGAAGTGCACTGCTGTAAGGTTCTTACACCGTATGTGAGGTCGCAAAATGTCACTTTGGATCTAGTCTGTGATAAGTTTTAAGATGCGTGCTATAAATGCAAAAGCAACAACTAAAATAACACAATTAAGGAGTCATGTCTAATAAGCCAAAAAAAGAGAAGGTAAAATGGAATAAAAAAAATATTCAATCCAAAGGAGGAAGGAAAAGAGGAAAAATGGGACAATAGAAAACAAAGAGTAAGATGACAGACTTAAATCCAAACACATCAATAACCACATTCAATGTAAGTGATCAAAGGCAAAGACTGTCAGATTGGATTAAAAAAAAAAGCAAGACCCAAGTATATAGCATCTACAGTACTTTAAATATAAAGACACAAACAGGTTAAAAGCAAATGATGGGGAAAATGATGGGAAAAGATGTACCAGTCAAAAGAAAGCTGGAGTGGCTATACTATTATCAGGAAAAGTAGGTTTCAGAGTAAAGAACATTGCCATGGATTAAGAGGACAATTACGTCATGAAAAAGTAGTCAATCTGCCCAGAAGACATAACAATCCTAACGTTTATGCACCTCCTAATGGAATTTCAAAATCCATGAAGCATAATAACGCACAAGCAAGGCTAATATTCAAACATAATAATGTTAAAATAATGGAATTTGGTAAACTGCTGTTTCCCCAAGGCCCCTAAATATCCCCCAACCACCCCTGCTTCTCCCCCAGGTTCTTCCCACAATTCAGAAACCAAAAGAGTAACATCTGTACAGCATGGAGTTTCGTTACCCTGTTCCAGCCCTGTTGCCTCAGTCTACTCGGATTGATTGATA